>NC_137674.1:3742793-3915293 GCF_963989245.1 Nansenia antarctica
GCAGGAGGGACAATCGCTGGTGGAGGTGGAACAGGGTTGGTCGGAAGAGCTGAGCTGGAGCGACCGACAGCAGCATGGGGAACAGACTTGGAGGCTGCATTTGAGTCAGAGGATGCTGTGGGATTCACACTTCCCAAAGAATGAAACTGAGGTTGAACTTGGGCTTTCCCTTCAGTCTGGCCACAAGTCTCCTTCATCACATCAGACTGATGCTGTTTGATCTGAGAGGAATTCTCTGCTGCAGGGGAAGGCTTCACTGTGTAAAAAAGTGCAAAAGTGTAGTCTTACAAAGAGACAAAAGTATTAGTATGCCATTGTCTATATGACATTATCTGTGTAAATATAATTTAGGTTTAAAAATGTTTTTTTAAGACATTTTGGAGCTCAGGCTTTTAGCTGCGTTACTCCCGTGATGCCCAGTGATAACTGCTTCAACATTGTTGCGTTGCTGCGCTCTAATAACGTTCTAACAACGTTCTAATAACGTCTAATAACGTTCAATAACGTCTAATAACGTTCAATAACGTTCTAATAACGTTCTAATAACGTTCAATAACGTTCTAATACTTATACTACACAAATTATAACAATAATATAAAACAAAAATACAAAATGTGTAGACTACATAAATCTTCACTTGTGTGATCGTATAGTGGTATTAATTTAACAATAACAACAAGAAATCATGAATATCCAAATGCACGGAAAAACAGCGCACTTGGGATACGCATGCACACCACGTGCAACACATGGCTGCAACCTGACTGCTAGGTAAGCTGCGAGCGTGGTGCAAACTAGCGAGGTGGAAAACCCAACCTCATACAATACGGTCTACTAACAGAACAACAGACATATAATAACACAACAATAATAATATTACCTGTAGAAAACAGTGCATCAATTTCTGGACACGGGACTTGCAGGGTCATCGAGCTAAATTCTAAAATGGTGTCACACGAACATTCACGTTAGCGCCATCAATGTTAACAACTTAAAACTCACATTACTAAACTTGTGATATGTTCCAAACTAAAATACTATAAATAGGGAAAGTCAAAACAGCTATCTTGATCATTAGACATTCAAATAAAACACAGGTACATTAATAATCTCTTAAATTATATGCGATCTCAGACCCTGCAGAAAACATGACCTTACCGCATCAGTGGTTAAGGATGAACTGAGGGAGATCACGTTACGTCCCGTGTTATTGCACTGTCCAGCTGTATTTACATTAAACCCCTAGAGGGCGCAGTTTAGCTCTATTTTAGCTATAATTGAACTTTGAACTTAATCTACTCCGTTACATGAGTCCAAAATGACCCACATGCATTCTATGGAATCTCATGGGAACCTTATGGTAAGATTCGCTCTGGGATCATTGGCATCTCCAACAATGCCAATGCCAGACAGAGATTTTTCTTGGTCACACCAGAACTTTCACGTCTGCCAAAATAATTCAAGAGTCAGTTTGACGAGTCACGTGACGCAGGAATAAGACTTACTTACTTACGCCTATCGCTCCTTTTGGAGGAGCATAGGCCGTCGACGAGGTTATAAGAGACAGGAATAAGAGATGGCAGCCTAAAGCGTGCTCTCGTCGACTTTGGGACTAAAATCCTTTAAATTATCCTTAATAGTGTTCAACTGTTAACAATTTGAGGGGACATTTTTAAGTGACGGGAGATATGGCAGAAGACCCCAAAAATTCGGTGAAGGAGTCAAGACAGAGACTTCGTTCAGCCACACAAACGCAACTCCACATGCAAGCTAACGGGGATGATGCTAACGAGGTAGAACTAGCTAGCAAAGCTCCTGTTGATAGCAGAGCCACTGAGTATGATATGATTGATTGATTGATTGATTATACTTTATTGTCCCAGAGGGGAAATTTGTCTTGGGCATGGTACTTTCATGCTTCAAGTGCAACAGAGACGATACATACAACATACAGTAGACAAAGTAAACAACAGGACAGCAACAAACATTGAGTGACATTGGCAGCAGTTTCCACCTGGACATGGCATCATTTGGTATAAATATATATTGCACATAACCCTTCAAGTGGTATTTTCGAATATTGCACATGGCCCTTCAAGTGGTGTCTAAGATAAAGTGCAGGTGCTGGTGATCATGTCCTAATCATCGTTTCTGCTTGAGCGAATTGATTAGTTTAATGGAGAATGGGACAAATGATAGTTTTAAGAGCTTATAATTACATCCTGGCATGTGAAGCCTTCTACCTAGGGGGAGAACTTCGTATTCTGTGGAGAGCGGATGTTGGGGGTCTGCGATTATCTTGTTAGCCTTGTCCAGGACAGCTTTTTCATATAGTTTATTTAGGATCACATAGTCTCTTTCACCTACAATTTTCATAGCTGTTTTGTGAATGCTGACTAGTCTGTTTTTTTGTTGTACAGTTAAGTTGCCAAACCACACAATTATTCCATATCTGATTACACTTTCAACAATGGACTGATAGAAAATTCTCATGATCTGCTTTCTCACCCCATAAAGTCTGAGTCGCCTCAGGTGATAAAAGCCTCTGCTGTAGTTTGTTACATAAGCTGTCTAAGTGTGTATTCCAGCAGAGATGGTTGTCTAATTGAATACCTAAGTACTTATAAGAGGGCACCTGGCTGATTGTTTGGTCTTTAACGACCACAGGCTCATGGTCAGTTACCTGCCTTGGGTCTAACACAACCTCCTGAGTTTTGGTGAGGTTTAAGATGAGATGGTTGCTGTCGCACCATTTAGTGAATATGTTAATCTCATCATGGAGTATGATAGCAGAGCCACTGAGTATGATATGAGTATGATATGAGTATGATAGCAGAGCCACTGAGTATGATATGGCTCAAATACTCCAAATGCTGAATAAGATATCGGAGGACACGGCAGAAATGAAAGAAATCCGACGTTCTGTGTGTTCCATGGACGCTAAACTGACCTCACTCGGCACACGCACTACTGAGGTGGAGGAACGAGTGAGTAGGCTGGAGGACGAACAAGCTAACAGGAGTGCCGTTCCTGCAGTCACTAAAGCGGACTTGCAACAACTAACAGACAGGCTAGCTGACGCTGAAGATAGATCCAGACGCAATAACCTCAGATTCGTTGGGATACCAGAGGGAGCTGAAAAGAACGACATGACTGCCTTCCTGAACAAACTCATCTCAACATCCCTGGACATCCACCCTCCCCCAGGTGGAATCATCTCAACATCCCTGGACATCAACCCTCCCCCAGGTGGAATCATCTCAACATCCCTGGACATCAACCCTCCCCCAGGTGGAATCGAAATGGATCGCGCTCATAGGATTGGAACCAGGGCTGGACTGGGACAAAAATTAGGCCCTGCCATGTGGCTCAGACCGGCCCAACACAATCGGTCCGACACCGCCGATCAACATGCTGGCAGTCTGAAAGACTAATAATCTAAAAATCTATCGACCTAATCTAAAAAGTGATCTAGCATGGAAGGCTCAGGACAGGCAAAGTAATTGAAGTCCTGAACGTGGCACTCTGTTTCCTCTGTTTCATCTTTTTCTCTCTCCTTTTCCTCTCTTTCCCTGACACTCTGCTTTTCTGGGGAGGGCAGCAGCAGCTCAACCTGGTTCAACAAGACATGGACAGAGAAGTAAACGAACTGGTTGTCAAAATCAGCAAAGTTCTCATTTACATGTACACACAGGCTGCATGATTGCATTATGTTACACCAGAAGCCCAGTCATTTCAAATGGAAGGTTGCAAGACAACATTATTGGGTTGCAGACTGCATGAGTTTTATTTCTCCATGCAATAAAAAGCATTCATTAGTTCTGAACTAGGCTAGTGTAGATTTTTTTTTTATATCTTTTTTTTCCAAATAAAAAGTATTATTAACACCCATTGTTGGTATTGCATTTATGTCAGTGACAGTGATACCTCAACTTGCTAGCTAGCAACAAAATGCAGAACACCCCCATCTAACGTTAGCTATAGAGTCCACAGCCAAGCAGCACTAACGTTACACCACGAGAGAGATCATTGTGTGTGCATGAATTCCAGCCAAGTCCTGGTGAAGCGCAATGCAATCATGCTGCCTGTACGGGTTAGCATAAGTCATAAGACATTCTCTGCTGCTGCTCCCTTAATCTGGCCAATGCAAGCGACTAACATAACTTTGCTTTTGTAAAACCAAGTAACAACATTGCTTACCTCTCTAGCTGTGTCCTCTGTCTCCTCCTCAATTGCTAACGGCACATCAGTGCTAACGTTAGTTAGCGGTAAAGATGTTGCTGTGGCAGCCGCAGCTGTAGTAGGCCTAGCCCCCACAGTCAATGCAGAGAACATATCTGTCAGTTTCTGACATTTTGAGGCATCCTCTGCTAGCTTCTTACTTTTTTTCTCCCTAATTTTCTGGGCACCCCCTTTCACTATCTTATCTACGAACATGAGGTAGAGCAATTGAGCAAGCTGTGCAAGGTTAACAACCTGCTGCTAAACAAGTCAAAGACCCAGGAATTCATCGTAGACTTCAGGAGGAAAAAGTCCGAGATCCTGCCCCTGCTCATCGACGGAGAGAGCGTGGAGATAGTCTCAACCCTCCGATTCCTGGGACACAACATGCGGGATGACCTGGCCTGGAAGGACAACACTAAAGGCACCATCAAGAGGGCACAACAGCGGCTATACACCCTGAGATGCCTCAGGAAACAACACAACAAGAAGGAGATACTGGTGGCCTTCTACCACGGCGCAGTGGAGAGCATCCTCACCTTCGGCATCTCCAACTGGTTCCACAGCTGCACAACAGCGGAGAGAAACGAGCTACAGAGAGTCGTGAGAACAGCACAGAAGATCACCGGCGCCCCCCTCCCCTCTCTGGAGGAGCTGTACAAAACACGCTGTCTCAGGAGGGCCTCCAAGATCTCCAAGGACCCGACCCACCCTGGGCACGAACACTTTGTCAAGCTGCCCTCGAACAGGAGGTACAGGACCCCGGCCGCTAAGACAAGCAGACTGAAGAACAGCTTCTACCACAGGGCCGTCAAGGCCCTGAACACAGAAAAGGCCTAAGTTCTGGGCCCAGGACAGTCCGGACGGATTGTATGGCAGCTAGTGCTGAGGCACAAACATGTACATTTTCAAGCCTGCAAACTGTGACACTTTAAAATAATGTGAAAAAAGACTTTCTTGTGCAATATGACAACCCTAGTTGACTATCTGTGCAGTATAGTACAGTGGATTGTGTACATAGCCTTTATTGATGTAAACCAGCTCCTTACCTTCTTGTGATTTTATGCATCTATGCTTTTTCTAAAATGTGTTTCTTTTTCCTTTCCTAAACACCAGGGGAGCCTCCCCTCCTAAATTTCGTTGTTTGGTACCTGTACTGTAGCAGTGACAAATAAAGTCTATCTATCTATCTATGACACTGTACTTGGGTTGTCGGCCGAGGGATCAGAGTGGGGGAGGGGGCCGATGGACAGCAGGGCCTAAGCATGTGATTGGGCCAGCCCATGTGTTAGTATAAACGGGGGCCGCCGCTTGATTCAGCGTTAGTTGATGCCGCGCTATTTTGGGCCGAGCTAGTTTTTTTTTTTTTTTTTTTTTTTTTTTTGGGGGGGGGGGGGGGTCAGGCGGCCCGACCGGCCCAAAACTAGCGCGGCCCATCTGCCAGCGGGCAGAAAGATTGTATGGCCAGTCCAGCGGTGATTGGAATTGATTGATTGATTGAAAACTTTATTAGAAGATTTGCAGAAGTAGGTACATGAAAGTACATATTACATACAAGGTCAACTAACAGGATAAAAACCCAAGAAAGCCACTGGCTTATTTCAATTGGGGTCCTTGATTCTCAATTCATCGTTACATGTAAGACAGACAAAAAAGCTAGTACTATCTACAAGATAATACAGACAAATAACTATTACTATCTACACGTTTGGATACCGGAGACAAGGGCAAAGTGAGAACCATCGTCGCCCGCTTTCTGCGCTACAAAGATTGCCAGAACATCCTTGAGGAGGCACGGAAGAAGAGACGCATAATGTGGGACAACAAACCGGTGATGATCTTCCCAGATTACTCGAAGGAGACCCAGCGGAAGAGAGAAGCATTCAACCTTTGCAAGAGAGCCAGAGAGAGCCAGTCCATGAGCGTAAGATCAAATTCAGCCTGCTCTACCCTGCACGTCTGAGGATCTCCACCGATGGAAATGGCCCACGGGTGTTTGACAACCCGGAGTCAGCAGCGTTACAGTTTATTGAGCATCGCTGAGGACGGTAGGCCTACTGTAACGGTGCGTTTTCAAGAAACCTTAATTTGGGATATGGTTTAATAGGTGCAGGGATTATTTAAATGTTTTAACGCAATATGCGTATTGGTCTATTACCCGCTTGGCACCTTGTACAGTTTATCTGACATTTGAGTTTGTTCTAAGCTATGTGACCAACATGTAAGCTTGTTATGGCCATAATTCCCCAGTGGGTTATTTTACTAACTGTACAACCCCTTACAATTCTGATGGACACATCATCTGAACACATCTTGGACAATTTACCCAAAGCAGAGGGCTTTTGGGCTGACTTGTTCTAAGTCATGGACCTAGGAAGGTTATTGTTTTGTTTTACTATGATACTGTTCTTAGTCATATTGTTCTCTGCTTATAGAGATCACCAAGTTTTTTGTTTTGTGTCTTATAAGTTACATGTTATTATTTACTTTGTTAATGCACCAGGGGTCTTACATTATATTATAACCAACACTCATTCTATGGTTAAATATGTAAACATTTATCTATGACTAGCAATCAGAGGAATTTGTGCTATTCCACCTGGAATGTAAATGGATTAGTGGATGGTGTCCAGCTAAGAGAAAATAGATTTTGAGACATTTGAAAATTTAAAAACAGGATATAGTTTTTTTGCAGGAAACACATTGCTCTCATCAGGAATCAGTTAAACTATGCAGAGAATGGGTGGGGCATGTATTCTTTAGTGCTGGGTCTTCTAACAGTAAAGGGGTAGCCATACTAATTAACAAAGGTTTGCAATTTAAGCTAAGGAAGGAGGTTAAAGATGAGGAGGGCAGATTAGTTATAATATTGGCTGACATACAAGGTCAGACCCTGATATTGGCCAATGTATATGCACCGAATGCAGATAATCCTAGTTTCTTTGCGGACTTGGAAAGTAAATTGTGTGATATTGGACAGTACCCTATAGTTTTAGGGGGAGATTTCAATAATGCCCTAGATAAAATCCTGGATCGCAGTAAGCCAACAGGAGGTAGAGAGACTGATTCTGTTTTAATTATTAAGAGAATATGTAATTCCATGGGCCTTGTAGATGTATGGAGGCTGAACCATCCAGTGGATAGGGATTATACTTTCTATTCAGGAGCACACAAAGTATACTCGCGAATAGACTTTTTCCTTATTTCAAGATCCTTATTGCCCTCCATACTGGCCTGCACTATTGATAGCATTCTGTTGACCGACCATGCTATGGTTAGATTAGATATGACTCCATATCGAGAGACCATGAGGTCACGAGTGTGGCGCTTTAACTCATCGCTGCTACGGGACGTTGGTTTTAGTGAGGAGCTTATGGCACAGATCAATCTATACTTGGAGACCAATGTCCCTACGGCTCCCTCCGCCATAGTGGCATGGGAGGCCATGAAGGCTTTTCTCAGGGGATTCATTATTCAGTACTCCTCTCATTAAAAAAAAGGCTTCCACTGCTAAACTTCTAGATTTAGAAAGGGAAATTAAGAATATAGAGGATAAATTAAAAAGGAATATATCTGACATGCTTTGTAAAAAACTAATCTTAAGTATGAATATAATACTATAATATCTAAGAAAACAGAGTTTCTTCTGTTTAGAGCTAGGCAGACTATTTTTGAATCTGGGGACAAGGCGGGAAAATTCTTGGCTAGATACATTAAACAGAAAGAGTCTAAATCTATTATAGCAGCAGTGAGGGATGCAGAAGGGACATTGGCAACTGAACCTAGTAATATAAATGACATCTTCAAAGACTTTTATATAAACCTCTATACGTCTGAAAGCACTGCCACGGATGACGAGATAGTATCCTTCCTTGATAATTTGAACCTCCCTAAACTGAGTGGTGCACAACAAGAGGAGTTAGAGTCACCTATTAGCTCACAGGAGATTATTGAAGCAATCAAGGCCCTACCAGCAGGCAAATCGCCTGGCCATGACGGCTTTACAGCTGAATTTTTCAAATGTTATGCTGAAGATCTCCTGCCATTGTTTGAAAAGATGCTTACGGAGGCATTTGAAAGTGGTAGGCTACCTCAGTCTCTAAATCAAGCAATTATTACACTTATATTGAAAAAAGAGAAGGATCCGACTGATTGCAAAAGCTATCGTCCGATAAGTTTGATCTCAGTCGATTGTCGACTACTATCTAAAATACTTGCTAATAGATTAGATAAAACACTTGGGTCACTTATCCATCCGGACCAAGTGGGCTTTATTAGACGTAGAAATTCTTCTGATAATGTGAGGCACCTTATAAATATTATGTGGTTTATGCGAAATTCTAACAATCCAACAGCGGCCATCTCGCTCGACGCTATGAAAGTGTTTGATAGGATAGAATGGAGATACATGTTTCAAACATTGAAGGCTTTTGGGTTTGGCCAAACATTTCTGAGATGGATTGAGATCCTTTATGAAGACCCGGAGGCAGCGGTGAACACAAACGGTCTAATATCATCCTATTTTACACTTGGTAGAGGCACTCGGCAGGGCTCGGCGCTGTCACCAGGTCTCTTCTGTCTAGCGCTCGAACCCCTTGCAGTAATGATTCGTAACAACCCGAATATTCCAGGAATTAGAATAAATGAGTCCACGCATAAGCTTATGTTATATGCGGATGACATACGCTTGCCTCGGACCCAGGTAGATCTGTCCCAGCACTTTTAGACAACATCGAGTCCTTCTCCAAGCTATCAGGGTACAAGGTCAATATTGGTCTAAGTCCGAGGCTCTTCCACTAACTTCGTATTGCCCTAAGACTTTATTCCAGGCAGGGTCTTTTCAGTGGCCTATGGAAGGTATAAAATACCTAGGTATCCTTTTCCCTCATCAAACCAGCAAAATAATAGAAAAAAATGTCGACCCTCTTTTTAAGAAAATTGCTTTAGATACAGAAAGGTGGTCAACACTATTTCTATCATTATGGGGGAAAATCAATGTCCTGAAGATGAACTGTATCCCGAGATTGAATTACCTGCTCCAATGCCTTCCTATTGCCATACCCCAGGTGTATTTCAAAAGGTTTGACCAAATTTGCA
This sequence comes from Nansenia antarctica, assembly GCF_963989245.1. Classification (NCBI taxonomy): domain Eukaryota; kingdom Metazoa; phylum Chordata; class Actinopteri; order Argentiniformes; family Microstomatidae; genus Nansenia; species Nansenia antarctica. The sequence goes on from NC_137674.1 coordinate 3,752,112, forward strand.
AAAAGTTTCTATGGAATGGTAAACGTGCTAGGATAAAGTTGGAAAAGCTCCAAGTCCCGATCAATAAGGGTGGTATGGGTTTACCTAAACTAATATTGTTTCACTATGCCTACTGCCTGAGACACATTGCTCAGTGGACACTGCCACCTGAAAGGGCCCCTCCTTGGTTTGAGATTGAGCAAAAACTGCTTTCCCCTATTGCCCCTATAAATTCTATGTCCAGCAAATTATCATTTGAATTACGATCCCATCCTATAATAGCCAACCTCTACAATGTATGGAAGAAAATATCTAAGTCCTTTAAAGTAAATGTCTATCTTAACTCGGAACGGCGGAAGATGGTGGTTGAGGAGGTGCGCCACCAGGAGGAAGCAGCCAGGTGCGCCAAGGCAGTCTCCCAAGCCCAGCAAGGCCGCTGGATGAAGTGGGAGAGCGTGGAGAGGAGGAAAATCACATGGAACGAGCTGTGGAGCATGGAGTCTAATAGGCTAAGTTTCATCATCAGAGCCACATATGATGTCCTGCCCTCTCCTACCAACCTACATCTCTGGTATGGAGAGGACCCAGCCTGTCTCCAGTGTGCAGCCCCAGCAAGCCTCAAACACATCTTGGTGGGTTGCAAGACCAGTCTAACTCAAGGAAGATACACCTGGCGCCACAACCAAGTGCTAAAGTGCTTGGCTGCCGAACTTGAGCACAAGAGGGTAACCACCAACGCCATGCCTCTAAATGCCCAGACTACCTTTCCACGGAAAACAATCTTCATCCGGGAAGGGGAGAAACAGCGGACCAAGCCATCACCTCCAGACTCAGGCCCACTGAACGCAGCCCGGGATTGGGAAATGTGGGTAGACCTCAGCCAGAGGCTCACCTTCCCACCCGAAATTGCAGCGACCAACCTGCGCCCAGACCTAGTCCTCTGGTCCAAGTCCTGCCGGCGTGTCTTCATCGTAGAACTGACGGTCCCATGGGAGGAGGCCATCGATGAGGCATTCGAACGGAAGAGGCTGCGGTATGCCAACTTAGCAGTCGAAGCAGAGGGGCGTGGCTGGAACGTGAAGGTGTGGCCAGTGGAGGTGGGCTGCAGAGGCTTTGTAGCCAGCTCCACCACAAGGCTCCTGAGGGCAGTAGGGATCAGAGGACAGGCCCAACGGAAGGCAATTAAAGAACTGTCCACTGCAGCAGAACGGAGCAGTCACTGGCTGTGGCTGAAACGTAGGGACCCAACATGGGCTCCCAAATGACCACGTGGTGCCACCGTGCGACACACACCCAGGCCTGATCAGCCTGTGGTGGGCCAACCTCGGCAGAGGGTGTCTTGTGATAAATGGCCGAAACACCCAATGAGGTCGGGGACCACAACTGAAGATGTGTCGTACTGGTGGCACCACGTGATCATTGCCAAATTCCACTCCACCCAAGAGGACATCTCCAACTCCACTCAGTCAATTGTTGTGCTAATTATTTAGGGATTTTAACATCTAGTCCTTTATTAAGAATCCTTGTATTTGGAATAACCCCAAATTGCAAATAAATTGTTGTTAAAGTGTTCCTTTATATGGAAGGAATGGGTAAGAAAAGGAATTGTAACATTAACAGACATATATGGGGGAGATGGTCTGAAATCATTTGAGGAGTTGGTTAATGAATATGGGTTGCCTAGACATGATTTTTGGAAATACTTGCAACTCCGCCATTTGCTGGACAGTATTCTAGGTAAAGGAATCACACCTCAACAGTCAACTCTTCTGTCTGAGATTACAAAGATAATGGGTATGGGACATGAGGCGGCTATCTATTATAAAATGGTTTTCCAACAGACGGTTAAGGTATCCTATGCATTGATGGTAATTTGGTCAGTTGATTTGAAAATTGATTTCACAGAAAAAGAATGGGACAAAATATGTGAGAACATTAAGAGAGTATCGAGAGACATTAAAATTAGATTGATCCAGTTCAAGGTTCTTAACCGGTTCTACTGGACCCCCTCCAGGATGTTCAGGCTGAAGCTCAAGGACAATGCTGATTGCTGGAAATGTTGCAGGCCGGAAGGGACCCTGGTTCACTTACTTTGGGAATGTCCTATGATTCAAAATTACTGGCGAAAGATCCACGAATGGGTGCAAAACATTACCCAGGACAACTTTGAGTTCTGTCCGAGACTGTATGTTCTCAGTGATCCACAAATGACGTCTCTATGTGCAGCTGCAGAATTTATTCAGACCAGTATAATGGTTGGAAAACAAATAATTATGAGACACTGGAGGAACGCAGGGGAGCCGTCTTTCCAGGAATGGCTTATGGAGTTGGCAACGGTGGCAGCATACGAACAAAAGTACTATGGACAGAACTGAACAATACAGCAAAATGGGGAGGCTACTTGAGATATATTGCTAGGCGGTTGTAAGACTTAAGTTGACAAATTGGATGAGTGATGAATGTAATCTATGGGTGCTTTTTTATTTATTTTATTTTTATTTTATAGTTTGTTATTTTTTCTGTATTATTTCTGTTTGATGACAGCAAGACTTATTGTTACCATGTTATGTTACCATTTTATACAAAAGTTGTATAAGTCAAGAAATGTGTTAATTGAAAAATTCAATAAAATACTGATTACAAAAAAAAACTATTAAATACACCGGCGTCAAAATGTATAACTGTGACTTACCTGCTTGAGCCAGTGTGGTCTGTCAATTGCAACAATCAGATTGGATACGAACAGTTGCAATTGTGTCTTGATGTTGCCCCAAATTAGACTTATTTGGAGTCTTCCAACACCAAGGGCATCTAAGTGGAAGTGATCGATTCTTGTCTGTAACAAAATACAAAGCCAACAGTTGTATTGCTTTTACATGGTTTTATCATTATATGCTTTCTATTTGAATCATTTTTAACACAAGGCAGAGCAGGAGATTTTCAGTCCATTAGTATGTTTTTCATAGTTGCAACCATTTCCAGCAACATGGCAAAAACATATACCTTGCTCTGAGCTTCATTAGGCATTGGTAACATGCATGTAGACAGAGCTTACATTAAAACATTTACCTGAATGTGCGGTTCAATGACAATGTCATCAGAGAAAAGCTGGTTGTTTTGGCTGAACAAGGTCCCAGTCTCTGTTTCTTGTCGTTTCCTCTCCACTACACCCATCTCAGACATGCCAGCGATAATGATGTTGGTGTTGGCCTTTGTTCTGCGGGGTGCTTCACTGCTGGGTGGTGAAAGATCTCCTCTCTCTCTCTCTCTCTCTCTCTCTCTCTCTCTCTCTCTCTCTCTCTCTCTCTCTCTCTCTCTCTCTCTCTCTCTCTCTCTCTCTCTCTCTCTCTCTCTCTCTCTCTCGCTCTCTCGCTCTCTCTCTCTCTCGCTCTCTCGCTCTCTCGCTCTCTCTCTCTCTGTATAGTCAACTTTTTAAGTGAGACTTAATGCACAGTATAATGGATGTACATTCAAGGGTGGTGAAGCAGGTAGTGGTGGTAGTGGTCATGTGGGTCCCTGCACATATGGGTATCATGGGAAACGAAAGAGTAGACAAACTAGCTAAACAAGCGGTAAAAAAAGGAAACATAGACACTGACATCCAAATATCAAAATCAGAGGGAAAAAGTATTGTGTGGAGGGAAGCAAATAAAAAGTGGCAGCAACAGTGGGACCAGGAGACAAGGGGAAGACAATTATATGCATTACAAAACAGAGTGGGTGGTGTGAGAATCAGGGGCGGAAATAGAAAAGAGGAGGTGGTAATGTCCAGACTGTAGTGACTACATTATGGGTTCATGTTCTCCTCTTACTGTTGGTTGTGTAGTGGGAGGGAACCAGTTCTGGCACTAGGGGCAGAGGGGAGGATTATTAACGTTGCACCTTCCTGTTTAGATACACGAGTTTTGGTAACCATTTTCTGGTCCTGTACTGAGAGTACAAGTTGTTGTTTTGATTAAACAGTTATCATTACGTTGCCTACGTCTTTCCTTTTTCCTCCGGCACTACACTGGTGACCCGACGTGGATTTTTGTTAACGTAATTGTGTACGAAAACCAGCGACGAACATTACAATCCTGCAAAATGTCCGGGCGAGGAAGACGTTCAAACCAGCGGCAGCCATCACCATCCCCTGTCAGGGTAACGCGTGGTGCGCACACTCCCACTCTCAAGCTACCAGAATTCTGGGACTCAACGCCTGCTGCATGGTTTGCTATTGTAGAGGCACATTTCAATAAAAGTGACATCGATGACGACGACGACCGGTACAACCATGCTGTGGCAATGTTGGGCAGCTCCACCGCAGCTCGAGTGGTAGGTTTTTTGTCTGCTCCCCCGACGACGAACAAATATGAGCGCCTCAAGGCCCTGCTTCTAGAGACATTTGAACTGTCCACTGCGGAGAGGGTGCGTCGCCTATTTGCCATGTCGGACTTGGGTGACGAGAGGCCTTCTGCGAGCATGGAGAGGATGCTAAACCTGCTCGGTACAGAAGACCCCATGATCCTCTTCACAGAGCTGTTCATGCGCACATTGCCAGCTCAAGTTAGGATGGCGCTGGCCAACACCGCCATCATGGAGCCCCGCGCCCTGGCCAAGGAGGCGGACCGGTTCGTCTTGGCCATGCCTCAACGGTCCCCCGACCTGCTCGCTCCCGCGGCCGCCCCGCCACCCGACCGTCGCAGGAGAGCGAAGGATGACGCCAGACCTTCTGGCCAGCAGGGTAACGCTGCGGGCCATTGTTTCTACCACGCCACTTTTGGCGCCAAGGCCAAACGGTGCCGCTCACCCTGCACCTTCGGACCGACGGGAAACGGCGGGGCCGGCGCTCAGTAGTGGCCCTGAGCGCTGGCGTCACCAACAGGCTGCTCTTCATACAAGACACCGCCTCTGGTCGCAGTTTCCTTTGTGACACAGGTGCCCAGTGGAGCATCATTCCGGCAGAGAGATCGGATATGGCGAAGGAGGAGCGTGGTCCGCAGTTGGCAGGCGCGGACGGCACACCTATCTGCTCTTACGGCACTAGGGCGGTGGACGTGTGCTTCGGAGGGCAATGTTTTTCGTGGGATTTTGTCATAGCGGCTGTCACATTTCCCCTCCTTGGTGCGGATTTTCTGTGCGCCCACAACCTGTTGGTGGACGTGGGGAACAGGCGCCTGGTCAACTCACAGACTTTCGCTTCATTCGCCTGTACGCAGGGGGAGGCGGTCTACAGCGGGTGGTCCAATACGCTCGCCGAAAGTGACCAGTACCTTCGGCTGCTCGCCGAATTCCCCGACCTTACCAAGCCCACCTTCTCCGCGCCCACGGTGAAACACGGAGTGGAGCACCACATCGAGACCGAGGGGCCTCCCCTCCACGCCAGGGCCAGGCGCCTCAACCCGGAGAAGCTGGCCATCGCCAGGGCGGAGTTTGCGCATATGGAGCAGGTGGGCATCGTTCGGCGCTCGAGCAGCCCCTGGGCGTCTCCCCTGCACATCGTCCCTAAGTCAGACGGCGGGTGGCGCCCATGTGGGGACTACCGCCGCCTCAACGACGCGTCCAAGCCTGACCGCTACCCGGTCCCACATGTCCAGGACTTTTCAGCGAACCTGGCAGGCAAGCGCTTCTTCTCCAAAGTGGACCTGGTACGGGGGTACCATCAGGTGCCGGTGCACCCCGAGGACGTCCCTAAGACGGCCGTAATCACGCCATTTGGGCTCTTCGAGTTTCTGCGGATGCCGTTCGGCCTGAAGAACGCGGCGCAGACCTTCCAACGCCTCATGCACTCGGTGCTCCGGGACCTACCATTCCTCTTCGTCTACTTGGATGACATCCTCGTCGCAAGCACCACGGAGGAGGAGCACCTGTCCCACCTCCGGGCCCTTTTCACACGGCTCAGCCAACATGGGCTGATTGTCAATCCGGCGAAGTGTGAGTTCGGACGGAACGCCATCGACTTTCTCGGGCACCGGGTCTCCGCAGAGGGGGTGACCCCCCTCCCCTCGAAGGTAGAAGCTGTCGCTGCTTTCCCGCGCCCCAGCACAATCAGCGAGCTCAAGGGGTTCATCGGGATGGTAACCTTCTACTATCGCTTCCTCCACCACATCGCTCACATCCTGCGGCCTCTGTACGATGCCCAGAAGGGCAAGACTCTGACGCAGCCGGTGGACTGGACGGCGGAGCGTGTCAAAGCCTTTCAGGACACCAAGGCGGCCCTGGCCCGCGCTGCCATGTTGGCCCACCCCTCGCCCTCGGCACCCACTGCTCTCACCACGGACGCCTCTGACTTTGCGGTGGGAGCGGTGTACGAACAGTGGGTTGGGGACGCCTGGCAGCCTCTTGCATTCTTCAGCCGCCAGCTGTCTCCCAGAGAGCAAAGGTACAGCACATTCGACAGGGAGCTCCTCGGGCTGTGGCTTGCTGTCAGACACTTCCGTTTTTTACTGGTGGGCCGCGAGTTTACGGCCTACGTGGACCACAAGCCACTCACGCACGCCATGTCCAAGGTGGCGGAGCCGTGGTCCGACCGCCAACAGCGCCAGCTCGCCTACATATCCGAGTTCACCACAGACATCCAGCACGTTGCTGGGAAGTCCAACCAGGTCGCGGATTGTCTCTCCAGGGCGGTGGTTGGTGCGGTCCAACTGGGTTTGGACTACGCGCGCATGGCTGCAGACCAGGCCGCCGACCCCGCCGTCCAGGCTCTCAAGTTGTCGGACACAGGACTGCGCCTAGAAGAGGTGGTTTTCGGTGACGCAGGGGCCACGCTCCTGTGCGACGTCTCCATGGGTCAGCCACGACCGGTGGTCCCCGCCAACTGGAGGCGCCCCGCCTTCGAGGCGATACACGGCTTGTCTCACCCTGGTAGGAAACCGTCCTCACGGCTGGTGTCAGAGAAATTCGTCTGGCATGGGCTCAAGAGGGATGTGAGGGCCTGGGTTGACACGTGCATCGCCTGCCAGCGCGCCAAGGTGCATCGACACGTCAAGGCCCCCCTGGAGCAGTTCTCTGTGCCTGAGCGGAGATTCGATCATGTAAACGTGGACCTGGTAGGGCCGCTGCCCCCCTCGCACGGATACACCTATCTCTTTACCATGGTGGACAGGACGACTCGCTGGCCGGAGGCAGTTCCGCTCTCCTCAACGACAGCCCCCGACCTGGCCCGGGCGTTCATCGCGGTGTGGGTCTCCCGCTACGGCACCCCTGCTGATCTCTCCTCTGACCGTGGCTCACAGTTTACTTCAGAGCTGTGGGCAGCGGTGGCGGAGAATCTGGGGGTCAAGCTCCACCGCACAACCGCCTATCACCCGCAGGCGAACGGGCTCTGTGAGCGTTTCCATCGATCCATGAAGGCCGCCCTTCGAGCCAGCCTCACGGACAGCGACTGGCTTGACAAGCTGCCGTGGGTCATGCTGGGGCTCAGGACAGCGCCTAAGGAGGACCTCCAGTCGTCGTCCGCTGAGCTGGTGTTTGGACAGCCGCTGCGGGTCCCCGGTGACTTCATTCCCAAGTCAACGGAGCCCTGGTCCGCCGCCGCTCAGCGCGCCTCCCTGCTGGACAGCGCCAGGACCTTCGTCCCGGTCCCGACTACGCAGCATGGTGTCCCTACTTCGAGGGTGCCCCCGGAGCTGCACTCAGCGAGGTTCGTTTTCATTCGTCATGATGGCCACAGGACTCCACTACGTCCTCCTTATGACGGGCCTTTCCGTGTCATCGAGGCCGGAGCCAAGAACTTCATGGTTGACATGGGGGGTAGGCCTGAGTGTGTGTCCGTTGATCGCCTCAAACCGGCCCACTTGGACCTTGAACTGCCCCTGGACTTGGCCCTGCCACCGCGCAGAGGCCGGCCTCCAGTCCTACCTCCCCTGCCGCGCCCTGGCCATTCCCCCCTCCGACCCCGACAACCCCCCGCAGCTCGCGAGCCCCCGGTCGTCGCTGCCCCCCGTCCTTCCCTGCAGGAGGACGTGATGGGCGATGTCACACCTCCTCCCGCACCTCCTGACTTTACCTACGATCGTAGGGGCCGGGCCATACGCCCTCCTCGCCGTGAGGATTTCCAATATTGAGGTGAACACTGGGGGGGCTGGTGTAGTGACTACATTATGGGTTCATGTTCTCCTCTTACTGTTGGTTGTGTAGTGGGAGGGAACCAGTTCTGGCACTAGGGGCAGAGGGGAGGATTATTAACGTTGCACCTTCCTGTTTAGATACACGAGTTTTGGTAACCATTTTCTGGTCCTGTACTGAGAGTACAAGTTGTTGTTTTGATTAAACAGTTATCATTACGTTGCCTACGTCTTTCCTTTTTCCTCCGGCACTACAAGACTAAGAATAGGGCATAGTAATCTGAATGGAACTCTACACAATATAGGAAAACACCCGACAGGTTTATGTGACTATTGTCCTGTAATAGAAACAGTAGAGCATGTTCTTATTAACTGCAGGAAATATGCGTCAGAAAGACAGGACATGATGGAGGGACTGAACAGATGGGGACTGACGAGAGAAGGTGTGGAGGGCGTATTGGAGTGTGGTGGGAGTGGACAGGGCAGGAAGTGTCTGGTCACATTTCTCATGAGAACTGGCCTGATAGGGAGACTGTGACGAAATGGACAATGTAGGAATTGGATAAATCCAGAAGGTGGCAGTAGTGCAACGCGAAGGATGCAAGCTGCCGTTAAACCCAACAGAAGAAGAAGAAGAAGAAGAAGAAGAAGAAGAAGAAGAAGAAGAAGAAGAAGAAGAAGAAGAAACCGGATGTAAAACAAAGATGGTGGATCAGTGAACTCACACGGTGCTGAGACCGAAGACAACACGAGTTATTTATTAAGTTTATAACTGTGCTAGAGGGCAAACATTACAACATGTTCACTCATTACTCAAAGACTGGGAAAGCGACACTAGCTTGAACAACAACGGAGGCGCCGACCTGACGGTAGGAGTTGGAGTGATTGATGAATGAAGCAGAGACAGGGTTGCCACGCTACCTGGAACACAGGGAAATTATTGAGCCCTGTTCCATACCTGGAAAAGGCATGGAAACTGAGCAAAATTGAAAATTAACATGGACATCTTGTGTTGTCCTGGAAAATGTGATAGGCTTTTTAAGTAGTTGGCTTGGAACTGTCTGTGGCTGTTCTAAATGTGGCTTTATCAATGTTGGTTGGCAAGCACATGGTTCATTGTTGCAAACAAACATTGATGTGCTAGCTAGCTAGCGCTTGGAATGCGTTGCTAACGGTAACGGCATATAGCGCTAATACTTCCTGATATCCGCGAGTGGGGGGCGCAAGTTAAAACGGTCTCAGCGTAGGAACGTTGGATTTACTCAGGAAGTGGTAGAAGTTTGACTGGCGGTCAATGCAAATGTGTGATCTTTGCTACTTTAATAGATGATTCATTTGCCAAGTGATCAGTATGGTAGTATATGTATGTGTGTGTGCATACGATTTATTATCAAAATAATGAACAGCAAGCTAGATCCAAAACTAGGGCCGGTGGAGGAGGGCAAGTGTCACATTGGACAGACTACCAAAACAGAAAAATAAAGTATCTTAACTACAGCAAGTGATAATACATTATCTGGAGATTCAATAAGGTAGTTGTATATGTCAGGATATGGGTTAGGGTTATATGACATCTCAGGGTTAGGGTCGTTCAGCCACATAGATGGAGGCAGACTGAAAGGACACACATCAACCTCTATTTCATGATTTTTAAAATGTATAACGACGTAGATCATTGATCGGCAACGACACTATAAAATAGTTTGCCTGACTGGCCATCGGATTTGGGCTCCTAATAGCTAAAAAGTATAAAAGTAGCAAAGACCATAAATTTGCATTGACCGCAAGTCAAACTTCTAACAATTCTACCACCCAAAAGGGGGCGTGATCGTTCTGATGACAGGGAGATGACATATGACGAATTGGAATCATCACCTATACATTTTAGGGAACCACGTTTTTCAGCCCAGTGGTGTTCTAGGCTGGAAATTAGTTCTAGTTTAATACATCTACACTGAGCTATCAAAACACTGGTTAGACCGCTAACTATCTCTAAGCATTTAAGAGCTGATCGCACATCTAGACTAGACTGCACATCTAGACTAGACTGCACATCTAGACGGCACATCTTTTAAATCAAGTAGTCAGGTGTCCTCTGGGGGTGGGCGCAAAGTTTTAACGGTCTAGATATCATCACAAAACATGGTACCTGGAAAATCAAGAGGTGGTATGGAAAATTATTTCAAGGCAAGCGTGGCAACCCTGAGAGAGCTGCTAGATACAATGGTCGGTACAGAGCTGCAGCCGCGTTAGTGACACACGGTCATTATTTAACACATATTCATCAGAGCAATTGTGCGTCATCTCCCTGTCATCAGAATGATCACGCCCCTTTTTGGGTGATAGAAGCGGAGAAGTTTGACTGGCGGTCAATGGGAATGTCTGGTCTTCGCTACTTTAATCCGATAAAATAAGAAAACCTTAGTGCTTTTTAGATATTAGGAGCCCAAATCCGATGGCCAGTTAGGCAAACTATTATAGTGTCGTTGCCGATCAATGATCGACGTCGTTATATAGAGAAAATTAATGAAATAGGGGTTGATTCATCAGATCAGTCATACGTCATCTCCCTGTCATCAGGGATTTGTAGTTCTTCAGTTGATTTGCCGTGTAAATCCCCAGACTGCCCAAATCCGATGGCCAGTCAGGCAAACAATTATATAGTGCGACGTCGTTATATGGAGAACCTTTATGAAATAGGCAATGAATGTGTGTCCTTTCAGTCTGCCTCCATCCATGTGGATGAACCACCCGACCCAAAGGCCTGAGGTGTTGTAGGAGGTATGAATATGATTTAGGGGGTATTTAGTATAACAGGCTAATGGGTTTATTGTGAGTTTACTTTGATTGTTTGTTTATTGCCTAGATCACCAAAGTCATATGGTTATGGGGGGTGATATTGCAAGGTAATTTAAGCACCTGCGCACCTTGCATGGCGGTAGTGGAGAGAGAGGGGAGCGATGTATTTTTGTTGACCGCATTATACACATATTCTATACGCATAGTTTGTTATTTTTCTGGTTTTGATTGCTTATGGATTCTTTTTGTACGTCGCCAAATTTGATTGTTCTATTCAATAAATGCTCTAAAACGTACTTTTCATCTCAGCGGATTGTTTGGCGCGTCATACAATTACCAGCCCACACCCTGCTTGCGTCTCTCAGCGACTTTTTACTTTTGGCTCTATCTATCTATCTATCTAGCTACAGGTGTCATATAACCCTAACCCATATCCTGTCATATAAAAGTAGGCTACCTTATTGAATCTCCAGGTAATATATTTCTGACATCCATCACTTTTGCTGTCGTTAAGCAGTGTTTCCTCTACATGCATTTCATCGTGGCGGACCGCCACGATGGAATTTCCTCCGCCACCATTCAGATTTCTCAAAAAAAAAAAAAAAAAAATTTAAGCCGCTTTTCAGACCTTCACATCGCTAGACACACCCACAAGCGCGAAGCGACGCGCTTGCAAAACTTTTTTGTGATTGGTCGAATACATCTAGGCTGCGTGTAGTCTACAAACTACTTCAAATGTTACAATATGCGCGACGACGGTGCTGGATCCTGGATCTGTGCATCGGTGTGCAGGAAGAACACGGAGCAGGCGCCAGACCAGACTAGATGATCGTGGAGTGAAGATATTATGAAAGTGTACGTGCTTGTCGATCACCCGTCGCATCGCGTACGCTTTAATAATCTCTTCACTCCACAATCATCTAGTCTGGTCTGGCGCCTGCTCCGTCTGTTTTTCTTCCTGCACACAGGTAAACAGATCCAGGATCCAGCAGCGTCTTCGGGCTCGCGCAAACAAACCCGGCGAATTTTTTTACTTGCCCCAGGCAAGCGTTACTGTTGAACCCTGCTGATACATGATTCTTCCCTGCACATTGACAATGTTTTCTCTCTCCTCTTTCTTCTGCGTTGTGAAGGGATCCACTGCAGCGTACACGAAAAGCGGCTACTGTGTCAACCGCTTCCCATAATAGTTACAACAACCATAAAGCCTCCATAATGATAATGAAAAGAAGGGGAGACGAATTTTTTATTGACAACGGAATTACATGCTGGAAAAACATGCAGACACAGACAATAAGAGACGTACGGGAAAACATTTTATTTTTTTGGGCCATCCTCGAGTTTTGGCTGAAATTACGTCGTTGTTTTGAGCGCGCGTGCGCGTTTCATGCGCGTGCACGCTGCGCGCGCGCGGTCAACGCTACCCGCCACCATTGTAAAAATTCCTGGAGGAAACACTGTTAAGATACTTTATTTTTCTGTTTTGGTAGTCTGTCCAATGTGACAATTGCCCTCCCACCGGCCCTAGTTTTGGATCTAGCTTGCTGTTCATTATTTTCATGATAAAACGTCATAACATCTTCATATACAACACCATACAGGATAAATACTTGGCAAATGCCCATTGAACAGATTTATTTATTATCCTATCTTAAGAAAACTAATGTAACACTCTCATCTGGGGATTTACACGGCAAATCAACTGAAGAACTACAAATCCCTGATGACAGGGAGATGACGTATGACTGCTCTGATGAATCAACCCCTATTTCATAAATTTTCTCTGTATAACGACGTCGATCATTGATCGGCAATGACACTATATAATAGTTTGCCTAACTGGCCATCAGATTTGTGCTCCTAATATCTAAAAAGCACTACGGTTTTCTTATTTTATCGGATTAAAGTAGCAAAGACCAGAAATTCCCATTGACCGCCAGTCAAACTTCTACTCTTCTATCACCCAAAAAGGGGCGTGGACATTACGGGAGGGGAAAGTACCCGGATGCGTTGCTCTGATGAATCACACGAGAGGGAGTGCTGTTATACTGAACATCAGCACGGCTGTGATTCGGTCGTAGATGCGAGGCCGCTGGCAGCGCCATTTATTAGTTAACAGTAATAAGCGACTACAGATTATGATTTGTTTGTTTATTGAGCTTGCGCCTCTGACGTAAGCAGCAAGCACAGTGCAATGCATTATGGGAAGATTAGGCAGGAAGCCTAGAAATCGATAGAATGACGTCATCTAATGGTACAACACAGCTACATTTGTGTGAACATCGAATGGAATGAACATGAAGCTACACTGCAAACTAGTTAGGTAAAGTGGCTTTGTAACTTCTCAAGTAATGTATTCAAACATCCGCAGGCTAGCTACTTTGTATCGTGTACATTTATCTGTACGTTTCCATTTATTTTGCAACCAGTGATATATGACTCGGTTGACAGTCGCTTTGGTGGTGAATGTGTGAATGCGATTCAGACGAGTTGACAAGATAGTACATTGCTCCATCTGCGAGCTTTCAGACCTAAACACATTTGCCCTCTTCTGATGACCATTCATAATTTAACTCAAATGTTATATTTGGAAATATATCCATCTTTGTTTGAAACCAACACACATTGATAATCTGATAGATAATTAAGCAATATCACACGAGAGGGAGTGCTGTTATACTGAATATCAGCACGGCTGTGATTCGGTCGTAGGTACGATGCCGCAGGCAGTGTATGAAGACAATCACAGCCGTGCTTCAATATAACAGCACGACCTCGAGTGTGTCGAGTATTAGTTAACAGTAATAAGTGACAACAGATTATGATTAGTTTGTTTATTTAATCATTTATTTTGGCTCCGTCAACAAAAAATTGTTCTGCAACTGGACTGTTGCCTAGTAACCTGAACATAAGCAGCCGGTTGCACCACGTCTTACTAAGTACAAACTAAACCTAGTTATAGCGCAAGTATACATCAAGATTTAGTCTCTACTAAACTTGAATGGGTTGCACCAAGCACACTAGTTATGACGTAGACCTTAGTAACTACTAAATATTTATACACCCCTAAGGTGGTGTAAGTTATAACTAACTCGTAGCCAACCATAGTTTCCTCAGCGGAGATAAAGTAGCCTGCGGAAGCAGGCTAGCTACTTTGTATTAACGGTCATTTCGGAGTGATACATATAGTTAAAAGTCCCAGTGCTGTTATACTGTATATCGGCACTCATGGAATGCCTCTTGTCCAATCAAATTACTTGGTCGGATCTAACTGTTGTATAATAGATAATTATTAATTACAATCAAATACAATGAGTCAAATCTAGTTAGTTGTTCCTAGAAATTCACAATGGTTGTTTTCGTAACAACTAGTGGACAACAGCAGAGCAGTACTATTCCATGTAAGATAGATAAATGGTAGGGATGCACGATATTATCGGCACCGATATTTATCGGCCCGATATTGAGGAATTAATGTTTATCGGTATCGGTATTTATTATAAAATTTGCCGATATTTAAACCGATAATATGAAGCCGGAAATATTTCTGCTTCCGGTTTCCGCACTCTGCACGCAGTTTGTATAGACGAGACGCGAGCGAAACATGCCTTCCCCTGTGTGGAACACAACGAATCTAATAAGTCACCTGAAGAATCACCATTGCAAGCACGCTGTATGGAAGGAATATCAAGCACTCGTAGCAGAACACGTTAGCCCAGCCACGGAAAAAAAATCCGCGGTGCCTATTGAAAACGCATTTGAAAACAGCAGGAAGTTCACTCGAGACAGCTCAAAGGCTCAAGCCATCAATGAAAAAATAATGGAGTTGATGGCCCTCGACGACCAGCCTTTCTCTGTAGTAGAAGATAAAGGATTTCGCCAGCTAATTTCACATTTAGAGCCCCGGTATGTACTCCCAAGTCGCCGCTATTTTGCAGACGTGTGCCTGCCGGCTCTGTATGATACAGTCGCCACACACATCCATAGTCTGATCGATACTAGCGTAAGCCAGATAAGTTTTACCACGGACATATGGACTTCTGACGTTAGTCCAGTCAGTATGCTTAGTTTAACGGCCCAGTGGCTGGATGACTATGTGCCTTGTATCATTCTGTTTATCTGCAGACTAAGCAGCCATTTGGCACTAGTTTCTGTACAAGTTCCAGTGTTTCCTCCAGGAATTTTTACCATGGTGGCGGGTAGTGCTGACCGCGCGATTTTTTCGCGTGCACGCGCATGAAACGCGCACGCGCGCTCAAAACAACGACGTCATTTCAGCCAAAACTCGAAAATAAAATGTTTTCCTGTAAATTAAAAACAAGGGTAGTCCGTCCGTCCGTCCCTCTCTGGAATGGAATGGAATGGACTTTATTTGTCATTGCTACAGTACAGGTACCAGACAACGAAATGGTCCATTAAATAAAATGACACGGTTCAAATGTTCACGCCGGCAGTCCGGCTCTCACACATACTGGCAGCGTCCCGGTCTGACTTAGCTCTCGTTTGTGCACGGCTTTCTTTCTTTCCTTCCTTCCTTCCTTCCTTTATGTGAAGTGGCCGGTCCCGGGCACAGCTGCCTCGCATCCGCTCAACGAGCCCGGCGGTTCGGTGCTGCGCTGATTAGCGGATGCGGGACAGCTGTGTGAGCGGATCGCTCCATCTCTCATCTTGATGAAGATGAATGATCTTTATTGTCATTGTAACAGGTACAACGTAATTTAAATGAGGAATCACAAAACAGTTTTGCAAGCGCGTCGCTTCGCGCTTGTGGGTGTGTCTAGCGCTGTGAAGGTCTGAAAAGCGGCCTAAATCTTTTTTTTTTTTTTTGGGTTGAGAAATCTGCATGGTGGCGGAGGAAATTCCATCGTGGCGGTGCGCCACGATGAAATGCATGTAGAGGAAACACTGAGTTCTATACAACTTTTGGTTCTTTAAAAGTCTTTATTTTTGTATTGACTGATGCACAAGGTGCACTTTATTTTTGTATTGACTGATGCACAAGGTGCACTTTATTTTTGACACTTTTTTGATCTAATTACTCTTAGGTGAGCCTTTTTTGTTTTCATAAAAGGAGGCCAGATCTTGGCTAAAAAAAGCATTGTGCACTGTATAACAGATTCTGTTTGTTAGAGGAAATAATAAATGAACATTTGAAGACTCAGAAGTGTTCTCTTTGTTGTGTTAACAATAGTGATGTAAGTTAGATTTGGTGAGATCACTATGGAATATTAAATCATCAATCTTTGCTCACTACATAGCCTTTCTTACCTTCAGGTGTGCATGAACTACAGGTTATCAACTGTGAAATGATATCTGAATGGTCTTTATTGTCATTGATATAGTACAGGTACCAAACAACGAAATTTGGGAGGGGGAGCTCCCCTGGTGCTAGGAAAGAAAAAATAAAATAATAATAATAATATCGGTATCGGTATCGGCCACGAGAAGCGGGTAAATATCGGTATCGGTATCGGTTGGGAAAAATGCATATCGTGCATCCCTAATAAATGGCACAAACTTCATACTAATATTTTGTAGCGGATTTATTACAATTCACTGCCATCACGATTATCCTCTGGTGTTCAGGCTGTGATACGTCATGGTCAGATTTAACCAAACAACAGACAGGCTAGGGATGCCCACATACCGTTTTTTGCGACTGATCTGGATCACCTATAACCTATGAGCAATATCGACCGATATAGGCTACTGCCCATACCGATCAAATAATAGCCTAATACTAATAGGCTAATAAATAAATATGAATCAAAATAAAAACTAAAATGAGTGTGGATGAGACATTTAACATTTAGAGCATCTGATAAAGAGAGGCCTTGGCCTAAATGTCTTTTTAAAAATGTCCACAAACCTTTTGTTGGCTGATAGACCTTTTGATACATTTCTTCACTCTTGTTTTAATATGTTGATCATCTTTATTCGTAGGATTCCCTGCACTGTTAACTCTCCATCTGGGCAGTGAGATGGATGCTTCTGCTTATTCAGTGTCAGAGAGCCAGAGGACACACCTTGGGTCCCCTGATGCAGAGACAGAAGGACAGAACCACCGAAAGGACAATCTTATTAGGCTCCAGCCACCACCACTACCACCAACTCCCACCCACAGTAGGAACCATCACTCTCCCAACATTAAAGAAGAGTACGACACACCGTGGGATAGGTTTTTACGGGACTACATCAAAACCCAAAAGGCCAAAGATGAGATGCTCAGCACAAATGCCTCAGGGCAAGATGCACATGCTCTTAAAGAGGGACATCGGCTCTCTGAAGCACCGAATGACATGGATAGTGACAGTAACGCCAGTTCAGAGGTCAAGACTAGAGGTCAAGAGGTCAAGATCGAAGAGTGCTATGGTAGGAATTCCTCTCAACAAAGGCCAACCACAGGCCGCGCTAGGGCGGACCAATCACATCCTGGATGTGAGTCAGGTGGTCACAAGAGCAGCTCAGTGATTGGATTACAGGAACAGCAGAGAAGGACAGCGGCAGGGCACATCTCTGGGCAAACGAAACATGGTTGTGGTCATGACGACATGCGCCAGTGCTACGTCCAGTGTGGGAAGAAAGTAAACATGGCGGATATTGTGACAATACAGCAGCAAATTAGAAGACGAGAGCAACACCATTGTGCTCCAACTGATCAGTAAGTCACACACATGCTGTGAATCCTGTCCACAAGTATTGTGTTCAATAATTCACCATAGGGTGCCAGGTGTCAAGTATGCAAATGGTGGTCATTGAATTGATATGGTGAATAATACTGCCAGTTGCATGACTAATAAGTCGATTTGTAATAGCTTAGTAACACATTTCAACAGTAGCTAAACAGTTGGTAATTAAAGGGCAGAACTATAAGCACATCTAATGGATGAATGTCATGTATGATATCGCAGAAAGCTAGCTTGAAAGGGAGCTGCCAGTCAAGCGTGCAAAGTCCACAACCATACAGCCCTCGGAACTGTCTGACCAGGAAGTTGAGCCTAACAAGAAGCTTATTTCCATAGTTTATTTTGTGTTAACATTTTTCCTGGACACAAAATACAATTGGAACCATTCAATGTCTACTTTCCAGACCCTTTATTTATAACAAATGCAATCAGTAATCCATAGATTATTGCATTTGCAGGACGTGTCCTGTCAGTCTAGATGGGAGTTCAGTGAACTGTTTGTCTGTCATTTCTAATCGACCCTGCGTTGTTTGTTCCTCCAGTGTTTCTAGCCGCAGGTCCTCTTCAGCTCATGTAACCATGGTAACCATGTATGAACCAGAATGCACCGAGTCCCCCGGATCTGGCTGTGGTTCTCCATCCCTGAAAAGCCCACAGTGGGGTCCAGAGATGGTGGCAGTGAAGCTGGAGGAAGAAGATGTAGAGGAGTATGGTGTGATGGTAAAAGAAGAGGATGGAGGAGACCAAATGAGAGAGGAGGGAGTGATGGTAAAAGAAGAGGACAGAGGAAGAGTGGAGATGAAAGACAGTGAGATGGATGGTAAGTCTTTGTTATTGGTGAGTGTAATTGCACTGTTGTAAAATCAGTGCTACCAGTGTAAGGAAGCATATAGTGGACCTAATTCAAATGTTAACAATTGCATGTTCCACTTTTGCACGCATTCTTTCGGTCAATATTCAAAATCAAATGCAATCATATGATTTGCATTTTCATTTTCATGTAGCTGGTATGCAAGGTCATTCTGAAAAAAGTTCATTCTGAACTGAAAATTACTATGCAATCCCACAATAGCATTTTCCACTTTTTCCTGCATTACTTGAGTCAATATGACAATTGTAATGCAATAATGTGATTAGCGTTTGCATTTCCATGTTCTAGTAAACACATCCGCTTCGTAGCTGACAACATTCAAATGTTGACCATTTCATGCAATAATGGTATTGCATGAAACACACACGCTTATAGGCTAATATATTAGAATATATTATTCAAATGATCCCATTCTCATATTCTACCGGCCTGTTAGTCATTCTCTGATGCTCATGACAGAATAGAACTAATAATTGAAAATGTAGCTGAATTCTCTGCGATCATGAATAATGATAATCAGACTACATGCACAATCACTTCACTTCTACTAATACGGCTGGTTAGCTTCCGGTCCAGCGCTGTTCCCCACCAGCTGTTTACAGGAGCTCCGCAAAGTGTTACGGACGTTACGGACAAGTTTTTTAGCAGCGTCATCCCCGTATCACATGCCTACAACGTCAACCAGCTGTTTTCAGTAGCATGTATGCTGTCAAATTAAATTATTAATATTATTTTCTCCAGCTTTCGACTTTGGAAGTACGTCATAACATCTTCATATACACCAGTGGTTCTGTCCATTATCCAGGTCTCTTACCGCCCCCCATCAAAAAAAAAGTAGGCTTATTTTCTTCCCTGAATATTAATGCTGACTAATATTCTGTGTTATATCACAGAACAACAATAACACAGCAGCGATTTCACACATGTCCGGTGCATTTACGAACGTACCCATAATAACACTGCTGACAGCTGATCAATCGCAAGCAGAGTAGTGGTTTCCTATAGCAACAAAAGACGCCGACAGCTGTTCAGAGTGCTTATGTGTTCGTTTCCAGGACATCAGAGGAGCAACATATCACAAAAAGCGATCGTATATTTTAGTTTGTAAACGTTAAGACGAACACATCGCAATGCTAACCTCAGAATGGCACTAGGGATAACATCCACAACAACACTTAACAGTAATACATTTATGTAATATACTGTGATGAACCTGCGAGGGGAGGGGACATTCGTAGCTGATTTCTCCAGGTTAGATTATTGGTAAGCGACAGAGAACTTTCAGGACTGGTTTATTACAATACGATCGCTTTTTTGAGATGGGTTGTTCCTGCTGTGATGTTCTGGTATGGTGGTATGGTATAAGGCAGGGGTGCCCACACTTTTTTGAACCAAGATCTACTTTTCAAGTAGCCAGTCTGCCAAGATCTACCAGTCTAGTTTAAACATCGCAAACGTACACGCACGTACTACAAACACACACACACACACACACACACACAGTTCCCAGCCTGCATAGTACAATACACTTTCTCTCTCTCTGTCACACAGCCACACAGGAGAAGACCATCATAAACCCTCCCTCTTTGCTATTCTCACTCACACACACACACACACACACACACACACACACACACACACTTTCTCTCACTCACACACTGACAGCCAGTCTGCAGTACCATAGCCAATTACTGATCCAACAAACAGAAAAGTAAACCAGATACAAAACAGGTAGTTCCCTAGTTTGAAAGGTGGAAATAAAGTCATTTCTCTACCTTAGTGGGAGACCTGGCACTGGGAGGAGACAGCTAGTTTCTAGTAGTCAGGGCTGTAGGAGCTGGTTGCAAGGTGTCATCAGCCACTGTGGATCTGTCATCGAAAAGGCAATCTGCAGCCTCGAGAAACGCTTTTTTCACAATTTCGCCGTCTTTGTTTTCTTCTTGTGTTTAACAAGAACGTGACTGACGCGATAAGAAGCTATCGTTGCAGCCGTACGTTTTCACTCTTTTGCCACATTTCCCTTCTTCGAAACAGCCATCGTAGATTTGCAGATCAGACTGACGCACTTCCAATATCACATCGTGTAAAAAAGTCCTCCTCCCATGTTCTAGTAAACACATCCGCTTCGTAGCTGACAACATTCAAATGTTGACTATTTCATGCAATAATGGTATTGCATGAAACACACACGCTTATAGGCTAATATATTAGAATATATTATTCAAATGATCCCATTCTCATATTCTACCGGCCTGTCAGTCATTCTCTGATGCTCATGACAGAATAGAACTAATAATTGAAAATGTAGCTGAATTCTCTGCGATCATGAATAATGATAATCAGACTACATGCACAATCACTTCACTTCTACTAATACGGCTGGTTAGCTTCCGGTCCAGCGCTGTTCCCCACCAGCTGTTTACAGGAGCTCCGCAAAGTGTTACGGACGTTACGGACACGTTTTTTAACAGCGTCATCCCCGTATCACATGCCTACAACGTTAACCAGCTGTTTTCAGTAGCATGTATGCTGTCAAATTAAATTATTAATATTATTTTCTCCAGCTCTCGACTTTGGAAGTACAGAATGCCTGAGAGCCTTATATTGCATTATATTTTGAATGGTCATCTGGTGCCTGAATATTGTGTTTTCCTTTACATAAATAATGACATTTCCACCATAAATTGATGCAGAAAAGGCACAAATTGGTGCATATCAATTCACCAGGAAAAACCCTGTAAACGTACCATAGCTACAAACAAAGCTAGCGTAGCTAACAAACAAAAGCTTTGGCTAGCTAAGTGCACACTGAACATAGTGGTGTCAGCTTACACTCACAAAGCTAGCTATTTAGTAGGGGTGTAACACGTATTTGTACTGAAATTGGACTAAGTCGTTCAGTTCGGTACGCGTGTGTACTGAATGAATGCACCTTAACCATTTGAACCATTTATAGCATTAGTTCTGAGAATCTCTTTCATATTCAAGCAACATTTATATTGTAACTAAATCTAATGGGAATCGAATCGTGAATCGAATCGAATCGGGAAATCAGTGGCGATACCCAGCCCTAATTCAAATACGCATATCTTTTCAAACTTTTTTCTGATTTCAATGTATGACACATCATTTAAACAATTACAATCTGTCCTTTCAGAATATGTAAACAACTTTGGCTACTGGTTCCCCAAAACACCAGCAGCTGTCACATGTTAAAACATCTGCATGTCCAAGGTCCCACCCACACCAAAGGCCACACACTGGACTTGGTGTGCTCCACTGGTGTGCTCCACTGGACCTCCTCCCCCCGACCTACAGTGCCTGGACCTGGCTGTTTCTGACCACCATGCCGTCCTCTTCACCGTCCCGGTCTCCCTGCCCAGGCAGCATCCCAAACGCACCATCTCATTTAGGAATATCAAATCTGTGAGTGCACCGGCCCTATCCAACCTCATTGTGTCCCACATGGCCTCGGCTCCCCCAGACACCACGGTGGACGGCCTGGTAGCCCACTACAACGCTGCCCTATCCCTCAGCCTCAACTCCCTCGCCCCCCTCAAAACTCGGACCGTCTCCTTCACCTGCCCTGCCCCCTGGTTCAACACCGAACTCCGCACCATGAAGGCCACTGGTCGCCAGCTAGAGAGGCTGTCCAAAACTACCGGCCTCACAGTCCATTTCCTGGCTTACAGAGACCGTCACATGACTGCCTACAAGGATGCTCTCTCCCACACTAAGACCCTATATTATTCCCGTCTCATTGGCTCCCAGCAAAACCCCAGAACACTATTCACCACCATCAACCGTCTACTCCGACGCCCCCCACCCTCCTGGTGCTCCCGACCGCTGCTCCAAATTCCTTCTTTCACTCAAAGGTTGACTCCATCCACCAGCAGCTCCGGGCACCAGCCCCTCCCGCTCCTCCTGCACCCCAGCCACACGATGACCTCGCCCCAGCGCCGTGCCCCCCCCAATGCTGCTTTTCCTCCTTCTCTCCAGTGGACGCTGCCCAGGTCGCCAGGCTGGTCACCCTGGCCAAGACCCCAACCTGCTCACTGGACCCCATGCCCACAGCCCTGGTCAAGGACTGCTTACCTACCCTCTGCCCCTACATGGTGGATATTATTAATGCCTCCCTGCTATCTGGCATAGGCCCCACCAGCTTCAAAACTGCCTCAGTCACCCCCATCCTCAAGAAACCTGGTCTGGACTCTGATGACCTCCACAACCACCGGCCGATCTCCAACCTTCCCTTCCTGAGTAAAACCCTGGAAAGAGCAGCCGCCGGCCAAATCCATCAGTATATGTCCAACCATGAGCTCTATGAGCCCCTACAATCCGGCTTCAGATCTCACCACAGCACGGAAACCGCCCTCATTAAAATCACCAATGATCTCCTCATTGCTGCTGACTCGGGCCGTTTCAGTATCCTCATCCTCCTGGACCTCTCTGCTGCCTTCGACACTGTCTCCCACACCATCCTCCTCAACCACCTCTCCACCCACCTGGGTGTCACTGGTACAGCCCTCAGGCTCAAGCTCCCCCCAGCCCCAGTCAACCAAGGCATTCCCTAAGGCTCTGTACTAGGACCCCTCCTCTTCACCATTTACATGCTCCCCCTCGGCCAGATCCTCCGTCGTCACGGCCTTAACTACCACTGCTACGCCAACGATACCCAAATCTACCTCAGCTCCACCGCATCCTCTCCACTCCCCCCCAGTCCCTCATCAACTGCCTGCTCGAAATAAAAACCTGGATGACATCTAACCTCCACAAACTTAACACCAAGAAAACAGAGCTCATGGTTGTGGCACCCAAGGCGCTGCTCCGGAAGGTTGGGGACTTCGACGGCTGCTCCATCTCCCCATCCTCCGAAGTCCATAACCTGGGCGTCATCCTGGACTCCACCCTCTCCTTCCAGTCCCACATAAAATCCATCAGCAAATCCGCCTTCTTCCACCTCAGAAACCTCTCCAGACTACGACCTTCCCTCACTGACTCCGTTGCCGAAACCCTCATTCACGCCTTCGTCACCTCCCGTCTGGACTATTGTAATGGAGTCCTGTTCGGGGTTCCCAACAATGCCCTGGACAGGCTCCAGTACGTGCAGAACTCAGTTGCCAGGGTCCTCATCCACACCAAGCCCTGGCAGCACATCACCTCCACCCTCATTCACCTCCACTGGCTCCCGGTCAAGTCCTGCATCACTTACAAAATCCTCCTCCTCACCTACAAATCCCTCCACGCCTGCTCCCCCCAGTACCTAACTGACCTCCCCCAGCATACCCCTTCCCGGAGCCTGCGGTCCGCAGACATGGGCCTGCTATCCAGCCCCCGCACCAACCTACGGACGTTTGGGGACACAGCCTTCAGCGTGGCCGCACCTACTCTCTTGAACTCCCTCTCCACAGTGATCCGCAATGCCCCCACCCTGGACTCCTTCAAATTAGCCCTCAAAACACATCTGTTCTCCAAGGCCTTTGGCCCCGAGTCAATGTTTCAGTTTTGCTTTGTTTGTTTTCTGTTTTGTCTGTCTGATCATTCCCTTGAATTGTAAAGCGTCCTTGGGTTTTTTGAAAGGCGCTATATAAATTAAAGTTATTATTATTATTATTATTATTATCTTTCGACGCAACATGGGCTAAAATTACAGGAATTCCATGTTGCCACGCTGGCACAAATATACTATGCTAATAATGTTAGCACCACGCAGGCAGGCTTAGCATATTTATTCATTTTCATTCATTTAATCTTTATTTCAGAAGGTCCCTTGAGATTAAAATAATTTTTTCGAGGAAGACCTGGCCAAAAGCACACCAGTTCAAGTACAAGTTTACACGATTGGAAAATAAAACATAATAAAAAGGGACGAGAGATAAATATGATAGAAAATCCATTTTAACTGTCTACTAGCACTCTACTGCACTCTACTGCACTCTACTGTCACACAATTAATCAGAGCTTTGAACTCCCCCAGGGAGATGAGATTATTAACACTACAACAGCCATGGGTGGGGTCTTTGACCTAGTAAGTAAAAAAATAATTAAACTCAGGACTTCAGGAACCACCTTTCATGACTTTTCCTAGATGCGTTCTACCACCCAGTATCCTTACATTTTCTAAATCTACCTTTTATAAAGCTCTTTCTACAACAGGGTTTACCCAAGTTACATACGCAATAGTGATAGGATATTGTATGTCTATGTACAGACAATTATGAATGAGAGACTGTACAGTAGCTCTCCCAGTTGAGTGTTGCACGCTATAGCTACCGCAGCAAAGTAATTGCAACAACCTACATTTGATTGTCTGTAATCGTCAACAAATTTCCATGCAACATGGAACAAATAAAATTCCATTTATTATACAGTATCATGTAATCAAGTGTATTTTCGCAGCTTGAGTGTGTGTGTGCGTGCGCGTGCGTGTGTGTGTCTGACATGGGTTTCAAATGATTTCCCCGGTACCTCCCCGCTCCAACATGACAGGTTGTCGGGTCAACAAGGTTCGGGAAGTAAGCCTGTTCCGCTAGATAGTATAGGTATGTAGATAGTATAGGTATGTAGATAGTATAGTTATGTAGATAGTATAGGTATGTAGATAGTATAGGTATGTAGATAGTATAGGCATGTAGATAGTATAGGCATGTAGATAGTATAGGTATGTAGATAGTATAGGCATGTAGATAGTATAGGTATAGGTAGGACTTATAGTCCAGTGTGATTTATATGCATTTTTTTCGTCATGACGTATTTCTTAGTGGTATACTCCGATGTATAGGCATGTAGATAGTATAGGTATGTAGGTAGTATAGGTTCACTTCCCAGGGGGCTAACATCAAAATACACACATCCCTGTGTTTACCAGGGCCAGGGGAATCTAACAGGGGTGGGATGCAAATGGTGGGTTGTTCCAATCGAATGCGACACATGGGTGAATGGGTGTATGGAAATAGCGTTCCACGCACCCGGAATATTTGCCTATTCATGACTATTGTTTTTTAATAATGATAATCAACTACTTCTGCATCATACATGCAGCCACTACCCGTGATAATCTGCGACCTTAATCCTGTATCAGGGCACGATACTTGTACAAGGTGCAGAGGTTTATCTCTCTGAGAGACATACTTAGATAGAGAACACTTTTATCTATATCTTTTTATTCATTGTTTATTATCTTGTTAAATGTTTATCTATTTAATTTCTCTCTATTTTTGTTGTTGTTACTATCCTCCTCTTGCTGTATTTTGTTTAATGCTGTATGTAAAGCGCTTTGAATTGCCCCTGTTGTATCAAATGTGCTATACAAATCAACTTGCCTTGCCTAAACGTATATATTAAAGTTAAACTTGCCTATGTAACCCTGTATATGTTCCTATTCTTACAGACCAGCAGAGCTCCAACCCAGGTTCAGACAGCGAGCCCAGCTCCACCACATCAGGAAACCATAAACAACACAGGAGCTCAAGGCGGAAGGATCACCATAAAACACACCCACAGACATACACAGGAGAGAAGACCTACCGTTGCCCACTGTGTGGAAATAGTTTTAGTAAAGCAGGAGACCTGAAGAAGCATCAGAGAATACACACAGGAGAGAAACCATACCAGTGCTCCCAGTGTAGGAAGAGTTTTAGTGAAGCAGGAAACCTGAAGATTCATCAGAGAATACACACAGGAGAGAAACCATACCACTGCTCCCAGTGTGGGAAGAGTTTTAGTCAAGCAGATCACCTAAAGATACACCAGAGAATACATACAGGAGAGAAACCATACCAGTGCACACAGTGTGGGAAGAGTTTTAGTGAAGCAGGAAAACTGAAGATTCATCAGAGAATACACACCGGAGAGAAACCATATCAGTGCACACAGTGTGTGAAGAGTTTTAGTCAAGCAGGAGACCTGAAGAAGCATCAGAGAATACACACAGGAGAGAAACCATACCAGTGCTCCCAGTGTGGGAAGAGTTTTAGTGAAGCAGGAGACCTGAAGAAGCATCAGAGAATACACACAGGAGCGAAACCATACCAGTGCTCCCAATGTGGGAAGAGTTTTAGTCAAGCAGGAAACCTGAAGGTTCACCAGAGAATACACACCGGAGAGAAACCATATCAGTGCACACAGTGTGTGAAGAGTTTTAGTCAAGCAGGAGACCTGAAGAAGCATCAGAGAATACACACAGGAGAGAAACCATACCAGTGCTCCCAGTGTGGGAAGAGTTTTAGTGAAGCAGGAAACCTGAAGATTCATCAGAGAATCCACACAGGAGAGAAACCATATCAGTGCTCCCAGTGTGGGAAGAGTTTTAGTCAAGCAGATTCCCTGAAGGGCCATCAGAAAACACACACAGGAAGAGTTTCAAGCAGGCAGGAAACCTAAATACATGCCAGAGAACACACACAGGAGAGAAACCGTACCAGATTTCTGTCAAGAGTGAAAGGTGGTTTGGTTCTATTTGTAAATATGCTTAACGTAGTTTTTCTATTTGTTTGATTAATGTATAGGCTCTTTGTCCATACAAAGCTTTTGCTGTGAATATAGTATGATATGCATTGTATTTTTTTTTTTCCACGGCTCCCCACATGGTTTGTTCTCATCTCTTACTTTGTGTATTGGGTAAATCACTTTGAACAGTCACAAGCTCGCTTTTCCAACAGTGGATGTCCTACCCATGTGCTTTGCTTTTGCATTGCATTAAGTCCAATTGCTGTTCAGGTTCCACAGCTTCTGTTTAATGGAAACTTGCTGAAGCTTATGTATTTTTCTTTTCGTTCACAATGAATTGTGCTTTTCAAATAAATTCTTAGTGATTTAAAATCAATGCGGAAGCTGACGGGGATTCAGTGGAGGTCAGGATGGGTGTGATGTGGTCACGCTTCTTGGTGCATGCTTTTGCACCAGCTGCAGTTGGCGGAGCAGAGGCTGGTCGATGCCAACATACAGGGAGTTGCAGGAATCCAGCCGGGTTGTTATGAAGGCATGGATCACCTTCTCTTGGTCCTTCTCCGGAAGATAGGCCCTTGTCTTAGCGAGGATTCTGAGGTGAAAAAAGCAATTTTTGACCACAGAGCAGACCTGCTTGGTGAATTTGAAGTAATTGTCAAAAATCACTGTGTTGTCTACCCTGAATGACTAGTCATTGAAATGTTGCTTGATTGTTATTAAAATGATCATCTTTAACCTCTTCTTATCCACCTCATTTTTCTGGTTTTCTGCAAATAGAGCTAGAACATTATAAAAAATGGAAATTCGGCGTTGAAACCGGACATGACACATTCTCCAGTTGGAAAAAACTGGATGTGACTTAGGCCGTGTTTACCGTCTCGGGAAAAAAATGGTGGCATCGTATAGCATGCAAAATTGTGAAAAAAATGTGATATCGATGAAGAGAATTGATCGAGGTAAACTCTTTATATCACTTCGGATGCCGATGGGGGTCCGTTGGCTCCTATGAGGTTAATGAAAAAAATACAATAACTTATATTTGAAAAAGATACTTTTCTTTGGGTGGTTTTGTATTCAATTGTATACCCATAATGCATTACCGTTTCGTCATCAAATTACTGTAGCTTTTAATACTGTGAATATTAGCTTCAGCATGGACACAATCTGAATGGGCTATCCAAGTGGTTGCATATTTGCAAATACTGATCCTGTGACTGGGAGATTTACTTATATTTACATGATTTATTTTATTTTATTTGATCTAAAGTGAGTTGCATTTACAAATAAATACATTTGTCTAAGTAAGTGAATTGTCTATCAATCAGCATCACAAGACAAAAACATCTCTGCTCGGGCCAGGGGCCATTGGCAGTCATAATGCTGGAGGAAGGAAGATTTGTTTAATGATTACAGTAGAGAAACTGTACTGGGGGGTTTGGGCAGGGTCCCACACTAAGGCTTGTTAGTGCATTTTATGTTCGGACAAGTGAAATTCCTCCTGCAGTTGTCTGACGAATGTAGAAACAAAAAGAAATCAATGTGATGGCAGCTGGTGTTTGGAGCTACAGGCGCAGAATATAAAGTGGTCAAATCGGTCGTCAAACTATTTATGACCTAAAAGTCAGATTTTCAGGGTTTTTTACAACACACAACAACGTTTTGAAGTACCCACTCAATATTGTTTTAAACAATTTCACGATAATTATATGTGTACTTGATCAGCAAAATAAGCTTATTTTTAGCCTGATTTCTCCCGGCTTGGGGGAGGAGGAGAATGGTTTCATTGTTTTGTTTCATTGGTCGATAGATGTGTGTACGGCTGACCTATAGGAGGCAGCATGCAGCATGCTCTTTGTTTACTCTGACTCCACAAAGAAAGTTTCTACCAACGGCGATCTCATAAGGTAAGGTTCTTCTATGTATCTACATAGCCCCTTTGTTAGTTAGTTGAAACCAGTGTGTTCGTGTATTTAGACATTTCTTTATTATTTACCCACTAGCAACTAGGGCTGCAACGATTAGTCGACATAATCGACGACGTCGATCATAAAAACTCGCCGACGTGGAATTTTAGTGTCGACTAATCGTATAAAAAAAAGGGGGGGAAAAGTTTTTTTTTTTTTTTTTTTTAAACGTTGTTAGCCAACTGGCTAACGTTATATTGTTAGGGTCGTAATGTTTATGTTAGCTTTACTGTTACATGTTGGAAAACAACGTCTCATGGACAGGGCTGTACATGCTATGAGCGTTTGTGCTATTAATTTATTTACCCTGTGGCACGCGTGTGACAGACAGAGGCGCTTGTATGTAAGGTTACGTAGCAGGGGTTTTCCATGTTGAAGCCAGGAGAACGCGAGATGAAATGAAGTGAGGGGTGGTCGCTATTAAAATACCAGGTAGTCATGGTGGATGATCATGAATGATGCTTGATAAGTGAATGCTATTTCAATTATGTTGAGTCCACCAGCGAGCTGTCTGTAAGATAAACAGCGCCAAGCGTAGCCTACTAACGTGAGCTGTCTGTAGTCTAGCCAGCAATGCTAGCTAGCCAATCAACTAGCTCTGTGAGCAGCTGTAGCTTGGCGTAACGTTAGGTTAGATAGCTAGTTAAGCCGGATTTATGCTTCTGCGTCGCCATTTACGCGCAGCGAAAAGCCACACGACTATTCGAAAAAATAATCGACAGATTAGTCGACTACCAAAATAATCGTTAGTTGCAGCCCTACTAGCAACTAACTGAAACCACAATGTTCAGTCTGGACTAAGCTCGGCAACGCTTTTGTTTGTTAGCTATGCTAAAATTGTTGTAGCTATGGTACGATTGTGGTAAAGTATGTTTACGTTGTAAAAGTTGCGTGAGCGCATTTATATGACGTCAGGACCAGACCATGCTGCGAAAGTAGCTTATGGGGAGCACCGATTTAGGGATCACGGGATCACCGATTTAGTGCAGCTGTTGGTTGAGTACTGTGTTTTCAATCATGTTCATTGGAGACTCGCGACCGGCGGCAGTAACTCGGTTTCCTGAGAACGAAAGAGGTAAGCGAACAATTTTCAGCTGTCACCCAGCCTAGACGGGTGCCTTGCTCTCTATGTTATTCTGATACCACCTAATTGATTTAACCGGTAACATGACATGGAGGTCGACATGATCCATTTAAAAATATTAATACAATGAGTAGGACTAGGCCAGTTAAACACAATGAGGCAAAAACACAAGTTTTCTGAATTTAATTTAGCACCTGCCAAGTTGAGATCTGACAACTAGTGAAAAGACAGATCTATCCAGGGGCCGCGGGTGTAATTTCACTTTTATTCCTGTGGGTTATTTTCGTATCGAAGGGGCCCCATGGCGAGTAAATCAAAAAATAATATCTTAAATGTAACAGCCCAAATAAATTTAATTAGAGGAAACGTGTTAGCCTATAAGCCTACCACTACGATGAATGTAACTGCATGCAAAAAGGTGTGTATAAAAATAAAAAAAATTGTGTTGATAATGGAATAATGCTGTATATATAGCAGCCAATACTGTAATTTTTCAATTTTGTTTTTGAAGAAAATAAATGTGGGCCTTTGATAGCATATGGGTAGGCTCTAGTGAAAAGACAGCAATCTCTATCCAGTTTGTCTGTGCATATACATTTATAATGCTCAAACGCACTACCAATAGAGCAAGTAAAATTATCTCTGACCCCTCCCACCCTGCTGACTCCTCCCACCCTGCTCACCACTTGTTTCAACTGTTGCCCTCTGGACGGTGCTACCAATCCCTGGCCATCAAAACATCCCGTTTCAAAAACAGTTTTGTCCCCTCTGCTATAAGGACTCTCAACACCTGACTCACTGCACTAACCCTGCCACATGTACTGCACTTTATGTTGTAAATATTGACTATGATTTTGTCTTGTGGTTATGTGTGTACATTGTCCATTGTGATAGTCATGTGTAATGTGTGTATGTTTGATGTAATTGACACTGCTGTATTGAGCTTTCCATCTGTACTGACAACAAATTCCACGACCTTGGTCGTGTGTTCATTAAACCATTCATTCAATACATAGCATCTATCTATCTGTCTGTCTGACAGAGCTGTCTGTCTAACTATCTGAGTTAGAGCTGTCTGTCTAACTATCTGTCTATCTATCTGTCTATCTATCTGTCTATCTAGCACACTATCTATCTAGCACACTATCTATCTAGCACACTATCTAGCTATCTAGCACACTATAAAATTATCTATCTATCTATCTATCTATCTCATAAAAGGTGGGAACTAATATTTCCAAAAAGACACTTGACCGAACTGTTGTTCGGGATGTAGTTTCCGCCTGTGAGACATTTTTGACACACATCTTACTTAAACCAGACCGTAAAACCTGGTCGCTAGCAAATTATTTGAGCCACATTCATGGAACGGAACTCGAGCTGAAATTATCGCGAATTATCAAAACGAGTCTATCTTAGCTCTAATCGTGCTTGGAGGAACAGCCCCTAGTCCGGGGGAAAGCTGGGCTTTTACATGGCCCAGGAGAGTCTTCTCCAAGACCTCCATGGGGCCGGACGTGAGCAAAGTTAAGAAGGGCAGTTTGGTTATTTTTTGACAGCAGAGGCATATTCCTAGCAACCCTCCCACGAATGCCATTTTGATTCGTGTTCTTCTCATTGTTTAAGCATGCACAGTTACCTGAGATGCAGCAAAATATTATGTTTGAGTTGGTTTTTACCAGATTTTGGGGGGGGGGTTTTGATTGATTGATTGATTGTACTTTATTGTCCCCGAGGGGAAATTTGTCTTGGGCATGGTACTTTCATGCTTCAAGTGCAACAGTGACGATACATACAACATACAGTAGACAAAGTAAACAACAGGACAGCAACAAACATTGAGTGACATTGGCAGCAGTTTCCACCTGGACATGGCATCATTTGGTATAAATATATATTGCACATAACCCTTCAAGTGGTGTTTTCGAATATTGCACATGGCCCTTCAAGTGGTGTCTAAGATAAAGTGCAGGTGCTGGTGATCATGTCCTAATCATCGTTTCTGCTTGAGAGAATTGATTAGTTTAATGGAGAATGGGACAAATGATAGTTTTAAGAGCTTATAGTTACATCTTGGCATGCAAAGCCTTCTACCTAGGGGGAGAACTTCGTATTCTGTGGAGAGCGGATGTTGGGGGTCTGCGATTATCTTGTTAGCCTTGTCCAGGACAGCTTTTTCATATAGTTTATTTAGGATCACATAGTCTCTTTCACCTACAATTTTCATAGCTGTTTTGTGAATGCTGACTAGTCTGTTTTTTTGTTGTACAGTTAAGTTGCCAAACCACACAATTATTCCATATCTGATTACACTTTCAACAATGGACTGATAGAAAATTCTCATGATCTGCTTTCTCACCCCATAAAGTCTGAGTCGCCTCAGGTGATAAAGCCTCTGCTGTAGTTTGTTACATAAGCTGTCTAAGTGTGTACACATATTGTGTGTTTTGTGGCTCTTGGGGATATTTTGGAAGGGTGTCCACTTCTAGGCCGAGTTGCTGTCATGTTAAATGCTCCCCATTTGTAAATGATTTGCCTCACAGTGGATTTGCCTCACAGATATGGAGTTCATATCTTATATAGCTTTCCGCAGACTGATGTGCTCGTTCTAACCTCTTCCTGATGTCCTCTGAGATCTCCTTTCCTCTCGGCATGGTGTGTTTTGCCTGTATGGATAACACAAAACTGACCAGGTTTCTTATCTCTATTTATCAGAGTCCCACCCAAACTCTTTCCTAAAGATCTCTCCTTCAACTGGTTCATTTGGTACCCAATTATTTACCCACCAGATTCTACTTACCTACTTGATTTAACACTAGAACAGCCGTGCCTTTTTACCTGCTTAAAGAACCGCCTCTTTAAAATGCTATCCTGCTATTTACACACAACGACCACTAGTTGGTCGCTTGTAAATTAGCCTGCTTCCTACACAGAAAAACTGCAAAATAGCTTTAAACTAGATTATCCTAAAGTGATATTGAAAATGTAAGGATATTGGGTGGTAGAACTCACATATCTAGGAAAAGTCATGAAAGGAGGGTCCTGAAATATGATGGAATGCAAAGATATAAACATTTATTTTACTCACAAGCTGATTAAGTGTTAACCAATGCAACCTGGGTATCACTTATTTTTGCACCTGCACTTATTTCTTTACAATTTAGTTTTTTTACTACACACATGATCCCCTCTAAACCAACATATGGAATTGTTAAATATAAACCTGTTATGTCAGAAAAAAAATGGTTCTGATTTCATAGTAAGATTTCATCGTAAAAACAAACTGTGAGATTCTAGCTTGCGTTAATTAGGGCAGGAACACCGGCAACAGCTAACCATTTCGCGGAGGAAAAACACACACACTGCTCACTTCAGTTTAGCTAACACCGGAAAGAGGCTTACTTTATTTGCACATGCTTATTTATAGATTAGTCGCACCTTGGTGACATCACACATGAGAACATATATGAGAACACATGACTTCACCATATATAATCATCAAAGAACGTATCCAAAGTCAAAGTCAATTTTATTTGTCACGTGCATATCGTACAGGTACAATGTACAGTGAAATGTTACTGCCGGCTCCTAAGATGTGCTACAAGAGTAAGAAGGTGGAATACAAAAATTCAATTGACAAATAACACGAGCAGGTTTCAAATCACACAAAATCCAACTCAAACCACACAGAAAAACAAATGATATGTACAGTAGGGGGGGGGGGGGGGGGGTATGCACAGATGACATTTGCAGGTTGGGTAAAACTATACTATTAGGTTGGACTATATAGAGATGCAACAGTGTGTACAGGTCAATTTAGAAATCAATATATACAGTTTTATAAATAGCAATGATTTACAGGATATAAGCATAGTGTATAGATGATGGGTTATGTACAGATTATGGGTATTCGCATAGTGAATATACTAACATCTATCATAAATATAAGGTGCTGTAGTTAGTCCATATTGCGGGGGTGAGGGGGGGGGGCATCCTGCTGGGTGCAGGGGCAGTTGCCTGGCTGCAGTATTCAGGAGAAGGGGCAGACAGACAGGTCACCGCGCCACTATGACCCCCCAGATTCCGTTTCTCTGTGGCTGTGGGGACGTACCATACCTTCACTGTTGTGTCGAGAGAGAGAGAGAGAGAGAGAGAGAGAGAGAGAGAGAGAGAGAGAGAGAGAGAGAGAGAGAGAGAGAGAGAGAGAGAGGGAAGGGAGAGGGAGAGATGGAGGGGCCAGAGAGAGGGAGAGGGAAGTGGGTTAGAGAGTGTACTGAAAGTCGGTATCAGAGAGACAGAGTGTGTGAGACAGATATAGACAGATTGAGTGCAGACACGGTTCAAGTAGTTTCAAAACAACACCACCCTCAGTCTAAAACAGAGTACTCAGTGCAGGGTGGAGCAGCTGGCATGTCAGCCATAAAGACATGGAGAGAGAGTTGGAGAGAGAGAGGAAGAAGAAGGAGTAATGGATGAAAATGGATTGAATTATTCATTATTCACAGTGATGGAGTCTATTATGCTTTTTCTCAGACAGACTCACTCACTTACCTGCCTGAGATCACTATGTTGTCAATGGCAACGACACAGGTGATGATGTCACTGTGTCCCTCCAGTGGTATCAAGCGAAACTTGGCTTTTTCCCATGATGCTTTGAGAGATGCAAACTCAGCGTCTTGGCCAAGAGACAAATTGCAATTAGTAGTGTTGTTGACTCCTCATTTATCCAAATTTTTGTTTATCAATAATTGTCATTAGTCAGCTCTTGTCTACGGACCTCGTTCTGTCTCAAGGACCAGCCACGGTCAGACGAAGGTAGTGACATTTTTTTTTTTTTTTTACTTAATCATTTTGAAAAGCTACAGTAGTTGTGCCAGGTTTTGCCTTCCATTAAAATTCATGTATATTTGCTAGCAATCTCAGAGTACACAGATCACAGATTTCCACAACTCCAGAAGAGTTTCACGGTAAACACCACACACACCTTCCCGCTGTTCCTTGGTGTGGGTCACCACCGGGCACCAGGAGGGGCTGGCTGGTGGCGGTCCTCCCCGCCCTCCTCCCCGCACCTGTGTCTCATCACGTCTGTCTGTCTCCGCCAGTGTTACTGTCTCCATCTGTTGGGCTGCCTGCGCCGGCTCTCCTCTGGGGATCTTAGTGGCCCGAGGGGACTGCGATGGAACAGCCTCCGAGCTTTCCTCCTGACTGTTCCTGTACCCAAAAACAGAAATGAGCATGAATGAATCACATTCATGCAAATATACTGTGTTGCAGCCATTATGTCTGTGCTGGATGTCATTTTTACTGTTGACCACTGAGTGGCGAGGGCATAGGTATATAGGTGAGCTCACCGGTAGGCTACAGGTGTTACTGATTGAACTGGTGTTGCCACACGCGATACTTTGTAGTGCATCATGTAATTTATAATAAAGTAAACAAATGATTGCAACGTACAGAAGTCGTCGGTATTGGTATCACGAGTCAACTAAAGTTTACAGTTCAACAGTCGCAGTGACTAAGGAGGAAACAGTCACCACATACTGTATATCAACGCTAACCTACTAAGTGCCAAGATAGACCACGATATACAAGCATACATGTCATGCAAGCTGTCAAGTAATCAGCGGTGAGAAACAGATTGTGTTTGTTTGTTCACATGATCGTTCTCTTTATTGAACATTGTGACATGTTAATAGGACATATCAGGCTGCAGGTTTGACACCCCCTGGGACAGACTGTCACTATACAGACACGCCTACGGAGGAACAGAATGAGTGACGCCCTACATGACGTATTATTAATCCTCTACCAGAAAGAAGTTAGAATTTTTTGAAAGCACAAATGTCTCCCACCTTAAAAGACAGTATTTTGGCTAGACATACACAAGATAAGATCAAAGCCTTTCAGGATCAAAGCCAATGTTACAGCTTCTGAAGAGTGATTCCTCCCTCCCTCCCCTCCCTCTCTTCTATTCACTTCCCTCCCTCCCTCCCTCCTTTACACCTCTCCCCTCACTTCCTTACACTTGTCTTTTCATCTTCGTCTTTTTTCCCTCTCCCACAATCCCCGGAGTTTGCTGGGGGCCAGAAAGCTGCAGCTGCAGCTCAGCCAATCTGCTGCGAAGCTCCGCCTTCCTGGAGATCTGAGAGGGGGAGAGGAAGAGGAGGGGAGGAGGGCTTCTGGTTATACATGCCAGAACATCTTTTTGGCTGACAAACATGCATGACCATGGGAATCTCCATGGACTAGGCTAATTCAGGGGGTTACAACGCTACGTTCGAATGACGCTGCTCGTGTCTAGGCTGTACTTAATCTAGGCTGTACTTGAAGATATATGAATGAATGATAAGCCTATTATGAATGAAAAACATATTCTGGGTTAGATTATGATTCAGATTGACAAAGTAGTCCCTCCCTTTTTTGATGGTAATGTCACTGAAATCGTCAAATGTCAAGTGATATCTACTGTAAATGTTAATGTCTTCTACCCTGATACACACTTCTGTTATCTTTTGAAGAGGTTATCATGGCTTAATGGTATGATTCGTAGCTAGTGTATGTAGCTAGTGTATCTCTAGGAAAAAGACACAAATCAGTCAATTCGATTTAAATTCTTATTTTGTTGTTCTCTTTATTCTCTTTGATTTTACTTTTACATAGGCCTACTAATATCTGGCCTTAACTGCAGATATCACTAAGTGGGACAATACTGCTCTTCGCTTATAATGGTAGAATTGCATTCTTCTCAATTGGAGTTTGAGAGTGGCACAAACTTGTATGATCGAGGGTGCAATAATGAAGTTAACAGCAATATTTTTCAAAGAAGGAAGTTACACTGTTTTGAATTAGGGTGTTAAATCAAGGTCTCCACGCTTGGGAACCCTAGCACAGTGATATCCAGGGGAACTATACCTAGGGGAAATCTATTCTGTTCTGGATTGTGGTGTAAGCAGTGGGGGGCTCTCGCTGCCAGCTAATATTAAAACTAGATCATGAAGACGTCGTCTTCTGTACCTTAACTCTTTCTTCTGGTGTGAGAGTGATTTTGATGTCCAGATTCGCAATCTGTCTCAACTTCTTCTGTAGTTTCCTCACCTCCCCCATCTGAAGCCCTTTTGCTTTTTCACCAATACGATGTAGGCTTAACTTCTGTTTCAAGATCAGATTCTGCCTCTCACTTTTGACTGGACGTTAACGTTTCTACAACATTTCCTTTACAGTATTTCGAATAAAATAGAACGGACGTTACAATAACTTTTTGTATAATAACAATTTGCAGTAAGACTAGGCTAGCTGGCTACAACGTTACAGCTAAATGAGCCAGTTGGATTAGCTATCAACATGGGTTCATCAGTGTTTGCGAGACTGGTGTTGTGCAGTACTCAGTGTTTACCGCAATGAGGCCACGCAAATGTGCTAACGAAGGTTAATAGCTAGTTAGTTATCTAATTGCAGCCAATGTTGTATCAGCAACCTAGCGAAATTGATGAGAGGATCCTGTTTTCCTGCTCTTTACAGCATCACACATTGATGTGGCAAGTTTCCTTCGTGACCGCGGCGTCACTGAAGAAGCCATCTCTCGCCTGGAGGAGGAGGATTTTAACCATAATCATGAAAGATGAAACGTTTAAACAAAACTATGCAATGTACAGTAAGTGCAGAGGTAGTATTGTAAACATCAGTGGTAATTAGTTATAAGTGGTATTGTAAACAGTAGTATACAGTTAGGCTATATCTAGTTATAAGCTATACAGTTAGGTAGCTTGTGCAATGTGGTAGTTAGTTTATGTACCGTATCTAATGTGCAGGGTATAAGGAAGCTGTATTAAGTGACGTGCAATATACAGTATGTGTAATGTAAAGTATGTGCAATATACAGTATGTGTAATGTAATGACCTAACAGTCACCTAACCAAGCTAATCTGTAAAATAGATTATAGAAAAAAGAAGATACATCATGAAGCATTTATGATATAGAATTGTTAGATTACCTTTAGGCTATGAAGAAATTCACTGAACTTATGTTGTGCTCACTCCACAGATAGACAGAGATGTTATATTGCTCATGGAGGATGGAGACCTGGCAAAATACATTCCCTCGTATGGTGACAGACTAGCACTGTTCAACTTCTCCAAAAACCAGCAGCCTATATCTCAAAGGAAATTGGGACTTTTTGAGAGGTTGCGTGAGAGGCTTAAATTGAGAAAGGGGGCAAACCAGGATGAAGGTGATCTCAATCCCCCCATTGGTCCCAACAGTGCATCTCCTACCAGAAGCCAGATATCAAGAGCAACTCCTACCAGAAGCCAGAGATCAAGAGCAAGTACTCGAAAAATAGAAATCGGTTGGCTACACATAGAAAATTATTAAATTAAGCAAATTCGAACAAAGCAAGGTGGGGGCACAAGGAGTGTAGTAATGGATGTAAACTGTGGGATGGATGATATCCTACAAAAAGGAAAGAGTCTGTTCTTCCCACTAGGCATGTCAACCAAAGGACCTGAAATAGACTTTGACTTTGAAGTTTGTGATCACAAACTAAATCCAGTTGTTGAAGACGTCACCATTGGTTTTATCTACAATACCCTCTGCATGACTAGACTACGGTTTTATCTTTCCTCTCGTCCCAAGCAAGAGTTACACGGCAACTGTGAAGATGATCACGAGGAGGATGATGACACTGATGAGCATGAGGCTGACAGTGCTCAAGAGGATCACAACACTCTGGAAATGTACGATGATATGAGTTCTCTAGATGTCCCATCTGCCATTTCTGACGCTAATGCCATCACAGATGGACACTTCATAACTTATCAATACCACTCTGTGGCAGAATTACTTCAGAGGAGTTTTGTTGTTGAAGGTGCAGCACAGACCATTGAGGTTGATTTGTCTGACTCAGAGGTTACATTTGGTCCAAGGAAGGAGGAAACCCGTAGCAGTGACTTTAATGACACACTGCCGTATAACCCCACTCTAACCCTAACCCAGGAGCAGACACCTCCAGTCACACTGCCATTAAACCCCACGCCTGGGTCCCAGGAGCAGACACCTCCAATCACAGCAACAAAATGTATAACCATACACCATGGAAATTGCCTGAAAGACATGATCAAAGCTTTCACAGATCCAGACATTCTCACTAAACCACTCATGATAAGCAGGCTACTCCCAGATAATTCAGAGGAACTAGGCTGTGGATCAGGAGTTGAGAGAGATGTGTTTAGTTGCTTTTGGGAAGAGTTTTATGACCGCTGTACTCTGGGAACGACAATAAAAGTCCCTTTTATCCGGCATGACTTCAGCGGAGACACTTGGAAGGCCATTGGCAGAATTCTCCTCAAAGGTTATCAAGACTGTCAGTACTTCCCTATCAAGCTTGCTTGCCCTTTCATGGAGGAGATGCTGTATGGCGTAGTGCAGACTGACCTGACAGAATCATTTCTGCAGTTTATGAGTGGCCACGAAGGTGAGATTAGGGTTACACAATCAATTGCTGCATCTTGAATTCGGTTCACAAATGCTCACTCATAGACTATTATGTTCCCAGGGACACTATGAATGTTTGTGATTATTTCTTCTTTATTATTATTATTTTTGCATGGTTGTAATATTAAATCATGGATGACCCGAAATTGCTGAGAAAAAGGCATGATTATTATATTAGTGGGGTTACATTTTTTATTGGCATGTGAAATTGTCAGACATTTATAGCTGTATACTATGAGGCGATTCTTTGATCTGACCACTTTTTGTGCTGTGTCTTTATAATGTTTTATAACCACAGGTGAGGTCATCCGACGAGCCCTTGTCGATTTCACCTCCATTGACTCAGAAGATCTTGGGGAAGTCCTTGACAACTACGACTGTAGAAGGAGAGTCACCGCAGAGAATCTCCCAGAGATCCTAATGGAGATTGCCCACAAAGAGCTCGTGCAAAAGCCCAAGTATGTGATAGACTGTTGGAAAGATGTTACTCAGAGCCAGTTTGCCTTGAATCGTGAGGAACTTTTGGAGATGTATGCAAACCTCAAACCAGCACCTAAAAAAGTACTGGCACTACTGCATCTCCCAGCAGATATGAGTACCAAAGAACAGGAAGTAGGGCATCATCTGAAACGTTACATCAGAGAGATGGACGAGGAGAAACTAGGCAGGTTTCTTAGGTTCACCACAGGATCAAATCTGATCACATGTGACAGTATAGCCGTGATGTTTTCACAGATGTCTGAATTTACAAGACGGCCAATAGGACGCACATGTGGTAGGGTTTTAGAATTAGCTGAATGCTATGAAAATTTCCCAGATTTCCGAGCTGAATT
The DNA here is from genome assembly GCF_963989245.1 of Nansenia antarctica. Classification (NCBI taxonomy): domain Eukaryota; kingdom Metazoa; phylum Chordata; class Actinopteri; order Argentiniformes; family Microstomatidae; genus Nansenia; species Nansenia antarctica. The sequence goes on from NC_137674.1 coordinate 3,792,314, forward strand.
CAATGGAGTCCTTGACAGCAACATTTGGGTCATGGACATTGTATAGGACATTGTGGACCTTAGGTATTTTTCATTTAGCACTTTATCTCAAATGTTCCTCTGTGACAGTCTCAGAGAAAGGGTTGTACCTTGTTTTTTGTAGTATGCCTAATTCCTGGAAGTATAACAGCTGAAGCCATTGATCTTTGAGTAATGTTGATTATAATTGTGTATTAGGTAGACTATTGAAGTGAAACCAATGGTAAGATAGAATGTTTGTATTGAAGCAGTTCTTTCTTTGATACTAGGTCACATTTAGTACATCCGGAAAGTATTCAGACCCCTTCATTTTTTTCACATTTACTCAATTTAATTTCATGGAAAAGGATTCAACAATTGCCAACAATCCACACACAATACCCCAGAATGACAATGTGAAACCACTTTTTGGAATCTCAGTAAATGTATTAAAATTGAAATACAGAAATACTTAATGTACATAAGTATTCAGACCCTTTGCAATGACACTATTAAAAATTGCTAAAATGCCAAAATGTTGCATTGTTCAAGGGCTTGCCAATTTGAGCTGCTGATATTCAAGGTTCTCAGAATAATTGTTGTTATTGTTTGCATAAGAAAGTTAATACTCTACTTTTTACTGTACATCTTGTGGCACATCTTTGGATGGCACAGATTAATGTAAACGTTCCATCAGTGGTTGTATAATATATATATATATATATATATATAATATAATATAATAATACACTATGTACAAAAGTATTGGGACACCCGAACATCACACCCATATGTGCTTGCTGAACATCTCATTCCAAAACCATGGGCATTCATATGGAGTTGGTGCCCTCTTTGCTACTATAACAGCTTCCCAGAATGCCTTCCCAGAAGAATGGAGGCTGTTATAGTAGCAAAGAGGGCACCAACTCCATATTAATGGCCATGGTTTTGGAATGAGATGTTCAGCAAGCACATCTGGGTGTGATGTTCCAGTGTCCCAATACTTTTGTCCATATCGTGTATATATAATATAATATAATATAATATGATATATACATACATATACATATTATGATAAGTTTACAATCCATATTGATGTGTTACCTGTACTGTATGTAGCAGGGTGTTACTGAATGTTCAACATATGGGATGTTATTTGTGCTTTAAAAACAATATAACTGTAATGTAAGTATTCAAAATGAAACCTGCATTTTACTAGGACATTTTGGAGACCTTGTTATCTTACAGTTTTTATTGCTGTAGTTGTTGCTACAATTAAACTTTATTACGTGTGCATATTGTTCTACCCATTTACTTTTACATGTGTCTTATTTCAATTTCTGAGGACATTGGCCCTCCGTCCTGCCAGAGGATTGGATCCCTTATAATATGGCTGGTTTTACAGACAAAGTTGAGTGCATAACTCTGAAGACTAGAACAGAGAGACGAACTAGAACAGTTACAGCGTTACCAGTGGATTAATAAAGGGTGGGTATAATTATCTAAATGTTTGGTTCATTGAATAAATAAATAAATAGGCTACTTGAAAGTGGTACTCCACTCTCCTTAACCCTTATGTTGTGTTCGGGTCTGCCGTGGCCCGTTTCAAGTTACAATTATATAATAACTACCATCTAGTTTTTTTTTTATTGGAACAAGGTTCATGATATTCTCCACAACAGCTATATAAACACTACAAAACTGATTGACAATTTTAGCCAATTCTGCCAATATAATTTGATGTTCGGGTCTGGGAAGACCCAGCAGTGCATTGAAATATTGTGGGGCCATACAATAAAATGACAACAGGATTGGTTATGAATGCATAATAAGTTAGTTATGATGTAGTAATAACAATATTGGATGATAGTCATTGTTTTTGAGTGTTTTGGACTGAGTTAAATCATAGGTCAAAATTGACCCATGAACACACGGGACAGAAACAGCTTTCGAACACAACACAAGGGTTAAAAAAAAGTGTGGACAAGTGAACTCCATCTCTAAAGGTTTTGCAGTATCTCTGTTCTTAGCAATGTGTACAGTTCAGCAGCATCATATGCATCTTTTGGAGAGTCCCATCCATTTTCCTGCATCAGTAAAAGAGATAGCTCAAACACAGTTTCATCACAAGGCAATTGACCCTTGGGTGTACACTCCTCCTTACAGAGATCAACCTCTTCTTGGTCAATCGATTTCAGTCTGTCCTCTGCACCAAACATCTGTGGGACTGTATACAACAAGACTGGACGACCTCCTGGCACATTCCGGGCTGGCATTGGTCTGATCTTGTGTGAATTCCATGTCCTCACAACTTCTTGCTGCAGGATCATGAAGAAAATAATCTCATTACCAACATAAATCAATACATTCCACAATAGTAAACATCTGATCATAATTTGCATATAATTATGGTAATCATAATATCTTATCTTCCTAGAGAGGTGGCTGACTAAAATGTATGATTATAATAAGAGTGGCCCATCATCCAACCCAACCCACCCCCCTTTTAATAAACCTGATGTTGCTCAATACCTACCTGCACATCAGTGCTGACTGTGTACACGTATGCTATCATACACACAGAATACATATTTGTCTGTTTATATGAATGTATGTAAAAGTGGAATCTATCCAGTTCCTAAAACGCCTTACTTGATGAAAACAGAGTGGCAGATGCAATCTAATATATGCTTTTCTTGATAAACTGTGTGTGTGTGCATGCTTTATATTAGGGACAGACTTGGACTGTAATAGTGTTACTGTACCTGCACAAGGTTGAGGAAGCAGAACGGGATAAGACTTTTATCCAAGAAATCTCCTGGACGGATTGATGGCAGCTGCTGGACTGAAGAAAAAAAAAATCAGCCACCCCTCCTAAATTTCGTTGTTTGGTACCTGTACTATAGCAATGACAATAAAGACCATTCATTCATTCAATATAATATCCAGCTATGACTTTTGGATCGTTGTTTGTTGTGTACGCTTCCATCCATACCACATAACGACTATAGCCATCGATGCAACCATTGATCCCTATTCCGTACGGCTTCAGTTTGTCGTAAGAGTCCATATGCCAGAGAGCATTAGGACCTCGGGTAGAGTACTGCCGACGCCGCAGACGATGTGCCCGTCGCAGTTCCACACCTTGAGGGTCAATTAATTTGATAATCTGTCGTATGACATCTTGTTGGACCACGAATCCCATTCGAATTGCACGGAGATGCATCCAACGATAGCCTTGCATTTGGCCACTTCGCGATAGTTCCTCCTGCACAAAGGCTATTACATCATTTAAATCTGAGTGATTTCTCCTTCTGTAAAGACCCAGTTCACGACAAAGTCGCTTCAAAGTACGAATGCTTGTTATGATACGTGATTTTGTGCCAATAGACAAAGAATTTCCTTATTACTAAAGCCAATTCCAAAGTATAACTCGACAAAAAATTTCATGTCATCCATTTTAACCAGTAGGAACATTCCATTCTGACTTTTTATCTCAGAAATTCTGACTTTTTATCTCAGAAATTCTGACTTTTTATCTCAGAAATTCTGACTTTAATCTCAGAAATTCCGACTTTTTATCTCAGAAATTCTGACTTTTTAACTCAGAAATTCTGACTTTTTATCTCAGAAATTCTGACTTTAATCTCAGAAATTCTGACTTTTTAACTCAGAAATTCTGACTTTTTATCTCAGAAATTCTGACTTTTTTCTCAGAAATTCTGACTTTAATCTCAGAAATTCCGACTTTTTATCTCAGAAATTCTGACTTTTTAACTCCGAAATTCTGACTTTTTATCTCAGAAATTCTGACTTTTTTCTCAGAAATTCTGACTTTAATCTCAGAAATTCTGACTTTTTAACTCAGAAATTCTGACTTTTTATCTCAGAAATTCTGACTTTTTTCTCAGAAATTCTGACTTTAATCTCAGAAATTCTGACTTTAAACTCAGAATATAACCCCCCTCCTTTCGGAAGCGTGGTGGCCCTAATACTCTTCCGTAGGTTTGAGCATTATAAATGTGTATGCACCGACAAACTGGATAGAGATTGCTGTCTTTTCACTAGAGCCTACCCATATGCTATCAAAGGCCCACATTTATTTTCTTCAGAAACAAAATGGAAAAATTACAGTATTGGCTGCTATATATTACAGCATTATTCCATTATCAACACAATGTTGTTGTTTTTTAATACACACCTTTTTGCATGCAGTTACATTCATCGTAGTGGTAGGCTTATAGGCTAACACGTTTCCTCTAATTACATTTATTTGGGCTGTTACATTTAAGATATAATTTTTTGATTTACTCACCATGGGGCCCCTTCGATACGAAAATAACCCACAGGAATAAAAGTGAAATTACACCCGCGGCCCCTGGATAGATCTGTCTTTTCACTAGTTGTCAGATCTCAACTTGGCAGGTGCTAAATTAAATTCAGAAAACTTGTGTTTTTGCCTCATTGTGTTTAACTGGCCTAGTCCTACTCATTGTATTAATATTTTAAAATGGATCATGTCGACCTCCATGTCATGTTACCGGTTAAATCAATTAGGTGGTATCAGAATAACATAGAGAGCAAGGCACCCGTCTCGGCTGGGTGACAGCTGAAAATTGTCCGCTTACCTCTTTCGTTCTCAGGAAACCGAGTTACTGCCGCCGGTCGCGAGTCTCCAATGAACATGATTGAAAACACAGTACTCAACCAACAGCTGCACTAAATCGGTGATCCCGTGATCCCTAAATCGGTGCTCCCCATAAGCGACTTTCGCAGCATGGTCTGGTCCTGACGTCATATAAATGCGCTCACGCAACTTTTACAACGTAAACATACTTTTTTGATTGATTGATTGAAAACTTTATTAGAATGTTTGCAGAAGTAGGTACATGAAAGTACATATTACATACAAGGTCAAACTAAGAGGATAAAAACCCAAGAAAGCCACTGGCTTATTTCAATTGGGGTCCTTGATTTTCAATTCATCGTTACATGTAAGACAGACATAAGAAAAGAACGAGTACTATCTACATGATAATACAGACAAATAACTATTACTATCTACAAGATAAACGTACATCCATCATGGGAAGAACAATACAACAAAACATAAGGTATGTACAGCGGGTAGGACAGGTGGGGACATACACCACAGGTGGGGGCGGGGGACAAAACACAAAGTATGTACAGTGGGTAGTTCAGGTCTTTTAATCTGATTTTTGTTTTAGAGGGTCCAGTTACGGATTGCAGCCTCCTGTAAATGTTTTTTGAGAGTGGTTTTGAAGGTGGGCAGTGTTTTGCACTCCTTTAAGATTATAGGAAGGGCGTTCCACATCTTTACTGCATAGTTTGCAAACGAGTTTACCACAATCGTACCGTAGCTACAACAATGCTAATGTAACAGGTTAAGGAATGAGTGATATTTTTGTAACCTTTCATTTTATATTTTGTGGTTAGGTAAGTTTTATTTCACCAAAATCTGGTGTTGTTCATTGTAGTTTGTAGGTATTGGGAGATTTGTGTGTAATTGCGCCCCTAGGGGGCAGTGGTAGCTATAGGCTGCATTTTTCGCGTTTCTCTCTCAGTCTGCATTCTATGAGACGGAGAGAGGTACGTGTCTACAGCAGTGCAATGCAAACTTATAACATACCTATCATAACTTTAATTTGAGTGCACATGAGAAGTTGTACATGCATTTAAGGATGAGTGCACATAAATGCTGTCATGTTGTATCAAAAACATTGGTGTTTTGAGCGTTTTAGAGACTTTAATTTAGCTAACCTCGTGGTTCATTTTTCTGTATGCTAGCGCTCATCACTGTGTCAGCTAGCGTTCGTCACTGTTCTCTGTGTCAGTTAGCTGAAATGTTTCTTTTGTGCTAGGTTGACTCGTGCTGAGAAGACACCTACATGTTTTGATGTTTCATTCCAACATTATTTTTGTGTGCATTGTACAGGTATGTTGCTACTCCCAATACCAGGTTAAAAATGTAATGTGTTGAGGTGTTTTCTTTTGTTCGATGTTCAGTGGCACTGAGCTGCTAGATGTGGGGCAGGCATTTTGTATCATGCATGTCACTGTATGCGAGGGGAATGTTTATTTGGTGTTGTAAAGTGTAAAAGCCCAAATCTAAATATTTTCTGTTTATTATTATTACTATTAGAGCGCAGTCTGCATTCTATGAGACGGAGAGAGGATGACTCGTGCTGAGAAGACACCTACATGTTTTGATGTTTCATTCCAACATTATTTTTGTGTGCATTGTACAGATTAAAAGTGCCTAAAGTACACATCAGCGTCCTGTCATCGGTCAGCACAGAACACAACGCAGGTAGTCGACTCGAGACAGACCGAGCCGGTTACAGTGGTGCCGTGACCCGGATATCTTCGCTCCAGATCATCGCCAGGGTGATCGCCGGTGGTTGCTGTGAAAAGTTGGAACCTCTTCGGAACGTTGATGAGTACTTGGTCCACTGTTGATGTGTATATCGTGTAACTCTTAAATGCCTCAATCTCACTTAGTATAATTTCACATTGTGACTTATTTTTTTTGATATCAGCATTTGTTAGTAATTCCTATTTATTACCATAGTCTAATACATCACAACTTTTACAAAAATGACTGATGGTAAGGATGAGCAGACACCTCTTGGCCGTGGAAACGCTGCTCTGGTAACCCTAGGAAGGGGCAGGCTAATGAGTAGGGTGGAGTGCACGCCAGTTAAAGGTGCTGATGCACTAGGCAAACCTGTACTCTCGTCCACACACATAATAATGTAGTAGAACTTGCATGGCCGCAGAGTGTGGAGTGGGGGGTTGCAAAGATATTACTATTGTTATTATTCACAAATAGAAGGTCACTGTCCTTACGCACCTTGTTTTAGATAGAAGGGCAATACTTAAGTGCTGTGGTATGCTTTTCTTTTATCACATGTAGTATGACTTGAGTAATGAGATGTTCATATATGGGAGGGGAAGTGTGCCCAGATATGATATGGTGTAAAAGGCATCATATTCACTAGAAGAGGCAGTAGCCTGATCAACTACTGTTTTTCTTTTAACTTACTTTGTAAGTAGCTTCATATGCTGTGTATGGGAAAGTCCCCAGGGTTATCTTGGACCAAGTGAACATGAGCCTTGTTGTCTATCTTTTGTTTCTTTTCCGACCCTCTACGCGTTGAAGGATTTTGGTGAAATTAACGAGGGGTGAATGTAACAGGTTAAGGAATGAGTGATATTTTTGTAACCTTTCATTTTATATTTTGTGGTTAGGTAAGTTTTATTTCACCAAAATCTGGTGTTGTTCATTGTTGTTTGTAGGTATTGGGAGATTTGTGTGTAATTGCGCCCCTAGGGGGCAGTGGTGGCTATAGGCTGCATTTTTCGCGTTTCTCTCTCAGTCTGCATTCTATGAGACGGAGAGAGGTACGTGTCTACAGCAGTGCAATGCAAACTTATAACATACCTATCATAACTTTAATTTGAGTGCACATGAGAAGTTGTACATGCATTTAAGGATGAGTGCACATAAATGCTGTCATGTTGTATCAAAAACATTGGTGTTTTGAGCGTTTTAGAGACTTTAATTTAGCTAACCTCGTGGTTCATTTTTCTGTATGCTAGCGCTCATCACTGTGTCAGCTAGCGTTCGTCACTGTTCTCTGTGTCAGTTAGCTGAAATGTTTCTTTTGTGCTAGGTTGACTCGTGCTGAGAAGACACCTACATGTTTTGATGTTTCATTCCAACATTATTTTTGTGTGCATTGTACAGGTATGTTGCTACTCCCAATACCAGGTTAAAAATGTAATGTGTTGAGGTGTTTTCTTTTGTTCGATGTTCAGTGGCACTGAGCTGCTAGATGTGGGGCAGGCATTTTGTATCATGCATGTCACTGTATGCGAGGGGAAGGTGATTGGTGAAGAGAGGGTGGTTTATTTGGTGTTGTAAAGTGTAAAAGCCCAAATCTAAATATTTTCTGTTTATTATTATTATTAGATTCAGATTCAAGATTCAAGATTCACTATTAGAGCGCAGTCTGCATTCTATGAGACGGAGAGAGGTTGACTCGTGCTGAGAAGACACCTACATGTTTTGATGTTTCATTCCAACATTATTTTTGTGTGCATTGTACAGATTAAAAGTGCCTAAAGTACACATCAGCGTCCTGTCATCGGTCAGCACAGAACACAACGCAGGTAGTCGACTCGAGACAGACCGAGCCGGTTACACTAGCATAGCTAACAAACAAAAGCGTTGCCTAGCTTAGTCCAGACTGAACATTGTGGTTTCAGTTAGTTGCTAGTGGGTAAATAATAAAGAAATGTCTAAATACACGAACACACTGGTTTCAACTAACTAACAAAGGGGCTATGTAGATACATAGAAGACCCTTACCTTATGAGATCGCCGTTGGTAGAAACTTTCTTTGTGGAGTCAGAGTAAACGAAGAGCATGCTGCCTGCTGCCTCCTATAGGTCAGCCGTACACACATCTATCGACCAATGAAACAAAACAATGAAACCATTCGCCCCCTCCCCCAAGCCGGGAGAAATCAGGCTAAAAATAAGCTTATTTTGCTGATCAAGTACACATATAATTATCGTGAAATTGTTTAAAACAATATTGAGTGGGTACTTCAAAACGTTGTTGTGTGTTGTAAAAAACCCCTGAAAATCTGACTTTTAGGTCATAAATAGTTTGACGACCGATTTGACCACTTTATATTCTGCGCCTGTAGCTCCAAACACCAGCTGCCATCACATTGATTTATTTTTGTTTCTACATTCGTCAGACAACTGCAGGAGGAATTTCACTTGTCCGAACATAAAATGCACTAACAAGCCTTAGTGTGGGACCCTGCCCAAACCCCCCTGTACAGTTTCTCTACTGTAATCATTAAACAAATCTTCCTTCCTCCAGCATTATGACTGCCAATGGCCCCTGGCCCGAGCAGAGATGTTTTTGTCTTGTGATGCTGATTGATAGACAATTCACTTACTTAGACAAATGTATTTATTTGTAAATGCAACTCACTTTAGATCAAATAAAATAAAATAAATCATGTAAATATAAGTAAATCTCCCAGTCACAGGATCAGTATTTGCAAATATGCAACCACTTGGATAGCCCATTCAGATTGTGTCCATGCTGAAGCTAATATTCACAGTATTAAAAGCTACAGTAATTTGATGATGAAACGGTAATGCATTATGGGTATACAATTGAATACAAAACCACCCAAAGAAAAGTATATTTTTCAAATATAAGTTATTGTATTTTTTTCATTAACCTCATAGGAGCCAACGGACCCCCATCGGCATCCGAAGTGATATAAAGAGTTTACCTCGATCAATTATCTTCATCGATATCAATTTTTTTTCACAATTTTGCATGCTATACGATGCCACCATTTTTTCCCGAGACAGTAAACACGGCCTAAGTCACATCCAGTTTTCTCCAACTGGAGAATGTGTCATGTCCGGTTTCAACGCCGAATTTCCATACCATTGGTCGGCCAACCCAAACCCCCCCCCCCCCAAAAAAAAAATAATAATAATAATAATCTGATACATGAGAAAGGTCAAAGGTCAAAGATGGTGCCAAAATATCTCCAAATGGCCTAAGCATATAGGTGTCCGCCTAAACATACCTGTACTAAAACAGGTACAAAGTTGCATTTGCTCACATTACTAGCATCGACTTTGGCACAAGTACTAATAAGACCCTGGAGTACTGATTCCTAGATGATTTTGGCTTCGTTATCAGGTTTCCACGGTGATATTCACTGTAAAAGCTGTTGTTTTTTTAGGCGGAGACTGAATTTGAGATGTTTTATAATGTTCTAGCTCTATTTGCTCTGACACAGTAACATAGATTTTGATTCTGACACTTCTACAGCCACCCCACATGTGTTAGCTTTCATTTGATAACAATATCATTATGAAGGCCCTTGTGATTGTGGAGATATTCTATATTCACTGTGGGCATGTCATTTCGAGCAGAAAACCAGAAAAATGAGGTGGATAAGAAGAGGTTAAAGATGATCATTTTAATAACAATCAAGCAACATTTCAATGACTAGTCATTCAGGGTAGACAACACAGTGATTTTTGACAATTACTTCAAATTCACCAAGCAGGTCTGCTCTGTGGTCAAAAATAGCTTTTTTCACCTCAGACTCCTCGCTAAGACAAGGGCCTATCTTCCGGAGAAGGACCAAGAGAAGGTGATCCATGCCTTCATAACAACCCGTCTGGATTCCTGCAACTCCCTGTATGTTGGCATCGACCAGCCTCTGCTCCGCCAACTGCAGCTGGTGCAAAAGCATGCACCAAGAAACGTGACCACATCACACCCATCCTGACCTCCACTGAATCCCCGTCAGCTTCCGCATTGATTTTAAATCACTAAGAATTTATTTGAAAAGCACAATTCATTGTGAACGAAAAGAAAAATACATAAGCTTCAGCAAGTTTCCATTAAACAGAAGCTGTGGAACCTGAACAGCAATTGGACTTAATGCAATGCAAAAGCAAAGCACATGGGTAGGACATCCACTGTTGGAAAAGCGAGCTTGTGACTGTTCAAAGTGATTTACCCAATACACAAAGTAAGAGATGAGAACAAACCATGTGGGGAGCCCTGCAAAAAAAAATAATACAATGCATATCATACTATATGCACAGCAAAAGCTTTGTATGGACAAAGAGCCTATACATTAATCAAACAAATAGAAAAACTACGTTAAGCATATTTACAAATAGAACCAAACCACCTTTCACTCTTGACAGAAATCTGGTACGGTTTCTCTCCTGTGTGTGTTCTCTGGCATGTATTTAGGTTTCCTGCCTGCTTGAAACTCTTCCTGTGTGTGTTTTCTGATGGCCCTTCAGGTTTCCTGCTTGACTAAAACTCTTCTCACACTGGGAGCACTGGTATGGTTTCTCTCCTGTGTGTATTCTCTGGTGCTTCTTCAGGTCTCCTGCATCAATGAAACTCTTCCCACACTGGGAGCAGTGGTATGGTTTCTCTCCTGTATGTATTCTCTGGTGTATCTTTAGGTGATCTGCTTGACTAAAACTCTTACCACACTGGGAGCACTGGTATGGTTTCTCTCCTGTGTGCATTGTCTGATGATTCTTCAGGTTTCCTGCTTGACTAAAACTCTTCCCACACTGGGAGCACTGGTATGGTTTCTCTCCTGTGTGTATTCTCTGATGTATCTTTAGGGTTCCTGCTTGACTAAAAGTTTCCCCACACTGGGAGCAGTGGTATGGTTTTTCTCCTGTGTGTATTCTCTGGTGCTTCTTCAGGGAATCTGCTCGACTAAAACTCTTCCCACACTGGGAGCACTGGTATGGTTTCTCTCCTGTGTGTATTCTCTGATGCTTCTTCAGGTCTCCTGCTTTACTAAAACTATTTCCACACAGTGGGCAACGGTAGGTCTTCTCTCCCGTGTAAGTCTGTGGGTGTGTTTTATGGTGATTCTTCCGCCTTGAGCTCCTGTGTTGTTTATGGTTTCCTGATGTGGTGGAGCTGGGCTCGCTGTCTGAACCTGGGTTGGAGCTCTGCTGGTCTGTAAGAATAGGAACATATACAGGGTTACATAGGCAAGTTTAACTTTAATATATACGTTTAGGCAAGGCAAGTTGATTTGTATAGCACATTTGATACAACAGGGGCAATTCAAAGCGCTTTACATACAGCATTAAAAAAATACAGCAAGAGGAGGATAGTAACAACAACAAAAAATAGAGAGAAATTAAATAGATAAATATTTAACAAGATAATAAACAATGAATAAAAAGATATAGATAAAAGTGTTCTCTATCTAAGTATGTCTCTCAGAGAGATAAACCTCTGCACCTTGTACAAGTATCGTGCCCTGATACAGGATTAAGGTCGCAGATTATCACGGGTAGTGGCTGCATGTATGATGCAGAAGTAGTTGATTATCATTATTAAAAAACAATAGTCATGAATATGCAAATATTCCGGGTGCGTGGAACGCTATTTCCATACACCCATTCACCCATGTGTCGCATTCGATTGGAACAACCCACCATTTGCATCCGACCCCTGTTAGATTCCCCTGGCCCTGGTAAACACAGGGATGTGTGTATTTTGATGTTAGCCCCCTGGGAAGTGAACCTATACTACCTACATACCTATACTATCTACATGCCTATACTACCTACATACCTATACTATCTACATGCCTATACTATCTACATACCTATATTACTGTATTTTCCGGACTATAAATCGCACCGGAGTATAAGTCGCACCACTAAGAAATACGTCATGAAGAAAAAAATGCATATAAATCACACTGGACTATAAGTCCTACCTATACCTATACAATCTACATGCCTATACTATCTACATGCCTATACTATCTACATGCCTATACTATCTACATACCTATACTATATACATGCCTATACTATCTACATGCCTATACTATCTACATGCCTATACTATCTACATGCCTATACTATCTACATACCTATACTATCTACATGCCTATACTATCTACATACCTATACTATCTACATACCTATACTATCTACATGCCTATACTATCTACATACCTATACAATATACATGCCTATACTATCTATATACCTATACTATCTAAATACCTATACTATCTACATGCCTATACTATCTACATACCTATACTATCTAGCGCAGCGGTCGGGAACCTATGGCTCGCGAGCCATATATGGCTCTTCCGGTGACGGCATATGGCTCCCAGACAATTGGGTTGAAAAGTTGAAAAAAAAAAGTTGGAAAAAAAAAGTTAAATTTTTTTTTTTCAGTTTGGAACTGATTTTAAAATACTTGTGATATTGCGTAATAATACGGTGTCATTTTAAAGTAAACAGAAATTAGTTTTGAAGTTAAATTTCACGGGACTCTTCACGGGACCCATGACCCGTGACCCGTGGGTCGGGTCGGGAACCAATGTCTCGCGAGCGTGTTAGAGGTCGTTGTAAAGGTGAATAAATAAAAAACAATTTGATCAGATAGTGAACTAGCTTATACGCTTCAACCCTTGTAACGAGAAAGATGGCAAAAAGAAAAAAAGACGATGATTACCGTGCATTCCAGGCTGCGTGGACAGAGGAATTTGCATTTGTGGAGATCGCAGGATCTGCGGTATGTCTAATATGAAATGATAAAATTGCATCGATGAAACGGTCAAATATAAAACGGCACTTCGATACGCATCATGCTTCATTTGCATCGAAATATCCAGCGGGGGACAGCAGGAAAAAGGCATGCGAGGAGCTACAGCGGAGAGTGCAGACGAGTCAACAGCAACTGCGTGGGTGGACCAAGCAAGGTGACGGGAATTCCGCTAGCTTTGCGGGTGCTTTGGCAATAGTCAGGAATGGAAAGCCATTCACAGATGGCGAGTATGCCAAAACATTCATGCTTGATGTGGCCAATGAACTGTTTGATGACTTCCCAAATAAAGACAAGATAATCAAACGAATAAAAGACATGCCTCTGTCAGCAAGAACTGTTCACGATCGTAGCATCATGATGGCAAATCAAGTTGAGGAAACACAAATTAAGGACATAAACACCGGGACATAATTTTCTCTCGCGTTAGATGAGTCAACAGATGTTAGCCATCTATCTCAGTTCAGTATATTTGCCAGGTATGCTGCAGGTGACACACTGCGTGAGGAAAGCTTGGCTGTTTTGCCAATGAAAGGGACAACCAGAGGAGAGGATTTATTCACGTCTTTCATGGAGTTTGCTAAAGAAAAAAAACTGCAGATGGATAAACTTATTTCTGTCTGTACTGATGGTGCACCTTGTATGTTGGGGAAGAACAAAGGATTTGTAGCGCTTCTCCGTGAACATGAAAGTTTTCATTGCATCCTGCACCAGTAGGCGCTTTGCGCTCAGACGTGTGGCCAGGAGCTAGGTGAGGTGATGTCGCTGGTCATTCGAGTGGTCAACTTCATTGTTGCCCGAGCTTTAAATGATCGCCAGTTTAAAGCTCTGTTAGAAGAAGTTGGGAATCATTATCCCAGTCTGCTTTTACACAGCAACGTGCGTTGGTTGTCAAGGGGAAAGGTGCTCAGCCGTTTTGCAGCTTGCCTGAGTGAAATCCGGACTTTTCTTCAAATGAAAGGCGTCAAGCATCCTGAGCTAGACAACACTGACTGGCTCCTGCAGTTTCACTATCTCGTGGACATAACAGGCCATCTGAACCAGCTCAATGTGAAAATGCAAGGTATTGGAAATACAATCTCATCCCTTCAACAAGCAGTGTTTGCATTTGAAAGCAAGCTGGAAGTCTTTCTCAGGGACATTGAAACAGGTGGTCTTCTGCACTTTGTAACACTGCAACAATTTAGAGATGCATGCTTAGCAAGTGACTCCACTCAACATCTGGATCTCCAGCAGCTAGCTGGCTTTACGTCCAATCTCCTGCAGTCATTCAAAGCACGTTTTGGAGAATTTCGTGCGCGCACTGGTCTTTTCAAGTTCATCACTCATCCACATGAGTGTGCAGTGGACAAAATCGACCTGACATGCATCCCTGGGGTCTCTATGGGAGACTTTGAGCTGGAAGTTGCTGACCTGAAGGCATCAGACATGTGGATGAGTAAGTTCAAGACACTTAATGGAGAGTTGGAAAGTCTTGCGCGACAGCGAGCAGAGCTGGCGAGGGAACACAAGTGGACAGAAATGAAAAAACTTCAACCTGAAGACCAGCTGATTCTGAAAACTTGGAACGAGCTTCCTGTGACATACCACACAATGCAGCGTGTTAGTATTGCCGTATTGACCATGTTTGGCTCTACATATGTATGTGAGCAGTCATTCTCGCATATGAGGAACATTAAGACCAACCTACGCTCACGTTTAACTGATGGAAGCCTCAACGCCTGCATGAAGCTCAACCTCACCACGTATGAACCAGACTACAAGGACATCAGCAAAACCATGCAGCACCAGAAATCGCATTAAAAGTAAGACATATTTAATTTATTATATGTTAAAAATACTATATGGCTCTCAATGAAATACATTTAGAAATATTTGGCTTTTATGGCTCTCCCAGTCAAAAAGGTTCCCGACCCCTGATCTAGCGGAACAGGCTTACTTCCCGAACCTTGTTGACCCGACAACCTGTCATGTTGGAGCGGGGAGGTACCGGGGAAATCGTTTGAAACCCATGTCAGACACACACACGCACGCACGCACGCACGCACACACTCAAGCTGCGAAAATACACTTGATTACATGATACTGTATAATAAATGGAATTTTATTAGTTCCATGTTGCATGGAAATTCGTTGACGATTACAGACAATCAAATGTAGGTTGTTGCAATTACTTTGTTGCGGTAGCTATAGCGTGCAACACTCAACTGGGAGAGCTACTGTACAGTCTCTCATTCATAATTGTCTGTACATAGACATACATCCTATCACTACTGCGTATGTAACTTGGGTAAACCCTGTTGTAGAAAGAGCTTTATAAAAGTTAGATTTAGAAAATGTAAGGATACTGGGTGGTAGAACGCATCTAGGAAAAGTCATGAAAGGTGGTTCCTGAAAAGGTGAGTTTAATTATTTTTTTACTTACTAGGTCAAATGACCCCACCCATGGCTGTTGTAGTGTTAATAATCTCATCTCCCTGGGGGAGTTCAAAGCTCTGATTAATTGTGTGACAGTAGAGTGCAGTAGAGTGCAGTAGAGTGCTAGTAGACAGTTAAAATGGATTTTCTATCATATTTATCTCTCGTCCCTTTTTATTATGTTTTATTTTCCAATCGTGTAAACTTGTACTTGAACTGGTGTGCTTTTGTCCAGGTCTTCCTCGAAAAAATTATTTTAATCTCAAGGGACCTTCTGAAATAAAGATTAAATGAATGAAAATGAATAAATATGCTATGCCTGCCTGCGTGGTGCTAACATTATTAGCATAGTATATTTGTGCCAGCGTGGCAACATGGCATTCCTGTAATTTTAGCCAATGTTGCGTCGAAAGATAATAATAATAATAACTTTAATTTATATAGCGCCTTTCAAAAAACCCAAGGACGCTTTACAATTCAAGGGAATGATCAGACAGACAAAACAGAGAACAAACAAAGCAAAACTGAAACATTGACTAGGGGCCAAAGGCCTTGGAGAACAGATGTGTTTTGAGGGCTAATTTGAAGGAGTCCAGGGTGGGGGCATTGCGGATCACTGTGGAGAGGGAGTTCAAGAGAGTAGGTGCGGCCACGCTGAAGGCTCTGTCCCCAAAGGTCCGTAGGTTGGTGCGGGGGCTGGATAGCAGGCCCATGTCTGCGGACCGCAGGCTCCGGGAAGGGGTATGCTGGGGGAGGTCAGTTAGGTACTGGGGGGCGCAGGCGTGGAGGGATTTGTAGGTGAGGAGGAGGATTTTGTAAGTGATGCAGGACTTGACCAGGAGCCAGTGGAGGTGAATGAGGGTGGAGGTGATGAGCTTCCAGGGCTTGGTGTGGATGAGGACCCTGGCAACTGAGTTCTGCACGTACTGGAGCCTGTCCAGGGCATTGTTGGGAACCCCGAACAGGACTCCATTACAATAGTCCAGACGGGAGGTGACGAAGGCGTGAATGAGGGTTTCGGCAACGGAGTGAAGGGAAGGTCGTAGTCTGGAGAGGTTTCTGAGGTGGAAGAAGGCGGATTTGCTGATGGATTTTATGTGGGACTGGAAGGAGAGGGTGGAGTCCAGGATGACGCCCAGGTTACGGACTTCGGAGGATGGGGAGATGGAGCAGCCGTCGAAGTCCCCAACCTTCCGGAGCAGCGCCTTGGGTGCCACAACCATGAGCTCTGTTTTCTTGGTGTTAAGTTTGAGGAGGTTAGATGTCATCCAGGTTTTTATTTCGAGCAGGCAGTTGATGAGGGACTGGGGGGGAGTGGAGAGGATGCGGTGGAGCTGAGGTAGATTTGGGTATCGTTGGCGTAGCAGTGGTAGTTAAGGCCGTGACGACGGAGGATCTGGCCGAGGGGGAGCATGTAAATGGTGAAGAGGAGGGGTCCTAGTACAGAGCCTTAGGGAATGCCTTGGTTGACTGGGGCTGGGGGGGGAGCTTGAGCCTGAGGGCTGTACCAGTGACACCCAGGTGGGTGGAGAGGTGGTTGAGGAGGATGGTGTCGGAGACAGTGTCGAAGGCAGCAGAGAGGTCCAGGAGGATGAGGATACTGAAACGGCCCGAGTCAGCAGCAATGAGGAGATCATTGGTGATTTTAATGAGGGCGGTTTCCGTGCTGTGGTGAGATCTGAAGCCGGATTGTAGGGGCTCATAGAGCTCATGGTTGGACATATACTGATGGATTTGGCCGGCGGCTGCTCTTTCCAGGGTTTTACTCAGGAAGGGAAGGTTGGAGATCGGCCGGTGGTTGTGGAGGTCATCAGAGTCCAGACCAGGTTTCTTGAGGATGGGGGTGACTGAGGCAGTTTTGAAGCTGGTGGGGCCTATGCCAGATAGTAGGGAGGCATTAATAATATCCACCATGTAGGGGCAGAGGGTGGGTAAGCAGTCCTTGACCAGGGCTGTGGGCATGAGGTCCAGTGACCAGCTTGGCGACCTGGGCAGCGTCTACTGGAGAGAAGGAGGAAAAGCAGCATTGGGGGGGGCACGGCGCTGGGGCGAGGTCATCGTGTGGCTGGGGTGCAGGAGGAGCGGGAGGGGCTGGTGCCCGGAGCTGCTGGTGGATGGAGTCAACCTTTGAGTGAAAGAAGGAATTTGGAGCAGCGGTCGGGAGCATGTGGGACACAATGAGGTTGGATAGGGCCGGTGCACTCACAGATTTGATATTCCTAAATGAGATGGTGCGTTTGGGATGCTGCCTGGGCAGGGAGACCGGGACAGTGAAGAGGACGGCATGGTGGTCAGAAACAGCCAGGTCCAGGCACTGTAGGTCGGGGGGAGGAGGTCCAGTGGAGCACACCAAGTCCAGTGTGTGGCCTTTGGTGTGGGTGGGACCTTGGACATGCAGATGTTTTAACATGTGACAGCTGCTGGTGTTTTGGGGAACCAGTAGCCAAAGTTGTTTACATATTCTGAAAGGACAGATTGTAATTGTTTATTACATATTTTGCAAATTTTATTTTATGTTTTCTAAATCAGCCAGGCCTATACATATACATGTGCAAAATGAATAAGTATTAATACAAAATAATAAATAATATAAATAAAAAAGGCTTTGCTACATCAAATAGGTTTAACAACAGGCCATGGACAATATTACACAGTGTCGGAAAGAGACAACAAATATGCAGTTTGTAATGACTGCTCAAAAGAAATTCCTCGCGGAGGAACGCACGCAAGGTCTTTCAATACCACGAATATCATACGACATTTGCTGCGTTCGTCGATTCGCTCAGAGAGCGCCTGTTACGATGTGTTTTCATAGTGTGCATAGATAATTTGTAGACATTAAACATGAACTCACTAGGCAGCTCTCTTGTGTGAAACTGCTGGCTAGGCTAACATATCTGGGTCACGAAAGTAGGTCAAATAGCCAGCAAGGGAGAGTGGGTCAAGAGGTCAATATATTTAGGGAAAGTCAGGAATCGTATGACCAGAGTTGCCAGGCAAAGTTTAGTTTGGGTATGTTTATTGTTCCTCAGGAAAGCTACAGTATAAGCTCCAAGTTCTCTAAGAGCCCCTAGTTCCTCTCCAACGATATAAAATACAATACCAATTGGTATTATTAAAGGTGAGGATTAATCAACCAAAATAACGTTTCCAAACTTTTTTTGAGGGGTTTATATACAGTATGTTAAGGTACATGTGGGAATACGGTACATGTGGGAAAACTAGGGTTAGGGTTAGGTGCTAGGGTGCTACGGTTAGGATTAGGGTTAGGGTTAAGGGCTCTGCACACAGCGTGCGATTTCTGTTGCGCGACAGCATTCCATTGCAACGCACACGGCGTGCGATGCGATTTTGTTGCGCCGCAAAATTCCATTTTCAACTCACACCATTGAAGTCTATGAGAAAATCATAAAAAATCGCATCCCAATGCACACAGCGTGCGATGCCATTTCTGTTGCACCTCAACATTCCATTCTCAATTGTTACGTAGTCGGACCAGGCAGGCTGATTACAATAGGCTCTACCAATATTGCTTGCATTGCTTCCACAATTTCTACAAGATACAACTGGACATATTGTGATAAAATATGTGGGTCCCCTGATTTAGGGGGTGTACCATGTTCTGTACATGTTCTGAAAGATGGCGGCCGGATGTCTCATGGCCGGATGTTGCCGCAATTGTCCTCTAGACTGCTGGGACTTGTAGTGTTTGATGGGGAAATACATGGGAGCATTTAGCACAACAACAACACTCAACAAATAAATGGATTCTCCACATGGATTCTAGCTGTGGGCTATATAAGTGTAGTGGCTGGCTGATGGTGATGTTCGTATCTAGTACAGTTCGTTCTAGAATAACGGTCACTTAACATCTCATCAACGAAAGGAGACAAACGAAAATGGGTGAGTAGCAACGTTAACGTCGATATGCTTTTAAGTAATGATAGCTAGCTTTTTTGCTAGCTAGCTAGTTAATAGTAACTTTTTTTTTTTGCTAACGTTTTATTTGTGTTTATACTCGACACTTCATTAATGTTAGCTAGCTAGCGTTGTCATAATTTTCATACCAGCCCCATGTCAGGTAACCAACCATAGTTTGACAGTTCTTTTGTATTGTAAAAAAATCTACCGGTAATTGGTCAAAAATAAGTGGCAGGTACATTTTAGAATCCACCAACTTCTGTGGTGGTACACGAAACTTGTGTTCAAAATGACTGAAATACCACTAATGTTGCTGTTTTTTCTCTTTACAGATAGTGACATGAATAAGAAGAAGGCTGCCGCACTTCTTCTATATCGCCGGCGTAGACAGCATCGGAGGCAGTGGGTGCACCCAATAAATAAACAGAGGCAACAACAGGGAGCCTTCCATCATTTGGTGGCAGAGCTAGCTTTGGACGAGGAAAGGCACCGCAAATATTTCAGGATGTCTGCGGTGCAAATGGAGGCCCTTCTCTGTGTGGTGGGACCTGACCTGACGAGGCTGATAACTAATTACAGACAGCCTATTGAGGCCAAGCAGAGGCTGGCGATAACATTGAGGTGAGTCATACTATGAATGGTATAGTTCATACTATGAATGAATTCAGGAAAATAAGTTACTTAATGTGGTTTATTTATTCATTTATTAATTAAATGTAAAACCAAAAAATTAATGTAGAATATGCACATATTACATATTACAGATTACATATATACACATAGGCTGCTTTTTGTGCAGTATCCGGACCAATCCGGACCAATATGTACACAGTATGCACAGTTTTGTGTTGGACCAATGTTATTTTATTTCAAATATAAGCTCATTCAGAAAAATTCAGAAAAATATTTTTTATAAAAGCAACACACTTGCCCATAACAAGGTCTATAAGTAAACACAATGACAAAAGTACACCAATAAAATCAAAAATATATTTGACAAATAAATACCAATGAACAATCAATGAGTGAAAAATATTCCAAATAAATAAAGTGAATACTATAAAATTGTTAACTGTTAACTACAAAACACCAGATTAAATATCTCATTCAGAAATATTTGTCTTATTATTTTCAAATAAATATTTACATAGGTGTTATAAAGTCCACCTCATCTGCATAGCTTGGGTGGTGGGCGGGGGGAGGGGGAGGGGGAGGGGGAGGACCCTGATTGTGGGGATTGTATTGCTGGTGGTAGTTCTCCCAGGAAGTCATGGGTTGTTGGTACGCCAGCTGCTCCCTGTGTGCTGGCCAGGCAGCAGTGTTGTAATTGATGTGTGGCTGCTCCTGGAGATTGCGCAGCTCATCCAGGAGCTTTATTATCCCTATTTGGGCCCGTGTCTGGAATTGAGGGTTGAGACCCTCCATCACATGCTCTTGACTAAGTAAAAACATTGCAGATGCAGTCTTAACAGTGGGGGCTGCAGGCTTCGGCGGAGCAGTGATGAACTCCACGAGAGCTTCATCAGTGTCCTGTTTCGTTTTTCTTTTTTTGCCCCAGCCACTCAGAGGGGTTGCTGTGCGGGCTCGCGCAGGGGTGGCTGGGACGGCAGCGTCTTCTTCTTCATTTAGGCCTAGTCCAAATTCATCATCTTCCTCCTCTTCAACCATTAAGTTTGTCTTCCCACTATGAACAGCAGGGGCTCAGATAAGGAAACATTCATACTTGCCATACATCTTAGAAAAGACACTTGCCCTTACTAAAAGTTACTCATTGAATGCGTTATAATGTACATTATCTTATCTTATGTCACATGTGTCATTGAAGATAATATCATGTGACATTGGGGCACTTAACTGATCAAAACCTGACCTACCCTTTCCCCTGGGTGCATGGGAGGAGAAAAGACATAATCTCCATAAATCTCCAGCCTTTTCGGTCAGCTGCCCCTGACCCACTGGGTGGAATCACATCTCTCCTTTTCCGGACATATGTTGTCCGTAGACTCCTCCATCTTTTTTGGCACTCCTCAACTGTAAATTGAAAACAAGTGAATATTGAATTCATTGTAACATTCTGTATATTTTACAGGTTCCTTGGAACAGGTGACTCATTCACGAGTCTGGCCTTCCAATACAGGATGGGAGAGTCGACTGTGGCAGCCTGTGTGGATGCGAGCTGCGAGGCTATCAACCAGCAGCTGATGGGGAGCCAGCTGCCTCCTCCGACTGGGGAGGACTGGAGAGCCATTGCTCTGAGGTTTGGGCAGAGGTGGAACTTCCCCAACTGCATCGGGGCCATGGACGGCAAGCATGTGGTGATTCAGGCACCCCCCAAGTCCGGCAGTCTGTATTTTAATTATAAGAAGACCTTCTCCCTCGTGCTGCTTGCCCTCGTTGACGCTGACTATCGCTTCCGAGTGGTCCACGTGGGAGAGTTGGGAAGGGTCAGTGATGGGGGGGTTTACGCCACCTCAGCTCTTGGGAAGGGGATGGAGGCCAAATCCCTCCAAGTGCCAGAGGATGATATCTTTCCACTCGCCGCACACCATGGAAAGATGCCATTTGTGATGGTGGCAGATGCAGCATTCCCGCTGAAGCGATACCTTATGAGGCCGTTTCCAGGGAGCAACCTGACCCACGACAAGCGTGTCTTCAACTACCGCTTGTCTCGGGCCAGGAATGTTGTGGAAAATGCCTTCGGCATCCTAGCTTCCCGCTGGAGGGTGCTGCACACCAAGATACATTTGCAACCCAGGAAGGTGTCCACCCTGGTGTTGGCTCTTTGTGTCCTGCACAATTACTTGCAGAGGCCTAGTGGAAACCAGGTGTGGCTGGATGAGAGTGGAGTTGGTGAGGACGGTGAGGGCAGCCTGGTTTCAGTGAGAAACGTTGACGAAAACAGGTGTACCCGGGAAGCCTACACTGTGCGAGAGAGATACCAGGAGTATTTCTGCTCGCCAGAGGGTAGTGTGGTATGGCAAGAGAAGATGGTGTAGGCCATCGCCTACATCACCATCGCCTGCCACACCACCGCCTGCTTCTGCCAATGTTTCTCACTGAAAGTGCCACACCACCGCCTGCCACACCTCTGCCTGCCATACCACCGCCTGCCACACCTCTGCCTGCCATACCACCGCCTGCCACACCTCTGTCTGCCATACCATCGCCTGCCACACCTCTGCCTGCCATACCATCGCCTGCCATACCACCGCCTGCCACACCTCTGCCTGCCACACCACCGCCTGCCACACCTCTGCCTGCCATACCACCGCCTGCCACACCTCTGTCTGCCATACCACCGCCTGCCACACCTCTGCCTGCCATACCATCGCCTGCCATACCACCGCCTGCCACACCTCTGCCTGCCACACCACCGCCTGCCACACCTCTGCCTGCCATACCACCGCCTGCCACACCTCTGTCTGCCATACCACCGCCTGCCACACCTCTGCCTGCCACACCTCTGCCTGCCATACCATCGCCTGGCGTCCCCACCTCTGCCTGCCACACCTCTGCCTGCCACACCATCTGTATTAAAACACTTCATATTTAATTATATACAAGTTATTTTGTGATGCTTATTATTACATTTCTTTGTACCATTTATTTCTGCTAAACCTATTTGTTTACTTTCCAGTTCTTTCCTGCCCTGGCTCCACCAGTCCTACCCAGACCGACCACCGCCATCATCAAATATATATATATTTTTTACTGCATCTGTTCTGCTGTCCTCCACTGTACCAAATCAATAGGAATAAATGTGTGTTTTGGAAATGACTGTCTGTGATAGGAGTGTATCGCCCACCATCTGCTCATCAATCATCATCTGCAATATGACAACCCTAGGGTACATAAGGTTGCAGAGAAATAGGAAATGTTAGAATAGGTATAGCATAGCATAGAGTACAGTGTTTTATCTGTACAGTATAGTATAGTGGATAGTGTACATAGCCTTTATTTAATAAAACAAGCCTTACATGCTACAAATGTCATGCCTACGTTTTGCAAGGCACACTCTGACCTGATTGCAAAATGCCACTCCTGTGGGTGAACACACACACACACAGGCAGAGAGACCTTGACCCTGACCACCGTTCTTGTGGTGTACCTCCTCTCTCAACCCAACCATCAAAATAGAATTATATGCACATGCAACACTACAGTAACAGCTATGATTGGGCAATGGTATAAATATTCAACTTCTACTTTGTATTTAGTCACATTACAGTAATTTGGTCATATCTATGTTCATTTTTTAACATCTCACAGGTCTCAGCTTTCACCAGGTACCAAATTTAGCAAATTAATAAGCAGTTAATCAGACCGGTCTAATTAGACCGGGAACACCAAGGATGGGGGGGGCAAACATGAACACAACCGGAGGGTTAAATGTACTAAATATTTAAAATGTATGCCATTTGAGTGCAATAATAAAAGTTCAAACTATTTATGAAATAGCCTTGTAGGGTCCCTCATCTGAATAGAAACCAATAACACAGTCTGTAGGTCAAAACAATACAGTGTGTAAATGATTGCTATTCAGCAAGTCAAAGTGAAGACTTTTTCAAACAGGTCTTATCATCTTATCAGGTCTTATCGTTTTTCATTGTTAATCAATTATTGAAACTAGATCTAATTATTGAAGCTAGATCTAACGTTAGTAAAAACCACTGCAATACATTCACGTAGATTACATTACATCGTGAACACCCACCCCTGGTACATTCGTAGAGAGACGTCTGAGTGAGAGCTGCACGCTAACGGCTAATCACAGGCTAGTTATCTGAGGTAACTAGCTACTTAGCTAGTCTGAGAGAGAGCTGCACGCTAACATTAGTTATCTGAAGTAGATACTTAACTAACTTACCAGGGCATCCAATAGCAAGAGATATTGCTCTCCATGATTGGTCTCTTTTATTAATGTCCTTATACATCGCATAGCTGGGGTCGTATAGCTCCCTATGGCACTGAACAAACGTTATCAGCTTTTCGTCATCCATTTTAGAGTAGAGTAAATAATGTGCATTGGCCTTAAATATAAATGTTGGGTTGCCGGATGTCCGGTTTTCAGTGGACAGTGTCTATACAACATGTGTATAAATTGGCTGGTCATTCAGTCGTGCTAGATTAGAAAATCTGGCAACCCTGTGCAGCCAAAAACTATATTTTAGTGATTAGTGAATGATGTGCCTGGCACACTGAAAAGAAGATGAGGTTTACCAAATGGCATCCATTATCCGTTGTGTCCAGTATGTATTTGAAATATATGATATGAAAATGAAATGATAATGTTGTACATCATAAACCCTTCATGTACCGTAGGTGTATGCACTATATCAGACCTTTTGGGTCAGACCTTCAGCCTTTAACTTCTTTCAAAAAAGGAGACAGTCAAAAATGTATGCTCCAGTCTCTCTCCCCGTTATGAGTGACTCAATTAATTTAGATAGACCAGTTGAAGTTTTCCCAATTGTCCCATTGTGATGCAATACTTTTACAACATTTTGCAAAATTTGACAGTGCGACAAAACTCGCACGCCGTGTGCTTTGTCCCATTCAAAATGAATGGAATCGAATGTTCGCCGTGCGATTACAATCGGGGCCGTGTGCGGGTAAATGCGATGCTCTCATAGACTTCCATTCAAACTTCAAAATGGAACGTTGACGTGCAACAGAAATCGCACGCTGTGTGCAGAGCCCTTTAGACATGTCAGCATGTACCAAGTCGACGTAGCACCTAACCCTGACCCTAGTTTTCCCACATGTACCGTAACATATATACATATAGTACATATACATATTAAAGTACAATTCAATAATATTTCAACAATATTGTAGATTTTCACTTTGAAGTGGAGAGATTATAAGTACTAATACATGTTCTTTTCTCATGTAAAATAAGGGCTGCATTTACATGTAAAGATACATAACAGAGCTTTGGAAAAATGTGCATCTTAAAATAAAGTGCTTAATTTTTTAAAAATAAATTAAAAAAACAAAATATAAAGTGTAGCTTCAGTTTCCCTCTCTCTTCTGTTTTGCTAGCATGTCCTGGGTTAATATTTCGGTTTCCCTTGTGGCTGATGATGCTGACGTAGGTATCTGTAGGTACATAGGTGTACAGATAAAGGCTGTAAACCCCTTATGCATCACTGTGTGCTATACTCTCTGGTTAACTGGTCATCTCTCTCTATCCGCCGAACCCTTCACTGGTATATTTTCATTTACAAATCCCAAGGACCCAAGGCGCACGGCAGCCCTAGCCCTCAACTAGTGAATACTGCGCCCCAGTATGGTGTTGCAGTGCCCACACTGCAATTAAGTTGACCCTCCCTTTTGCCCATTACTGACCCCTCCCTGTCCCTAGCTCTTTAGCTGTCTAGTTTTTGGTTTTGTAGTTTTAGTTTAGTTTTAGATTATCTTAGACTGTTTTAGACTAGTTTTAGTTTTAAGACCATGTAGTTTTAGTTTAGTTTTAGACTATATTGACGGAAAGTTTTAGATTATCTTAGACTGTTTTAGACTAGTTTTAGTTTTAGACTATGGGCCGGTTTCACAGACAAGGCTTAAGCCTAATCCTAGACTAAAAAACATCTTCAATGGAGATTTTACATTGAAAGTGTGATTTAGTCCAGGACTAGGCTTAAGCCTCGTCTCTGAAACCGGCCCTATGTAGTTTTAGTTTAGTTTTAGACTATATTGACGGAAAGTTTTAGATTATCTTAGACTGTTTCATGCTAGTTTTAGTTTTAGACTATGTAGTTTTAGTTTAGTTTTAGACAATGTAGGCCAGGTTTTGTATTGTATTTGGTTGTGGTGAACAGGTCACACTTGAAAATGAGCCCTTGGGGCTCAATGTGTTTTTTACCTGTATAAATAAAGGTTACATTTAAACATTTAATACAAAAATAAAATAAAATAGGTACATCGGTATCTGCTTGATCTTTTCACAAAACTCTTATTTTTGTTTCCCCTCAAGGAAGGTTTCAGCTACCACTCATGCACTCCTTGACCGTCAGTAAATGTGTTTTATGTTGACGCAAAACGCAAGCAACTTTAAGGGAACATTCATTAGCACGTTGTTGGGCAGTGAATGAATGTGTTTGAATTCTGGTGGATCGATCATATTGGACTCTGTATCGTGTATTTTCTCTGTCCTCGGTTCAGATTTGAGTGTGTATGTTTCTGCTCAAAAGATGGGTTTAGTCTCGTAACGCTTTACATTGCCGCTTTTAATAATCGCCATGGTCTCCAAACATATCAGACATACGGGGTTTGAACTGAACTGCCCGTGGGAAGAATGAACATGTGAGAGTCTGTCCATTCTTCATTAAACAAGGACAAAACAGAGATAATTGTATTCGGTAAACCTGACAAAAGATCGAAAGTCAGTGCAAAACTTGATTCTCTCTCTAAACTAAAAAACAGGTCAGAAATCTTAGTGTAATTCTAGACTCTAAACTTCAACAGCCACATGAACTCGATAACTAAATCAGCCTACTATCACCTGAAAAACATAACAAGAATGAGAGGTTTCATGTCCAAATAAGACTTAGAAAAAAAAAAAACTCATCCATGCATTTGTTTCAAGTAGACTTGATTATTGTAATGGTCTACAGTGTTTCCTCCAGGAATTTTTACAATGGTGGCGGGTAGTGCTGACCGCACGCGCGCTCAAAACAACGACGTAATTTCTGCCAAAACTCGATGTTTTCCTGTACTTCTCCCGTGTGTCTCTTATTGTCTGTGTCTGCATGTTTTTCCAGCATGTAATTCCGTTGTCAATAAAAACAAAAACACTGATCTGACGTTTTTTTTCACAACGTTATTACTTGTCACTTTAAGCCCAGGAGGGAGTTAAAGATTAGCGATGTTTAGCTTAGCTTAGTTTAACAGAAGTATCTTCACTTTTAACATGACTTCCCGTGGTCATAGAGGGCTGGTCGACGGCTTAAAATGACCGTGTAGACCTGTAGACCTTATCCAGCTATAGTCTTGTGTTTCTACCCCGGGCATAGCCGGTGTTATTCACGGACAAACACTCCTGTTAGAGTGGTTCTAGTACACTGGACATAGGTAACACATAGAGAGGCTTCTCCTCTCTCTCTCCATCCTACACTACACTACACTACGCATCCTATACTACACTACACTACGCTAGCTCGCGGTGTTCGGGTGACAGCCAGGGCGCGTTCGTAAATACGCTCTGGAAATCTGATCAGCACTCACGGAATGCCTCTTGTCCAATCAAATGACTTGGTCCCTTTATGACGTTGAACCCAGTGTGCGCTCCGGGGCTCTCAGAGCGAATTTACGAACGCAGCCTCAAGTTCAATACTCGCGACACACACGGACTGGTCCAGTTTCAGCGCTTGTGGGTGTGTCTAGCGCTGTGAAGGTCTGAAAAGCGGCCTAAATCTTTTATTTTTGGGGGGGTTGAGAAATCTGAATGGTGGCGGAGGAAATTCCATCGTGGCGGTCCGCCACGATGAAATGCATGTAGAGGAAACACTGGTCTACTAACAGGCCTATCTAAAGGGGCTGTTCGTAAGCTGCAGCTCATCCAAAACGCAACTGCTAGGGTCCTAACAAAAATGAATACGTTTCAACACATTACACAAATCCTGAGATCCCTACACTGGCTACCAGTCTCTCACAGAAAATGGTCTTGGACCAAAATACATATCAGATCTCCTCCCACCCTATATTCCCGCAAGGCCCCTAAGGTCAGCTGAGACTAATCAGCTAATAATTCCAAGAGTAAAAACAAAACACGGTGCAGCAGCTTTCAGTCACGCTGCTGCATGCTCCTGGAACAAACTCCCTGAAGAAATCAACAGGCGCAAACCCTAAACATATTTAAATCTAAGCTGAAAACCTTCATGTTTTGCAGCAGTTATGATTAAACACTTCTATCAATGTATTTTATCCATGAACTATTGTCGTATTAAATGTTTTATCTATTTACCTCTTTATATATTTGCTTTTATTCAGTCGTTTTTATTTTCTTGCTATGCTCCTCTTGCTGTATTTTTAAATAATGTATGTAAAGCACTTTGAATTGCCCCTGTTGTATGAAATTTGCCATACAAATAAACTTGCCTTGCCACAGGCAGCATTGATTTTACAGCAGTGCAATGACCCTCACAACTATACAACAAAGACTTACCATCCGTGTCTTCAATCTCCACTTCTACTTCGACCTCTTCTTTCACCATCCCTCCCTCCTCCCTCATTTCTTCTCCTCCATCTTCTTCTTTCACCATCACACCCTTCTGCATTACAGCTGCACCTCCATCTTCTTCTTTCACCATCACTCTCTTCTCCTCCACTTCTTCTTTCACCATCACACCATTCTCCTCTACATCTTCTTCCTCCAGCTTCACTGCCACCATCTCTGGACCCCACTGTGTGATTTTCAGGGCTGGAGAACCACAGCCAGATCCGGGGGACTCTGTGGACCCTGGTTCATACATGGTTACATGAGCTGAAGAGGACCTGCATAGAAACAGTGGAGGCACAAACAGTGGAGAGTCAATTATAAATGACAGTTCACTGAAAGCCCATCTAGACTGACAGGACACGTCCTGCAAATGCAATAATCTATGGATTACTGATTGCATTTCTTTGTAATTAAAGGGTCTGGAAAATAGACATTAAACGGTTCCAATTGTATTTTGTGTCCAAGACAAAATGACAATAATCTTCTAGTTAGGCTCAACTTCCTGGTCAGACAGAGGGCTGTATGGGCGTGGACTTTGCACGCTTGACTGGCAGCTCCCTTTCAAGCAAGCTTGCTGCGTTATCATACATGACATTCATCTATTTGATGTGCTTATAGTTCTGCCCTTTAATTACCAAATGTTTAGCTGCTGCTGAAATGTACTGAGCTAATACAATGACTTGGCTAAGATTATAGTTATGCACCAGTATAATTCATCATATCAATTCAATGACCACCATTAGCATACTGTACACCTGGCACCCTATGGTGAATTATTGAACCAGGGTTCGACAGTAACGCTTGCCCGGATCACCGGATTTGTTTGCGCGAGCCCGACAACGCTGCTGGATCCTGGATATTTTTACCTGTGTGCAGGAAGAACAACAGACGGCGCAGGCGCCAGACCAGACTAGATGATCGTGGAGTGAAGATATTATTATTATGCCGTCTGTTGTTCTTCCTGCACACAGTTAAAAGTATCCAGGATCCAGCAGCGTCATCGGGCTCGCGCAAACAAATCCGGAAAATGTTTTACTTGCTCCGGACAAGCGTTACTGTCGAACCCTGTGAACACAATAGGCTACTTGTGGACAGGATTCACAGCATGTGTATGACTTACTGATCAGTTGTACCACAATGGTGTTGTCCTCCTTTTCTAATTCGCTGCTGTATTTTCACAATATCCTCCATGTTTAGTTTCTTCCCACACTGGACGTAGCACTGGCGCATGTCGTCATGACCAGAACAAGCAGAAGCATCCATCATTGCCCAGATGGGGAGTTCACAGTGCAGGGAATCCTACGAATAAAGATGATCAAAATATTAAAACAAGAGTGAAGAAATTTAATCAAAACATATTTTATGTTATTTTTTTTACCAGGAGTGGAAAACAGTAGCCAAGCTATATGTAGGTCCATATATACGTACATATATATATATATATATATATATATATATGCATTTTGGACACTGACAGAATTGTTGTTATTTTAGCTGTTTACATATGAAACATATTCAAGTTGCGGTTATAGAATGCATATGGCCTTAAAGTGCAGACTAAATACCCTCTTTAATTTGAGGGTATTCACATCCAGATTGGAGGAAGGGTCTAGGAATTACAGCTCTTTAATATGTGGCCCCCTCTTTTTCAAGGGAAAACCAAAAGTTTAGCTTTTTCTGTGTTGACAACACAGCAAATAGGCTGATTATGCCATGATTTTGGCATTTGACATTTCAAATACCATTTACAGGCCACAGGATAAGAGTGCAGACTAGGGATGGACGGTTTTTCGGTTAAACCGAAAACCGGGGTTTATAAAAATAGAAACGGTTTTTTATCAAAACCGTCTGAAACCGTTTTTTTTTTTTTTTTCTATGTTGTTCAAAGAATAAAACTGGAACATGTCACATGTTTGTCGTGTGTGAAAATAACAATGATACAGTCTGAATCTGCCGCGCAATGAGTGAGAGGTTTGGTCAGTTGTGAAGAATAACTGAGGATTAATATCTAATTGGGATTATATTTAAGGGTAACGAATCACTCTATGGGAAAGATAGTTGCCTTCAGTTATTGGTAGATAGGAAAGGTTTTTTACAATTAGTCGCTTACATTTAATAAGATAATTTTCGCTGCTCTCTGTAAAGCGCATTGGGTCACTTTTGTGAGAAATGCGCTATAGAAATAAAATGTGATTTGATTTGATATCAATCAAACTTTATTTATGTTCTATAGCACAAATCATGCATTGAATGTAACTCCAAGTGCAGTATTTACTAAACCACAATATAATAAAACAAGAACTATACGGATCAGGAGTGTTTGTGCACAGCACCACTGTGTGTGAAGGCGCTACTGAAAGTGATGACAGAACGCATGTCTCAGAAGATACGCGGTCACTTAGTGACGCAAAGGTAGTTCTGTATTTATCTCTATCTGTATTAGTACATTTATTTTGAAAGCTCTATTTTGACAGCTCTACCATGGGCACTTTTATTTTGATGGGGCATTCTTTGTTGATTGACTTACGACAGTTCAGGACGAGTCAGTCTCGCGGCATGTGGTTTTTATGAAAAGCTTTAAGTATGTTCACTGCATAATTTTAAGTCTAATATTTCAGTGATTATTGAGCAGTATTCAAATATTTCAATACATTGAGCAGCAGCTGAAACTTTGTCTAAGAACCAAGATATTGAGAAAGCAGTTCATTCAATGAAGACGCTGTTCCAAGAGATGATCTTCCGTGCAGGCGTGCACCCTGGATCAGCGGAGCTGGTGTGTTAAGTGTTCATGTGTTTTCATGTATGGTGTAGCTTACAAAAGTCTGCCTTTCCACTTATATTTGTGAAACTAAGTAGCCTAAATGTGTTGCGACTGTGCTTACGGTGTTTTAATGGTGTTCGACATGAGTGTATTGTAGCAGTAGGGCTCAATTATTTGAAATTGTCGCTCTCTTTTTTTTCTTTTTTTTCTTTTTCTTTTTTTCGTTTTTCGGTCGTTTTTCGGTTAACCGGAAAACCGCGGTTTTAGTCTTTGACGGTTTTTCGGTTTCAATAATTGGAAACCGTCCATCCCTAGTGCAGACGAAATTAAAATAGCTATTGAAAGGTAAGAGATTACAGATTTGAAAAGATCAGGTTTGTATTGTTACATTTAAAATATATAGGGGTGTAACGTTACAGACACATTTCAGTTTGTGGTTTTGAAGTCACGGTTCAGTACCTTTTCAGTACAGCAGTGTAAAAGTAAGTAAGTAAGTAAGAAGTAAGTAAAGCTTTATTTACATAGCGCCTTTCGAACATGAAATGCAATCTTTTACTGAACAAAAAGTGCCTCTTCCTTTCTTAATGAAGTGCCATGGAAAAGTGGTGGAAAGTGTTTGTGCTTGTTTATAAAGGGCTGGTAACATTTGCTGTCTGAAATGCGGACGAGAGGGAACTAGTAGGCCTACGTCATGTCATGAGTAATTCACTAGGGTAATGTTACAGAGTTGGCTGGTTAACTAGTCAAACAAAGCCACATCTATGAACATGATTTTATTTGATTGTAATGAATAAGTATGTAATAATGATCTTGTATCACTAACGCAGCTCTGTACTGACCATTGTATCTAGCAGCTCTCTGCTTCATTCATCAATCACTCCAACTCCTACCGTCAGGTCGGCGCCTCCGTTGTTGTTCAAGCTAGTGTCGCTTTCCCAGTCTTTGAGTAATAAGTGAACATGTTGTAATGTTTGCCCTCTAGCACAGTTATAAACTTAATAAATGACTCGTGTTGTCTTCGGTCTCAGCACCGTGTGCGTTTACTGATCCACCATCTTTGTTTCACATCCGGTTCCTTGTGTTTCTTCTTCTTCTTCTTCTGTTGGGTTTAACGGCAGCTTGCATCCTTCGCGTTGCACTACTGCCACCTATTGGATTTATCCAATTCCTACATTGTCCATTTCGTCACAGTCTCCCTATCAGGCCAGTTCTCATGAGAAATGTGACCAGACACTTCCTGCCCTGTCCACTCCCACCACACTCAATACGCCGTCCACACCTTCTCTCGTCAGTCCCCATCTGTTCAGTCCCTCCATCATGTCCTGTCTTTCTGACGCATATTTCCTGCAGTTCTACTGTTTCTATTACAGGACAATAGTCACATAAACCTGTCGGGTGTTTTCCTATATTGTGTAGAGTTCCATTCAGATTACTATGCCCTATTCTTAGTCTGGACATTACCACCTCCTCTTTTCTATTTCCTCCCCTGATTCTCACACCACCCACTCTGTTTTGTAATGCATATAATTGTCTTCCCCTTGTCTCCTGGTCCCACTGTTGCTGCCACTTTTTATTTGCTTCCCTCCACACAATACTTTTTCCCTCTGATTTTGATATTTGGATGTCAGTGTCTATGTATCTTTGGATGGCACAGATTAATGTAAACGTTCCATCAGTGGTTGTATAATATATATATAATATATATATATATAATATAATATAATAATACACTATGTACAAAAGTATTGGGACACCCGAACATCACACCCATATGTGCTTGCTGAACATCTCATTCCAAAACCATGGGCATTCATATGGAGTTGGTGCCCTCTTTGCTACTATAACAGCTTCCCAGAATGCCTTCCCAGAAGAATGGAGGCTGTTATAGTAGCAAAGAGGGCACCAACTCCATATTAATGGCCATGGTTTTGGAATGAGATGTTCAGCAAGCACATCTGGGTGTGATGTTCCAGTGTCCCAATACTTTTGTCCATATCGTGTATATATAATATAATATAATATAATATATACATATAATATGATATATACATACATATACATATTATGATAAGTTTACAATCCATGTTGATGTGTTACCTGTACTGTATGTAGCAGGGTGTTACTGAATGTTCAACATATGGGATGTTATTTGTACTTTAAAAACAATATAACTGTAATGTAAGTATTCAAAATGAAACCTGCATTTTACTAGGACATTTTGGAGACCTTGTTATCTTACAGTTTTTATTGCTGTAGTTGTTGCTACAATTAAACTTTTACGTTTAAACTATTACGTGTGCTTATTGTTCTACCCATTTTCTTTTACATGTGTCTTATTTCAATTTATGAGGACATTGGCCCTCCGTCCTGCCAGAGGATTGGATCCCTTATAATATGGCTGGTTTTACAGACAAAGTTGAATGCATAACTCTGAAGACTAGAACAGAGAGATGAACTAGAACAGTTACAGCGTTGCCAGTGGATTAATAAAGGGTGGGTATAATTATCTAAATGTTTGGTTCATTGAATAAAGAAATAAATAGGCTACTTGAAAGTGGTACTCCACTCTCCTTAACCCTAATGTTGTGTTCGGGTCTGCCGTGGCCCGTTTCAAGTTACAATTATATAATAAGGTTCATGATATTCTCCACAACAGCTATATAAACACTACAAAACTGATTTTGACAATTTTAGCCAATTCTGCCAATATAATTTGATGTTCGGGTCTGGGAAGACCCAGCAGTGCATTGAAATATTGTGGGGCCATACAATAAAATGACAACAGGATTGGTTATGAATGCATAATAAGTTAGTTATGGTGTAGTAATAACAATATTGGATGATAGTCATTGTTTTTGAGTGTTTTGGACTGAGTTAAATCATGAACACACGGGACAGAAACAGCTTTCGAACACAACACAAGGGTTAAAAAAAAAAGTGGGGACAAGTGAACTCCATCTCTAAAGGTTTTGCAGTATCTCTGTTCTTAGCAATGTGTACAGTTCAGCAGCATCATATGCATCTTTTGGAGAGTCCCATCCATTTTCCTGCATCAGTAAAAGAGATAGCTCAAACACAGTTTCATCACAAGGCAATTGACCCTTGGGTGTACACTCCTCCTTACAGAGATCCACCTCTTCTTGGTCAATCGATTTCAGTCTGTCCTCTGCACCAAACATCTGTGGGACTGTATACAACAAGACTGGACGACCTCCTGGCACATTCCGGGCTGGCATTGGTCTGATCTTGTGTGAATTCCATGTCCTCACAACTTCTTGCTGCAGGATCATGAAGAAAATAATCTCATTACCAACATAAATCAATACATTCCACAATAGTAAACATCTGATCATAATTTGCATATCATTATGATAATCATAATATCTTATCTTCCTAGAGAGGTGGCTGACTAAAATGTATGATTATAATAAGAGAGGCCCATCATCCAACCCAACCCACCCCCCTTTTAATAAACCTGATGTTGCTCAATACCAACCTGCACATCAGTGCTGACTGTGTACAATTGTATGCTATCATACACACAGAATACATATTTGTCTGTTTATATGAATGTATGTAAAAGTGGAATCTATCCAGTTCCTAAAACGCCTTACTTTATGAAAACAGAGTGGCAGATGCAATCTAATATATGCTTTTCTTGATAAACTGTGTGTGTGTGCATGCTTTCTATTAGGGACAGACTTGGACTGTAATAGTGTTACTGTACCTGCACAAGGTTGAGGAAGCAGAACGGGATAAGACTTTTATCCAAGAAATCTCCAGAGAAATGACCATTGTCTTGAAGGGTTTTGAAAAGATTCATCCAGAACTGTGCACTTTGTTTTCTAAGTATTCCCCACCAGGACTCAATTCGCTGATTTGCAGTGCTGCGACCATATACAAAACTTTTCTCTCTGGCAAAAACATCTTGGTGGTTTCTTCTCAAAAAGACCTGCATGTTCTCCACATCTCCGTTTTCTGTGCCCCTATCAGCTCGCAGCCTCTCTGGACATCCTCCAACACCTTCAATGCTTTGAATATAATATCCAGCTATGACTTTTGGATCGTTGTTTGTTGTGTACGCTTCCATCCATACCACATAACGACTATAGCCATCGATGCAACCATTGATCCCTATTCCGTACGGCTTCAGTTTGTCGTAAGAGTCCATATGCCAGAGAGCATTAGGACCTCGGGTAGAGTACTGCCCACCGCTGGACTGGCCATACAATCTTTCTGCCCACTGGCAGATGGGCCGCGCTAGTTTTGGGCCGGTCGGGCCGCCTGACCCCCCCCCCCCAAATTTTTTAAAAAATAAATAAAAACAAAAAATAAAAATTTGCGCGGCCCAAAATAGCGCGGCATCAAGCGGCGGCCCCCGTTTATACTAACACATGGGCTGGCCCAATCACATGCTTAGGCCCTGCTGTCCATCGGCCCCCTCCCCCACTCTGATCCCTCGGCCGACAACCCAAGTGCAGTGTCATGTTCGTAGATAAGATAGTGAAAGGGGGTGCCCAGAAAATTAGGGAGAAAAAAAGTAAGAAGCTAGCAGAGGATGCCTCAAAATGTCAGAAACTGACAGATATGTTCTCTGCATCGACTGTGGGGGCTAGGCCTACTACAGCTGCGGCTGCCACAGCAACATCTTTACCGCTAACTAACGGTAGCACTGATGTGCCGTTAGCAATTGAGGAGGAGACAGAGGACACAGCTAGAGAGGTAAGCAATGTTGTTACTTGGTTTTACAAAAGCAAAGTTATGTTAGTCGCTTGCATTGGCCAGATTAAGGGAGCAGCAGCAGAGAATGTCTTATGACTTATGCTAACCCGTACAGGCAGCATGATTGCATTGCGCTTCACCAGGACTTGGCTGGAATTCATGCACACACAGTGATCTCTCTCGTGGTGTAACGTTAGTGCTGCTTGGCTGTGGACTCTATAGCTAACGTTAGATGGGGGTGTTCTGCATTTTGTGACTTTCTATTTTGTTGCTAGTGTCGTATATTTCTGTAGTATGTATGATCTATGTATGAATATGTAGTATATTTTAAACACACACACACACACACACACACACTGATCATTAACAGATGGCCCCTGGACCAGCTATCAGAGACCTGGGGGTTGGGCAAAGACACACACACGCTGGCCCCTCCCCTCTGGAAGGAAACGGGGACAGAGGGAGAGAGAGCGCTCGCTTCCCACCCGAGGTCCATGGGGAACGCATGTAATGTATAAATCTGCCTGTAACTGATTAAATTGTCTTAAACTAACTGTTCTTTGATTCATAACCAATAAGAATACACGACAGTAATGGCGAGCCAGCCAGGAGATAATATAACTTAATTTACAGTATTTTGCAAACTTCAATCTAACGAAGAAGGTGGATTTTCTGCAGAGATCGCTCTCTAGTCGATTGGTGTGTTTAAAATAGACTGTAAATCTCAGATAAGTTATAGTCAAAAGAATCTGTGTAACGGTAATCTTGTTGGCATAATCTTTGATGGGTGGGTGGTGAGAGCCGGACTTTGAAGCCCGTTTTTTGTAAAATATAGTGTTTGATGTGATTTGGTTGTATGGTATTGGAATATCGTGCGTGTCTGTGTAAAAGCATATAAATTGTTGAATGAGAATTAGTTTGGTAACTAATAGTTAAATTGCATTGAAAAGAGCATTATTGTTATAGACTAAGAAATCGATTCTTCAGAACTGTGTCAGAGAATCCATTCTTAGACGCCATTTTTCTTTGTCCTTGTGGAAGGACACACACAGAGGCCATCTCTGTGTGGGAAACGTGAATACATTGTAGAATATTTGAATGAGATAAATAATAGTTTAACTGGATTGAAAGATAATCTTGATATTGCTGTGTCGTGAAAAGTAATCGTTTATGAAAACAAGTTGTGTTAAAGAGATTGTTTTAAGCAGGCCCAATACGGCCGTGGGCTTTCAAGAACAATAAAGCCCTTCCCTCTTCCTGCTTTGCAAAAAGCGCAGACACACAGTGGAACATTCCTTTAGAAGGGAACCTGAGTTTGATAGATTTCAGTACTCATCTCTTAAAGATAACGATAAAACCATACACATAGACTAGTATTGATAAAGATATAGATATAGTGAATTGATCAGCGGGGGTATTTTAAATAGTTTAGAGTTACGGTTAAAACATTCATAGCCTCCATTTTACATGGAAGAGTTGGCGCATGCGCAATCGATGCGCGTTAGCCGGAGCACAGCTCCACCTGCTGGCCAAAATACGACAAGACATTTTTAAAACATTGGCTCTCTGTAAATTGATGAAATACAACCCTCCTTCATTGATGATGTTTGTAGATGATTGTTAGATATTACTTTAATTAATTTAATTAATTACTAATTGATTGAATTAAGTATTCAGATCATTTCATTTTCTGTTTCACAGAACTTTGATCAATTGTTTTGTGATAATCTAATAATAACCATTTCTTTGTGTCGATAATAGCTAATTGACTTTACAGGTTTACATCAATGAAGTGTCAATGAATAATTCTAACTAATCATTCATTCTTTTCCAAATAACAAGTCGATTTCTTTACAGGTTATAATTAATATTTGTAATTTACATATTTTATTTTAGTTAGGTCATTTCCACAGTGTTTGATTAAGGAATAGCAGAATAGTACATATTTGATAGTTGAGCAGTAAAAGGGTTTTTGTGGATCAGTGAATACTTAGGTGTGACCAGCTTTTGTGATTTAATAATTGTGTTGACCAGAACTGTAATTAGTATTGAATGAGTAATCAAGTGACACATATTCATAAACAATTAGGAAACACATTTAAGTATAAAGTACTTACAAAGTGATTAGATTTAAGTTAATACTGCACTGACATACACAAGAGGCAAATCTGTTGTTCTGGGTTGTAGTGGTTTTGTGTGGACGGTTAATACAGTTATATTGGACTAGCATTTGTTTAGCAAACAAGACAATAGGAAGGTGGGTTGTAAGAAGCGTACACCTTATCTAATATAGAATATTGTCAGCATATTGAGCAAGTAGAATGGGGTCGAATTCCACGAAGCTGTTAAAAGATATTAGTGAACATCGTGGAATGTTGGCTACGTTATCCCCTATGGCTGTAGTGGAAAAAATGAATCCTCTTGTTAGGGAAATTAGCAAAATGTCTACGAAATGGAATAGCCGTTGGGCATACATTGAACAGCCGTGGCCGAAAGAGGGCAGCCTTAATTTACAATTAATTGCAACATTGGAGATACTTATCAATGGGCACAAAGCACATCAAAGAGGAAAGATTAGATCAGAGAAACGCAAGTTAGAGTTAGCTATTTTAGATCTATTTAAGGTAGAGGGACAGAAAATAGCTCAGATGGAACCGGAAAAGAAAAAAGAATTGGCCAGAACACTGGAACAGAAACTGAACATTTCATCCCCAGACCTGTGTCCTGCCTCCAGTCCCCCTCCATATGCTAAGGCACTGGAGGATCATTCCCAGAAGAAGAAGAAGGAGCCAAGGGGAAAAGGGGACGACAGGAGTGACGAGGAAGATGACAGCGAAGATGGCAGTGAAGACTCAAGTGATGACGACAATGCAGATGGAGGCTACAACGCGCAGGTCAGGAAGATGATAGCCACAGCCGAAAGGAAAGGTGGGAGAAGACGCCCGGAGAAAGAGGGAGATTGTCACCGAATGTCATCAAATACATTAAAGAACTGTCCAGTGCTGATTCGGGGTAACAAGATGGAATATCATCCGTGGCATCATACAGATTTGTCTGAAGTGATCGAGAAACTCCCAGTTCTTCAAGAGGGAGGACATTCGTGGACGCGAGAGGTCGACGTGATACTGACAGGAACGCAGGCCGCGATGGGAGACCTGAAAAGACTCTTAGCTTTTATTGCAGGATTGGATACAATGCAGGAAATATTGATGAAGGCAGGACTTCATAGATATATCAATACATCAGTTTATGATCCAGAGCTCTTCGCAGCAAACAGAGGCAGGCTGTGGAAAGCAATCAGAGAGACCTACCCTACTCACATTCACCCAGACAATATCATTGTGAAGCCACTGGGGGGGGATGAGAATCCCAGGGGTTATGTTGCCCGTGTGCACGCTCAATGGAGAAGTGTGACAGGGAAAGACGCTGAAGATAACCCCTTAGAAAAATCCATAATCAGGGAAAAAATACAAGAAGGGCTTCCTACCCCAGTTAAGGATAAGCTAGCAGAAGTGGTGGGGCTACGACACATGAACAAAGCTGTTTATATAGACCACGTAGCTCATCAAGTTGAGTTATATCGAAAGAACATTCAGATACAGAAGGCACGAGACGAAGAATCCCTCAGAATATTGACTCATTTGCAATTGACTGAAAGCGAGAGGAACATAGAGGGAGTGCAGGCTTTAGCCCCACAGCAACAGCCACCTGGAGTGCAGACTGCTACTTACCAGTCCTACTCACAGGGGCCACAAGGGGGGTATCCTGCTACTTACCAGTCCTACCCACAGGGGCCACAAGGGGGGTATCCATACCCACAAGGGCCACCAGGGGTGCAAGCGGTTCCATACCAGATGTACACACAGCCTGGCCAAGGACCACCACCAGGGGGATGGACAGCAGCAGGGAAGGAGATGCTAGAACCATGCCAATGCGACCAGAATGGACATCTAGCCTGTGCCTGCTGCAACAGGCCCCAGGGGGGCGCAGGGGGGAGCCAAGGAGGAGGATATTGGCCCCCTACTACACCTGCTCCAGGAGTGATGAACCCTTACGGAGGCCCAGCAGCTGGCCTATAGGGGTGCCCGGAAGATCCGAGTGGGAGGTGCCAGCTGGTGGTGACAAAGAAGCCTGAAGGCGCCACGCACCTCCCTATGTCTAGAGAATATGTGAAGACAATCGGATTTGAGGGAATTAAACAGCTGATTCCTACAACTGAGCTTGTAGACTTAGAGTACAAGGGACAGAGAGCAACTCTGTCAACACTTGTGTCAGAACACACGCCAACAGGGCTGCTAGGGAGAGATGCTCAATGCCAATTGAACTGTACAGTAAAATGCACACCTGACGGCTGTCAGGTGACGGTGCCATCCGGTGCTCAGATTCCATCGACAGCCAGAGTGATTAAGCATAGAACAGACCTACAAGCTTTGCCTTTAAAGGGAGCTGATGTAGAATATTGGGTTGATGGGTCTTGTTACGGGGTAGGAGAAACTTTGTGCGCTGGGTATTCCTTAGTTAAAGCACAGAATTCAAAGTTTATTGTAGAACAGGCTGAGGCAGTTCCTCAGCCTTGCTCGGCTCAGTTGGCTGAATTGATTGCCCTCACAGAAGCATGCAACTTGGGAACCGGACGGAGAGTGACAGTGTACACCGACTCTGCCTATGCACATAATGTTTGTCATTTTAATGGAGCTGTATGGAGGGGGCGGGGTTTTAAGAGAACTGATGGTACGCCTATACAGCATCACGCACAGATCATGAAGCTGTTACAAGCCATGATGAAGCCAAAGGAATTAGCCATAGTGAAGTGTGCCACACACAGGTCTGACTCATCACATGTCACACAAGGTAACAGGGCTGCAGAGGATGCAGCCAAAGCCATTACAGGAGCAGACAAGGCAGGTAAAGGTCTTCTGGTCACACATGAAAAGCAGTTACAGGGCATGGTCACACTTGAGGATTTATTGATGTTACAGAGTAGAGTAACTACGTTAGACAAGAACGTTTGGCTAGCAAGGGGGGCAAGTCAGGATGACACAGGTCTATGGAGGAATCATGAGGGGTTGGTTGTAGCACCCTCAGATTTATTAGGCATGTTAATACAGGAAGCCCATGGATTAGCACATGTGGCTAGGGGGGAGGTAAGACGCAAGATCACCAAGAAATATGGGTTTTGGAGTCCATATTTGATGGAACAGATTGACCATGCTTTAGGTCAATGTGGGGTCTGTTGGAGAAACAACATCAGAGTGGGTACACCAGTGGTGTCTGGGCATATCCCTACCCCAATAGGGCCACGGGTGGTGGACAGGGGGGTGGATGTACAGAGTAGGCAGGATGTTGTGCCAACAGGTGCCGAGGTCCCCAGAGAACCTGAGAAGGAGGAGCTACGAGGAGATGCTGTGGTGTTGCCAGAGCCAGTGGCAATGCCAGTGTTACAGCCAGTGACATTACCGGCAGTGCCTGAAACCGAGGGGACAGTGGAAAGCTGTCCAGATGCCAATGAACCAGAAACCAACGAAGCAGAGAGTGCTGACAGTCTGGAGGTCCAGCCTGGGAGTGTCCAAAGCCTGGACACCTGTGCTACTGGGGATGCTGGCGAGTGCCTGCACCATGCTTCAGATGATGCTGAGGGCGACTCCCCAGACCTTGATCAGCGTGGGAGGGGACCAGGCGGCTGCCTGAACCTCAATGACACTGACGGACGACGACCAGTTAGGAAAAGATTAAAGACTATGAATAGGGTAGTGAAGCAGCAGATCAAAGGGAACGACGGGAATGGACAGCAGATGATAGCATGGCTGGAAACGGTCTTAGGGGCATGGGAAACTTATTTTGCCAAGATAGGAGCACCTATTATAGCAGACATGATTTTTGACTTTCTTAGGAGGCAGGGCCTCATTGACTGTTTTTGGAAAATCAGTCACTCAGTCCACGTTAATGAACTTTTCAGAAGACTAGTCCTCACCTGAGGTGAAGATCTATGCATTAATGCATTCCCTTTGTCCTATGCTTACTGTTGGAGAATTATGTGTTATGATAACTGAATGTCATTATTTGTGTATTGTTTGTTTGTTTCTATATCGTGTGATTGAGGTCAGTTGAGAAGTGATGTGGTGGTTATACAAAGCTAGGAGAGAGGTTCTGTTCCTAGCGCAACGAAAATGGAAGGCTCCTGACTATGAAAGTGTTATCAATCTGAGACAGCGGTAAAGGCTGTTCTCCAACTGGGTACAAGTGCTAGTAACCTCTGACCCTGACGCTTCAAGGACAAAGAAAACATCGGTCGTTGGAAGTTTCTGTATTGATTTGTGCATGATGAACTGTGTTTAGTTTAATTGTGATTGTTATTTTCAAAATTCTTTTTATTATTGGTTGTTTTCTATTTTTTGTTTATGATATCTTTGGTTCCTAATACTGGTCCTGGGTTGGTCTGTGTTATTGTGCTTCTTGTGTTGTGTGTTGGTGTAGTTTTTCTGTCTGTTGTTGTTTATTTTTTAATTTTTAATTTTATTTAAAAAAAAAAAAAATTTTGGGATGTTTTGTGGGGTTTTGTGTTTTTGTTTTTGTTTTATGGTAGTTTAGTTTCGGAACACCCTCTGGGTGGTCCGAGGGGGGATGTGTCGTATATTTCTGTAGTATGTATGATCTATGTATGAATATGTAGTATATTTTAAACACACACACACACACACACACACACACTGATCATTAACAGATGGCCCCTGGACCAGCTATCAGAGACCTGGGGGTTGGGCAAAGACACACACACGCTGGCCCCTCCCCTCTGGAAGGAAACGGGGACAGAGGGAGAGAGAGCGCTCGCTTCCCACCCGAGGTCCATGGGGAACGCATGTAATGTATAAATCTGCCTGTAACTGATTAAATTGTCTTAAACTAACTGTTCTTTGATTCATAACCAATAAGAATACACGACACTAGCTAGCAAGTTGAGGTATCACTGTCACTGACATAAATGCAATACCAACAATGGGTGTTATTAATACTTTTTATTTGAAAATAAAAATAATTTTTAAAAAAATCTACACTAGCCTAGTTCAGAACTAATGAATGCTTTTTATTGCATGGAGAAATAAAACTCATGCAGTCTGCAACCCAATAATGTTGTCTTGCAACCTTCCATTTGAAATGACTGGGCTTCTGGTGTAACATAATGCAATCATGCAGCCTGAGTGTACATGTAAATGAGAACTTTGCTGATTTTGACAACCAGTTAGTTTACTTCTCTGTCCATGTCTTGTTGAACCAGGTTGAGCTGCTGCTGCCCTCCCCAGAAAAGCAGAGTGTCAGGGAAAGAGAGGAAAAGGAGAGAGAAAAAGATAAAACAGAGGAAACCGAGTGCCACGTTCAGGACTTCAATTACTTTGCCTGTCCTGAGCCTTCCATGCTAGATCACTTTTTAGATTACCACCCTCAGCAGAGAACCAAAAATACAGCGGCACAAAAGTATTTCACATGTGCAGATGGCACCAGTAGGAAGTGGCTCACATATTGCGAAGAACAGCATACATTGTTTTGTTTTGTCTGTATGGTATTTGGCAATAGCACTGACCCCAGAAAATGTATTACTGGAATGACAGGATGGAGACGTGCGCAACAGAATGTGGAGGAGCATGAAAAGAGTGCTACACACCGAAAGTGTGCTGAAGCCTATTTTCTAAGAAGTAGAAAAGGAGATATCCAGAGCAAGTTTGCTGGCAGTCAGATGTCTGCTCATAGGCAGCAAGTAAGAAAGAAACGCCAGGTTTTGGAGTGTGTTGTGGATGTGGTGAAGGTGATAGGCAAGAGGGGCTTGAGCTACAGGCATGTGGAGAACGAGGCAGCATACAAGTGGGACGACAGTACCCTGGATCATGGCAACTTTTTGGAGCTCATCCTTAT
Source organism: Nansenia antarctica (assembly GCF_963989245.1). Lineage (NCBI taxonomy): Eukaryota > Metazoa > Chordata > Actinopteri > Argentiniformes > Microstomatidae > Nansenia > Nansenia antarctica. The sequence continues at coordinate 3,836,456 of NC_137674.1, forward strand.
AATAGGAAAGTGCAATGTTAGCCTCAAAGAGCATCTTGAGGAGTGCATTAAAAAGAGCAAAGAATTGCATGCATCCAGTGGAACAAAAGGTAGAGGGTCCCTCACTTTTTTCCGTTTGTGTTGGTTGATCTGGAGTTCACAGGCAGCGTTTTGACTTGGTGAGTATACACTATATAGACATGCTGCAAATCTGTTTTTTGATTCCCAGAAGATTCTGATCTGAATCAGTTATGTAATCACTTATCATGTCTTCTCACTCCTTGTCTCTTTATCTCTGCCCCTCCCTCTACTCTGTTCCTCTCACTATCTTTTCGGATATGGCCATTAATTGTCCAGGTGGAGATTGAAAGGGCTGAGCCTTTCGGAACTGGGTGAGTATCCTATCTTTTCAGCTATAGCCATCTTTTACATGTGTTGCTGTACCATGTCTCACATTTCTCTTGTGTGCGTGTGTGTGTGTGTGTGTCTTTCTCTCTCTTCCCTATTGCATTGTCTGCAAATTTTTTACAGTGGTGTTATATTGAGTGATATTTGATATTGTTTGTATTTAAAATGTTAATAAATAATTGTACTACTTAACAGTATTAGAATGTTAATAAATAATAGTAATTATTCCTATGACTGCCGAGCTTTTTGTTATACAACTACTTAACAGTATTGAGTATGGGTATTGTTTGCTCAGCACAGCAGCCATGTCTCATCACCGTGGAGTACGTCAACAGTGAGTGAGTACACTGGTTCACACTTGCATTGGTATACTTGCTGTCCATGTCACTTACTCCGCTCTATAGGGGTTTTTACAAATGGTATATTCAACAGACTGCCAGCATGTTGATCGGCGGTGTCGGACCGATTGTGTTGGGCCGGTCTGAGCCACATGGCAGGGCCTAATTTTTGTCCCAGTCCAGCCCTGGTACTGCCGATGCCGCAGACGATGTGCCCGTCGCAGTTCCACACCTTGAGGGTCAATTAATTTGATAATCTGTCGTATGACATCTTGTTGGACCACGAATCCCATTAGAATGGCACGGAGATGCATCCAACGATAGCCTTGCATTTGGCCACTTCGCGATAGTTCCTCCTGCACAAAGGCTATTAAATCATTTAAATCTGAGTGATTTCTCCTTCTGTAAAGACCCAGTTCACGACAACGTCGCTTCAAAGTACGAATGCTTGTTATGATACGGTGATTTTGTGCCAATAGACAAAGAATTTCCTTATTACTAAAGCCAATTCCAAAGTATAAATCGATAAGAGAATTCATGTCATCCATTTTAACCAGTAGGAACATTCCATTCTGACTTTTTATCTCAGAAATTCTGACTTTAATCTCAGAAATTCTGACTTTTTATCTGAGAAATTCAGACTTTAATCTCAGAAATTCTGACTTTTTATCTCAGAAATTCTGACTTTAATCTCAGAAATTCCGACTTTTTAACTCAGAAATTCTGACTTTTTATCTCAGAAATTCAGACTTTTTTCTCCCCCCCCTTTCGGGAAAATAAATAAATCGTGTTGGTGGCCCTAATACTCTTCCGTAGACGTGCTTTGTAAAAAACTGACTCATCTTAAGTATGAATATAATACTATAATATCTAAGAAAACAGAGTTTCTTCTGTTTAGAGCTAGGCAGACTATTTTTGAATCTGGGGACAAGGCGGGAAAAGTCTTGGCTAGATACATTAAACAGAAAGAGTCTAAATCTATTATAGCAGCAGTGAGGGATGCAGAAGGGACATTGGCAACTGAACCTAGTAAGATGAATGACATCTTCAAAGACTTTTATATAAACCTCTATACGTCTGAAAGCACTGCCACGGATGACGAGATAGTATCCTTCCTTGATAATTTGAACCTCCCTAAACTGAGTGGTGCACAACAAGAGGAGTTAGAGTCACCTATTAGCTCACAGGAGATTATTGAAGCAATCAAGGCCCTACCAGCAGGCAAATCGCCTGGCCATGACGGCTTTACAGCTGAATTTTTCAAATGTTATGCTGAAGATCTCCTGCCATTGTTTGAAAAGATGCTTACGGAGGCATTTGAAAGTGGTAGGCTACCTCAGTCTCTAAATCAAGCAATTATTACACTTATATTGAAAAAAGAGAAGGATCCGACTGATTGCAAAAGCTATCGTCCGATAAGTTTGATCTCAGTCGATTGTCGACTACTATCTAAAATACTTGCTAATAGATTAGATAAAACACTTGGGTCACTTATCCATCCGGACCAAGTGGGCTTTATTAGACGTAGAAATTCTTCTGATAATGTGAAGCGCCTTATAAATATTATGTGGTTTATGCGAAATTCTAACAATCCAACAGCGGCCATCTCGCTCGACGCTATGAAAGCGTTTGATAGGATAGAATGGAGATACATGTTTCAAACATTGAAGGCTTTTGGGTTTGGCCAAACATTTCTGAGATGGATTGAGATCCTTTATGAAGACCCGGAGGCAGCGGTGAACACAAACGGTCTAATATCATCCTATTTTACACTTGGTAGAGTCACTCGGCAGGGCTCGGCGCTGTCACCAGGTCTCTTCTGTCTAGCCCTCGAACCCCTTGCAGTAATGATTCGTAACAACCCGAATATTCCAGGAATTAGAATAAATGAGTCCACGCATAAGCTTATGTTATATGCGGATGACATATTATGGCTTGCCTCGGACCCAGGTAGATCTGTCCCAGCACTTTTAGACAACATCGAGTCCTTCTCCAAGCTATCAGGGTACACGGTCAATTGGTCTAAGTCCGAGGCTCTTCCACTAACTTCGTATTGCCCTAAGACTTTATTCCAGGCAGGGTCTTTTCAGTGGCCTATGGAAGGTATAAAATACCTAGGTATCCTTTTTCCTCATCAAACCAGCAAAATAATAGAAAAAAATGTCGACCCTCTTTTTAAGAAAATTGCTTTAGATACAGAAAGGTGGTCAACACTATTTCTATCATTATGGGGGAAAATCAATGTCCTGAAGATGAACTGTATCCCGAGATTGAATTACCTGCTCCAATGCCTTCCTATTGCCATACCCCAGGTGTATTTCAAAAGGTTTGACCAAGTTTGCAAAAAGTTTCTATGGAATGGTAAACGTGCTAGGATAAAGTTGGAAAAGCTCCAAGTCCCGATCAATAAGGGTGGTATGGGTTTACCTAAACTAATATTGTTTCACTATGCCTACTACCTGAGACACATTGCCCAGTGGACACTGCCACCTGAAAGGGCCCCTCCTTGGTTTGAGATTGAGCAAAAATTGCTTTCCCCTATTGCCCCTATATATTCTATGTCCAGCAAATTATCATTTGAATTACGATCCCATCCTATAATAGCCAACCTCTACAATGTATGGAAGCAAATATCTAAGTCCTTTAAAGTAAATGTCTATCTTAACTCTGAATCTTGTATTTGGAATAACCCCAAATTGCAAATAAATAAGTGTTCCTTTATATGGAAGGAATGGGTAAGAAAAGGAATTGTAACATTAACAGACATATATGGGGGAGATGGTCTGAAATCATTTGAGGAGTTGGTTAATGAATATGGGTTGCCTAGACATGATTTTTGGAAATACTTGCAACTCCGCCATTTGCTGGACAGTATTCTAGGTAAAGGAATCACACCTCAACAGTCAACTCTTCTGTCTGAGATTACAAAGATAATGGGTATGGGACATGAGGCGGCTATCTATTATAAAATGGTTTTCCAACAGACAGTTAAGGTATCCTATGCATTGATGGTAATTTGGTCAGTTGATTTGAAAATTGATTTCACAGAAAAAGAATGGGACAAAATATGTGAGAACAAACCTCTTCTTATCCACCTCATTTTTCTGGTTTTCTGCTCGAAATGACATGCCCACAGTGAATATAGAATATCTCCACAATCACAAGGGCCTTCATAATGATCTTGTTATCAAATGAAAGCTAACACCGCAGGGCTCTACAGTGCGACCATTTCACTCGCATTTGCGACTAAAAATACATCTGTGCGACTAGAGAAATAAATTCACGAGCACACGTGCGAGTACCGTTTTTTTTTTATTTTTTTATTTTTTATTTTTTAATTCTAAAAATAAATCTGCGCGAACCGTGTGGCCACATTTTAAGCCGTCAGCCAGCCCGCTACGACCACGGGAAGTCATGTTAAAAGTGAAGTTACTTCTGTTAAACTGGCGCTAAGCTAACATCGCTAATCGCTAACTTCCTCCTGGGCCTTAAAGAGACAAGCGCCCTTTTCTCATCTCAAGCTTCATTAGCTTCATTAGCTCACCACATCTACAGATTTGGTCCCACACACTCCAGCTTTGAACCCAAGGTTACAACCAGGGTTAACTACCCAGGGTAGAAAGTAGAAAGCTCTCAGACCTTCAGAACCCATTGAAAGTAGTGGAGGTACTCCAGAAGTCCAAATGCATCTCTAATCCTAGGAAACCCTAGGAAGCAAGTTGCCTAATGGCATGAAAATGCAACATGTTGTACTTGAGTGTGGCAGAGAGGTGGGACCCCCGGGGATGGTGGTGTGCTAACAGCTAGCCGCCGCAGAGGCACCGTGCTGGGCTGGCCACCTCCACATGTCACCACCCCGGGCAGCATGGGGCTGGGGACTGGTCATCTGGATGTGGGGTAGTTTAATACCCCTAGATGTGGAGTTGTCTGGCCACCGTGTGTGACTGATGTAGCCTGACCCAGCAGCAGGGAGGTGGGCAGCATGGAGACAGACCTCTGCATGGCCTGGCTGGGCTGCTAGCTCACAGACCTAGCCCTAAAGCCTGGCTGGGCTGCTAGCTGCTAGCTGACAGGCATGACATGGATGAATGAATGAACATGCTGCTAACCAGGAGAACTTGACACAGCTAGTCACCATAATACAATGCCATCAACTCTGCGTCTAGTAGGGCTGTAGGCATGGGCCAATGTGTGATTTTGGTGCAAAAATTGCAAAATCACTAATAAAAATGTGTTATAATTACATTTTTCACTGTGCTCCTAAATTTCTTTGTGTGCCCCTAACATTTTTCATTTAGGAGCACATGTGCTCCTAGTGAAAAAGGTTAGCGTAGAGCCCTGCACCTGTGGGGTGGCTGTAGAAGTGTCAGAATCAAAATCTATGTTACTGTGTCAGAGTAAATAGAGCTAGAACATTATAAAACATCTCAAATTCAGTCTCCGCCTAAAAAAAAAACAGCTTTTACAGTGAATATCACCTTGGAAACCTGATAACCAAGCCCAAATCATCTAGGAATCAGTACTCCAGGGTCTTATTAGTACTTGTGCCAAAGTTGATGCTAGTAATGTGAGCAAATGCAACTTTGTACCTGTTTTAGTACAGGTATGTTTAGGCGGACACCTATATGTTTAGGCCATTTGGAGATATGTTGGCTCCATCTTTGACCTTTGACCTTTCTCATGTATCAGATTTTTTTTTTTTATTTTTTTTTTTGGATTTTTTTGAGTTGAGAGGAAATTTGGCGTTGAAACCGGACATTACACATTCTCCAGTTGGAGAAAACTGGATGTGACTTAGGCCGTGTTTACCGTCTCTGGAAAAAAATTGTGGCATCGTATAGCATGCAAAGTTGTGAAAAAAATGTGATATCGATGAAGAGAATTGATCGAGGTAAACTCTTTATATCACTTCGGATCCCCATGAGGGCCCGTGGATATAAAGAGGTTTAAGAGAGTATCGAGAGACATTAAAATTAGATTGATCCAGTTCAAGGTTCTTAACCGGTTCTACTGGACCCCCTCCAGGATGTTCAGGCTGAAGCTCAAGGACAATGCTGATTGCTGGAAATGTTGCAGGCCGGAAGGGACCCTGGTTCACTTACTTTGGGAATGTCCTATGATTCAAAATTACTGGCGAAAGATCCACGAATGGGTGCAAAACATTACCCAGGACAACATTGAGTTCTGTCCGAGACTGTATGTTCTCAGTGATCCACAAATGACCTCTCTATGTGGAGCTGCAGAATTTATTCGGACCAGTATAATGGTTGGAAAACAAATAATTATGAGACACTGGAGGAACGCAGGGGAGCCGTCTTTCCAGGAATGGCTTATGGAGTTGGCAAAGGTGGCAGCATACGAACAAATGTCCTTCAGTACTATGGACAGAACTGAACAATACACAGCAAAATGGGGAGGCTACTTGAGATATATTGCTAGTCGGTTGTAAGACTTAAGTTGACAAATTGGATGAGTGATGAATGTAATCTATGGGTGCTTTTTTATTTATTTTATTTTTATTTTATAGTTTTTTCTTTTTTCTGTATTATTTATGTTTGATGACAGCAAGACTTATTCGGTGATATTGTTACCATTTTATACAAAAGTTGTATAAGTCAAGAAATGTGTTAATTGAAAAATTAAATAAAATACTGATTACAATTTTTTTTTTTTTAATACACCGGTGTCAAAATGTATAACTGTGACTTACCTGCTTGAGCCAGTGTGGTCTGTCAATTGCAACAATCAGATTGGATACGAACAGTTGCAATTGTGTCTTGATGTTGCCCCAAATTAGACTTATTTGGAGTCTTCCAACACCAAGGGCATCTAAGTGGAAGTGATCGATTCTTGTCTGTAACAAAATACAAAGCCAACAGTTGTATTGCTTTTACATGGTTTTATCATTATATGCTTTCTATTTGAATAATTTTTAACACAAGGCAGAGCAGGAGATTTTCAGTCCATTAATATGTTTTTCATAGTTGCAACCATTTCCAGCAACATGGCAAAAACATATACCTTGCTCTGAGCTTCATTAGGCATAGGTAACATGCATGTATAGACAGAGCTTACATTAAAACATTTACCTGAATGTGCGGTTCAATGACAATGTCATCAGAGAAAAGCTGGTTGTTTTGGCTGAACAAGGTCCCAGTCTCTGTTTCTTGTCGTTTCCTCTCCACTACACCCATCTCAGACATGCCAGCGATAATGATGTTGGTGTTGGCCTTTGTTCTGCGGGGTGCTTCACTGCTGGGTGGTGAGAGATCTCCTCTCCTCTCTCTCTCTCTCTCTCTCTCTCTCTCTCTCTCTCTCTCTCTCTCTCTCTCTCTCTCTCTCTCTCTCTCTCTCTCTCTCTCTCTCTCTCTCTCTCTCTCTCTCTCTCTCTCTGTATAGTCAACTTTTTAAGTGAGACTTAATGCACAGTATAATGGATGTACATTCAAGGGTGGTGAAGCAGGTAGTGGTGGTAGTGGTCATGTGGGTCCCTGCACATATGGGTATCATGGGAAACGAAAGAGTAGACAAACTAGCTAAACAAGCGGTAAAAAAAGGAAGCATAGACACTGACATCCAAATATCAAAATCAGAGGGGAAAAGTATTGTGTGGAGGGAAGCAAATAAAAAGTGGCAGCAACAGTGGGACCAGGAGACAAGGGGAAGACAATTATATGCATTACAAAACAGAGTGGGTGGTGTGAGAATCAGGGGAGGAAATAGAAAAGAGGAGGTGGTAATGTCCAGACTAAGAATAGGGCATAGTAATCTGAATGGAACTCTACACAATATAGGAAAACACCCAACAGGTTTATGTGACTATTGTCCTGTAATAGAAACAGTAGAGCATGTTCTTATTAACTGCAGGAAATATGCGTCAGAAAGACAGGAACTGATGGAGGGACTGAACAGATGGGGACTGACGAGAGAAGGTGTGGAGGGCGTATTGGAGTGTGGTGGGAGTGGACAGGGCAGGAAGTGTCTGGTCACATTTCTCATGAGAACTGGCCTGATAGGGAGACTGTGACGAAATGGACAATGTAGGAATTGGATAAATCCAATAGGTGGCAGTAGTGCAACGAGAAGGATGCAAGCTGCCGTTAAACCCAACAGAAGAAGAAGAAGAAGAAGAAACAGAAGGAACCGGATGTGAAACAAAGATGGTGGATCAGTAAACTCACACGGTGCTGAGACCGAAGACAACACGAGTCATTTATTAAGTTTATAACTGTGCCAGAGGGCAAACATTACAACATGTTCACTTATTACACAAAGACTGGGAAAGCGACACTAGCTTGAACAACAACGGAGGCGCCGACCTGACGGTAGGAGTTGGAGTGATTGATGAATGAAGCAGAGAGCTGCTAGATACAATGGTCAGTACAGAGCTGCGTTAGTGATACAAGATCATTATTACATACTTATTCATTACAATCAAATACAATCATGTTCATAGATGTGGCTTTGTTTGGCTAGTTAACCAGCCAACTCTGTAACATTACCCTAGTGAATTACTCATGACATGACGTAGGCCTACTAGTTCCCTCTCGTCCGCATTTCAGACAGCAAATGTTACCAGCCCTTTATAAACAAGCACAAACACTTTCCACGACTTTTCCATGGCACTTCATTAAGAAAGGAAGAGGCACTTTTTGTTCAGTAAAAGATTGCATTTCATGTTCGAAAGGCGCTATATAAATAAAGCTTTACTTACTTCTTACTTACTTACTTACTTTTACACTGCTGTACTGAAAAGGTACTGAACCGTGACTTCAAAACCACAAACTGAAATGTGTCTGTAACGTTACACCCCTATATATTTTAAATGTAACAATACAAACCTGATCTTTTCAAATCTGTAATCTCTTACCTTTCAATAGCTATTTTAATTTCGTCTGCACTCTTATCCTGTGGCCTGTAAATGGTATTTGAAATGTCAAATGCCAAAATCATGGCATAATCAGCCTATTTGCTGTGTTGTCAACACAGAAAAAGCTAAACTTTTGGTTTTCCCTTGAAAAAGAGGGCGCCACATATTAAAGAGCTGTAATTCCTAGACCCTTCCTCCAATCTGGATGTGAATACCCTCAAATTAAAGAGGGTATTTAGTCTGCACTTTAAGGCCATATGCATTCTATAACTGCAACTTGAATATGTTTCATATGTAAACAGCTAAAATAACAACAATTCTCTCAGTGTCCAAAATGCATATATATATATATATATATATATATATATATATATATATATATATATGTACGTATATATGGACCTACATATAGCTTGGCTACTGTTTTCCACTTCTGGTAAAAAAATAACATAAAATATGTTTTGATAAAATTTCTTCACTCTTGTTTTAATATTTTGATCATCTTTATTCGTAGGATTCCCTGCACTGTGAACTCCCCATCTGGGCAATGATGGATGCTTCTGCTTGTTCTGGTCATGACGACATGCGCCAGTGCTACGTCCAGTGTGGGAAGAAACTAAACATGGAGGATATTGTGAAAATACGGCAGCGAATTAGAAAAGGAGGACAACACCATTGTGGTACAACTGATCAGTAAGTCATACACATGCTGTGAATCCTGTCCACAAGTAGCCTATTGTGTTCACAGGGTTCGACAGTAACGCTTGTCCGGAGCAAGTAAAACATTTGCCGGATTTGTTTGCGCGAGCCCGATGACACTGCTGGATCCTGGATACTTTTAACTGTGTGCAGGAAGAACAACAGACGGCATAATAATAATATCTTCACTCCACGATCATCTAGTCTGGTCTGGCGCCTGCGCCGTCTGTTGTTCTTCCTGCACACAGGTACAAATATCCAGGATCCAGCAGCGTTGTCGGGCTCGCGCAAACAAATCCGGTGAATTTTTTACTTGCTCCGGGCAAGCGTTACTGTCGAACCCTGGTTCAATAATTCACCATAGGGTGCCAGGTGTACAGTATGCTAATGGTGGTCATTGAATTGATATGATGAATTATACTGCCAGGTGCATAACTATAATCTTAGCCAAGTCATTGTATTAGCTCAGTACATTTCAGCAGCAGCTAAACATTTGGTAATTAAAGGGCAGAACTATAAGCACATCTAATAGATGAATGTCATGTATGATAACGCAGCAAGCTTGCTTGAAAGGGAGCTGCCAGTCAAGCGTGCAAAGTCCACGCCCATACAGCCCTCTGTCTGACCAGGAAGTTGAGCCTAACTAGAAGATTATTGTCATTTTTTCTTGGACACAAAATACAATTGGAACCGTTTAATGTCTATTTTCCAGACCCTTTAATTACTAGGGATGCTCCGATCTGGATTTTTGGGGCCGATACCGATCACCGATTTTTTTCCTCAAGATCAACCGATACCGATACCGATACCGATATTTTTAAAAATACATAACTGTAGGCCTACTGACTGGATAGCCTACATATTTTTTGCTTTTAGACAAAAGTTTTGATCCATTAGGCACCAAGCAAACGCAGACCCATTTTTATGGCATAGTAAAGGTCTGGCCTATCACCCAGTTAGGGCCTGAAGCCCAAGTCAGTCGATATGGCTGTATAAAAGACATCATAAACGTGGCCTTCATGGTTTACATACTGTTACGTCCTCCTATGTTTTCTGTTCAGTTATCTGTCTTCCCCAGGAAAGGAAAAAAAAAAAAAAAAAAAAAAAAAAAAGAACGGTTTTTGCGATCGGCCATTTTTGCCGATCACCGATCGAGTCATTTGGAGTGAAATCGGCCGATTTAAATCGGTGGCCGATAAATCGGAGCATCCCTATTAATTACAAAGAAATGCAATCAGTAATCCATAGATTATTGCTAGAGATGCTCCGATCTGATCGGCGCCGATCGATATCGGCCGATATGCCCTTGATCGGTTTTGATCGGAGTTCTCAAAACGGCCGATCAAACACGGCCGATCAGTTTACATAGAGAAATGGCGTCGCCAGTCTGGCAATATTACACAGTGTCGGAAAGAGACAACAAATATGCAGTTTGTAATGTCTGCTCAAAAGAAATAAACGCACGCAAGGTCTTTCAATACCACGAATATCATACGGCATTTGCTGCGTTCGTCGATTCGCTCCGAGAGCGCCGAAGCGCACACTGGGCTCGACGTCATAAAGGGACCGAGTGCTTTGATTGGACGAGAGGCGTTCCACGAGTGCTGGTCAGAGTTCCAGCGCGACTTCACGAGCGTAGTGTAGGTAGTGTTCAGCGACGTCATGTGACCCCGCGAGCAGGAAGTCACTAAGCTAGGCTAAGGCCCATAGCAACAACAACTATTAGCGCGCAAGTTTTAGGTCTTCCTCTGTGCACCTTGCACAAGTGTAGATACCGAGCGACTTTTCAGCATAGCAGGACATATTTTAGATGATAAGAGGAACAGGCTGAGTGCCAAAAACGCTGAGATGCTTGTATTTCTCAAGGCTAATCTGCCAGTGATGCTGCTTAAGAAGTAAGGTTTGAGTCTGAAATCTCCTTAGGTGCAATGTTTTGTTTTTTTGTTTTATTGATTATTGCTGACTTGCTGTCTTATCTCCTCCTAAATATGACTTGAAACAGTATTTTATATTTGGCTATAGCCTGTTTATGTTGCAGTTTAGTTTGGGTATGTTTATTGTTCCTCAGGAAAGCGACAGTATAAGCTCCAAGTTCTCTAAGAGCCCCTAGTTCCTCTCATTCGAGTGGAATGTTGCACATTTGATGTGACAGTGTACATTTTATTTATTATGATTTTTATTTTCACATTTTATTTGTTTTTCCTGAAGTAAGCTACAGGTGGTTGTGAATTCAATAAAACAGATGGTTGTCAATTCATGATACTTTCTCATCTCAATTTCATTTGAATACTTAATATACAATGTCAATGGTGTTAAGAATAATTAAAAACATAAATAATGCTACACAATAAATAGAATGCTTCAATTGCCATTTTCGACGCTGTGATCGGTGATCGGTGATATCGGATCGGCAGATCACTGATTTCGGTGATCGTGATCGGCACCAAAAACCCTGATCGGAGCATCTCTAATTATTGCATTTGCAGGACATGTCCTGTCAGTCGATGGGCTTTCAGTGAACTGTCATTTATAATTGACTCTGCACTGTTTGTGCCTCCACTGTTTCTATGCAGGTCCTCTTCAGCTCATGTAACCATGTATGAACCAGGGTCCACAGAGTCCCCCGGATCTGGCTGTGGTTCTCCAGCCCTGAAAATCACACAGTGGGGTCCAGAGATGGTGGCAGTGAAGCTGGAGGAAGAAGATGTAGAGGAGAATGGTGTGATGGTGAAAGAAGAAGTGGAGGAGAAGAGAGTGATGGTGAAAGAAGAAGATGGAGGTGCAGCTGTAATGCAGAAGGGTGTGATGGTGAAAGAAGAAGATGGAGGAGAAGAAATGAGGGAGGAGGGAGGGATGGTGAAAGAAGAGGACAGAGGAGAAGAAATGAGGGAGGAGGGAGGGATGGTGAAAGAAGAGGTTGAAGTAGAAGTGGAGATTGAAGACACGGATGGTAAGTCTTTGTTGTATAGTTGTGAGGGTCATTGCACTGCTGTAAAATCAATGCTGCCTGTGGCAAGGCAAGTTTATTTGTATGGCAAATTTCATACAATAGGGGCAATTCAAAGTGCTTTACATACATTATTTAAAAATACAGCAAGAGGAGCATAGCAAGAAAATAAAAACGACTGAATAAAAGCAAATATAAGAGGTAAATAGATAAAACATTTAATACGACAATAGTTCATGGATAAAATACATTGATAGAAGTGTTTAATCATAACTGCTGCAAAACATGAAGGTTTTCAGCTTAGATTTAAATATGTTTAGGGTTTGCGCCTGTTGATTTCTTCAGGGAGTTTGTTCCAGGAGCATGCAGCAGCGTGACTGAAAGCTGCTGCACCGTGTTTTGTTTTTACTCTTGGAATTATTAGCTGATTAGTCTCAGCTGACCTTAGGGGCCTTGCGGGAATATAGGGTGGGAGGAGATCTGATATGTATTTTGGTCCAAGACCATTTTCTGTGAGAGACTGGTAGCCAGTGTAGGGATCTCAGGATTTGTGTAATGTGTTCAAACGTATTCATTTTTGTTAGGACCCTAGCAGTTGCGTTTTGGATGAGCTGCAGCTTACGAACAGCCCCTTTAGATAGGCCTGTTAGTAGACCATTACAATAATCAAGTCTACTTGAAACAAATGCATGGATGAGTTTTTTTTTCAAAGTCTTATTTGGACATGAAACCTCTCATTCTTGTTATGTTTTTCAGGTGATAGTAGGCTGATTTAGTTATCGAGTTCATGTGGCTGTTGAAGTTTAGAGTCTAGAATTACACTAAGATTTCTGACCTGTTTTTTAGTTTAGAGAGAGAATCAAGTTTTGCACTGACTTTCGATCTTTTGTCAGGTTTACCGAATACAATTATCTCTGTTTTGTCCTTGTTTAATGAAGAATGGACAGACTCTCACATGTTCATTCTTCCCACGGGCAGTTCAGTTCAAACCCTGTATGTCTGATATGTTTGGAGACCATGGCGATTATTAAAAGCGGCAATGTAAAGCGTTACGAGACTAAACCCATCTTTTGAGCAGAAACATACACACTCAAATCTGAACCGAGGACAGAGAAAATACACGATACAGAGTCCAATATGATCGATCCACCAGAATTCAAACACATTCATTCACTGCCCAACAACGTGCTAATGAATGTTCCCTTAAAGTTGCTTGCGTTTTGCGTCAACATAAAACACATTTACTGACGGTCAAGGAGTGCATGAGTGGTAGCTGAAACCTTCCTTGAGGGGAAACAAAAATAAGAGTTTTGTGAAAAGATCAAGCAGATACCGATGTACCTATTTTATTTTATTTTTGTATTAAATGTTTAAATGTAACCTTTATTTATACAGGTAAAAAACACATTGAGCCCCAAGGGCTCATTTTCAAGTGTGACCTGTTCACCACAACCAAATACAATACAAAACCTGGCCTACATTGTCTAAAACTAAACTAAAACTACATAGTCTAAAACTAAAACTAGCATGAAACAGTCTAAGATAATCTAAAACTTTCCGTCAATATAGTCTAAAACTAAACTAAAACTACATAGGGCCGGTTTCAGAGACGAGGCTTAAGCCTAGTCCTGGACTAAATCACACTTTCAATGTAAAATCTCCATTGAAGATGTTTTTTAGTCTAGGATTAGGCTTAAGCCTTGTCTGTGAAACCGGCCCATAGTCTAAAACTAAAACTAGTCTAAAACAGTCTAAGATAATCTAAAACTTTCCGTCAATATAGTCTAAAACTAAACTAAAACTACATGGTCTTAAAACTAAAACTAGTCTAAAACAGTCTAAGATAATCTAAAACTAAACTAAAACTACAAAACCAAAAACTAGACAGCTAAAGAGCTAGGGACAGGGAGGGGTCAGTAATGGGCAAAAGGGAGGGTCAACTTAATTGCAGTGTGGGCACTGCAACACCATACTGGGGCGCAGTATTCACTAGTTGAGGGCTAGGGCTGCCGTGCGCCTTGGGTCCTTGGGATTTGTAAATGAAAATATACCAGTGAAGGGTTCGGCGGATAGAGAGAGATGACCAGTTAACCAGAGAGTATAGCACACAGTGATGCATAAGGGGTTTACAGCCTTTATCTGTACACCTATGTACCTACAGATACCTACGTCAGCATCATCAGCCACAAGGGAAACCGAAATATTAACCCAGGACATGCTAGCAAAACAGAAGAGAGAGGGAAACTGAAGCTACACTTTATATTTTGTTTTTTTATTTATTTTTCAAAAATTAAGCATTTTATTTTAAGATGCACATTTTTCCAAAGCTCTGTTATGTATCTTTACATGTAAATGCAGCCCTTATTTTACATGAGAAAAGAACATGTATTACCGTAGCACCTAACCCTAACCCTAGTTTTCCCACATGTACCGTATTCCCACCTTAACATACTGTATATAAACCCCTCAAAAAAAGTTTGGAAACGTTATTTTGGTTGATTAATCCTCCCCTTTAATAATACCAATTGGTATTGTATTTTATATCGTTGGAAAGCCTGATTAGTCACCTGTACAGGGATCATGCATTCATGGAATGAACAACACAGCTAAACATGTGGGTAGCGGCCCAAACATATTTGCCAAAATCCCCTATATTCTTCTGTTGGTATTCACTCTCGTTTTGAGTTGCTTGGTGGATTGGATGATTGCACTCTCCCACAGTAATAAGGAAAAAACAACACATGTTGGCCATTTTACACTATCAGGGACCTCAGGGACCTCAGTCGTGTGTCAATTAGGTGCCATTCAGGTGCCAGTCACACACCTGTGGCTGACATACACCTGCCAGCACTTGAAGCTCAAAACGAGAGTGAATACCAACAGAAGAATATTGCAGGGGATTTTGTCAAATAATGTTGGCCCGCTACCCACACGTTTAGCTGTGTTACTCATTCCACGAATGCATGATCCTTACAAGTTGTACCTCGTTGTAAAGGTGACTAATAAGGCTTTCCAACGATATAAAATACAATACACATTGGTATTATTAAAGGGGAGGAAGAATCGACTGAAATAACGTTTCCAAACTTTTTTTGAGGAGTTTATATATATGGCACTGAATCATAACGCAATCTAGACATTATAATGTTCCAGACCTTTGCTTGAGGACATTTTCTCTAACTGGACCTTGTTGAATTTTTGCTGAATACCCCTGCTATAGTCGTTCGGTGAGAGGGCTATCTATGTCATCTGCATATTTGTGGTAGGCAATTTTGTTCTTTTTTATGATGTGTCCCAATGGAAGCATCTAGAGCAGCGGTTCCCAACCTATGGGCCGCGGCCCACTGGTGGTCCGTGAGAGTACTGCGCACGCACGCACGCACGCACGCACACACACACACACACACACACAATAAATGGCTAGTGTTGTCTTCAGTCTCAGCACTGTGTGGGTTTATTGATCCACCTGTTAGACTAATTATTATTGTGTACGGCAGCACTTTTTTGGGAAAAAAGGAGTTGTAACATCTGACGCATCTGATATACTATAAATCATAATATTATACCTCACCGCTGGCCTTAGGATAGACGTCAGCTATTCCCGCGAGACCAGGGAACGGGATGTGAAACGGGACGTGAAACTAAAATGGTGGATCAATAAACGCACACAGTGCTGAGACTGAAGACAACACAAGTCATGTATTAAGTTTATAACTGTGCTAGAGGGCAAACATTACAACATGTTCACTTATTACACAAAGACTGGGAAAGCGGCACTAGCTTGAACAACAACGGAGGCGCCGACCTGACGGTAGGAGTTGGAGTGATTGATGAATGAAGCAGAGAGCTGCTAGATACAATGGTCAGTACAGAGCTGCAGCCGCTCATAGGTGGAGCTGCGTTAGTGACACACGGTCATTATTTAACACATATTCATCAGAGCAATTTGCGCGTCATCTCCCTGTCATCAGAATGATCACGCCCCTTTTTGGGTGATAGAAGCGGAGAAGTTTGACTGGTGGTCAATGGGAATTTCTGGTCTTTGCTCCTTTAATCCGATAAAATAAGAAAACCGTAGTGCTTTTTAGATATTAGGAGCCCAAATCCGATGGCCAGTTAGGCAAACTATTATATAGTGTCATTGCCGATCAATGATCGACGTCGTTATATAGAGAAAATTAATGAAATAGGGGTCGATTCATCAGATCAGTCATACGTCATCTCCCCGTCATCTGGGATTTGTAGTTCTTCATTTGATCTAGCCTACTAAGGTACTACTTAGTACCTACTAACCCTTCACCCATAACGGCTATCGACTAGTGCTACTGTGCATGATATTTCTATTGTAATCATGGGAGATAAATGTTCAAAGAAGAAACGAAAGCAAACGCTGTTGGGGGGACTGGAGGTGAAGACGTTAGGACCACGGCAAATCAACTGAAGAACTACAAATCCCTGATGACTTCTCCGCTTCTATCACCCAAAAAGGGGCGTGGACATTACGGGAGGGGAAAGTACCCGGATGCGTTGCTCTGATGAATTGCGCGTCATCTCCCTGTCATCAGAATGATCACGCCCCTTTTTGGGTGATAGAAGTGTAGAAGTTTGAATGAATGGTCTTTATTGTCATTGCTATAGTACAGGTACCAAACAACGAAATTTAGGAGGGGTGGCTCCCCCGGTGCTAGGAAAGAAAAAAAAACAAAAAAAAACACAAGAAGGGTAGGAGCTGGTTTACATAAATAAAGGCTATGTACACTATCCACTATACTATACTGTACAGATAGACGACTAGGGTTGTCATATTGCACATAGTGTTATTGCACATTCATTTGAAGTGTCGCAGTTTGCAGGCTAGAAATGTACATATTTGTGCCTCAGCACTATACCTGATTTTTTCAGTCCAGCAGCTGCCATCAATCCGTCCAGACTGTCCAGGGCCCAGAACCTAGGTCTTTGCTGTGTTCAGGGCCTGGATGGCCCTGGGGTAGAAGCTGTGCTTCAGTCTGTTTGTCCTTGCGGCCATGGTCCTGTACCGCCTTTTCGAGGGCAGCCGGGTAAAGTGTTCGTACCCAGGGTGGGTTGGGTCTCTGGAGATCTTGGAGGCCTTCCTGAGACAGCGTGTGTTGTACAGCTCTTCCAGAGAGGGGAGGGGGGCGCCGGAGATCTTCTGGGCTGTTCTCATGACTCTCTGTAGCGCATTTCTCTCCGCGGTTGTGCAGCTGGAGAACCAGTTGCAGATGCCGTAGGTGAGGATGCTCTCCACTGCGCCGCGGTAGTAGGCCACCATTATCTCCTGCTTGATGTGTTCCTTCCTTAGGACTCTCAGGATGTAGAGCCGCTGTTGTGCCTTCTTGATGGTGGCTGTTGTGTTGTTCTTCCAGGACAGGTCATCCTGTATGTGCACCCCCAGGAATCGGAGGGTTGAGACTCTCTCCACGCTCTCACCGTCGATGAGCAGGGGCTGGATCTCAGACTTTTTCCTCCTGAAGTCCACGATGATTTCCTGGGTCTTTGACTTGTTCAGCAGCAGGTTGTTAACCTTGCACAGCTTGCTCAGTTGCTCTACCTCATCCCTGTACGCCGCCTCGTCCCCCCCCGAGATGCAGCCCACCACGGTGGTGTCGTCTGCAAACTTTACGATGGAGTTACTGAGGTGGACGGGGGTGAAGTCGTAGGTGTAGAGGTTGTAGAGGATGGGGCTTAGCACGCAGCCCTGGGGGGACCCAGTGCTGAGTCTGAGGGCTGTGGAGGTGTGGGAGCCCACCCGCACCCTCTGGGGGCGGTCGGTCAGGAAGTCCTTGATCCATGCACATATAGAGTGTGATAGTCCCAGGTCTAGTAGTTTGGTCACTAGCCTGTCTGGAAGGATGGTGTTGAAGGCAGAGCTGAAGTCCACAAAGAGCAGTCTCGCGTAGCTGTTTCCCCTCTCCAGGTGGGATAGAGTGGCGTGGGGAGTCGTCGCGATGGCGTCCTCTGTGGACCTGTGGGCTCTGTAGGCGAACTGGTATGGATCCAGGTTGGGCGGGAGGCGTGTGAGTATGTGGGCCCGGACTAGTTTCTCGAAGCACTTCATGATGATTGGTGTGAGTGCCACCGGGCGGTAGTCGTTTAGGCAGCTCACCGTGCTTTTCTTCGGGACTGGGATGATAGTTGAGGTTTTCAGGCAGGGTGGGATGGTGGCCTGGGACAGGGACTGGTTGAAGATGTTGGTGAAAACCCCGGCCAGCTGGTCGGCGCAGTCCCTCAGCACCCGTCCCAGGACGCCATCCGGCCCCGAGGCTTTCCTGGGGTCCACCGCCTTCAGCACGCGTCTCACTTCATGCTCTGTGAGGGTGAGGCTGCTGAGAGCTGGAGAGAGTGGTGTTTGTGTTGTGGTTACCTCTGTTCGCCCCTCGTCGAACCGGGCGTAGAAGGTGTTCAGCTTTCCCGCCAGCAGGGGGTCGTCCTCTGCGGCTGTGAGCCTGTTGGCTCTGAAGTTTGTCATGTGCTGAACCCCCTGCCACATCCGCCTGGAGTCGTTGCTCAGGAAGCATTCCTCAATCTTCTCTCTGTGGTCTGCCTTGGCCGCTTTGATTCCGTGCTTTAGGTTAGCCCTGGTGGTGCTGTACAGCGGTGTGCTCTTCCCTGCGAAGAAGGCGTTGTCCCTCTCGTTGATCAGTTTTTGGACCTTCCCAGTCATCCATGGCTTCGTGTTGGGGTAGACCCGGACCCGTTTGTCCACGGTGACTGAGTTGGTGCAGTTCACTATGTGGTTCAGAACCGACGACGTGTACTGTTCCAGGTCCTCATGCTCATATTCCTGCCATGGGGTGTCATTTAGGCAGATCTGCAGTGGAGCGGACCCTTCTGGCCAGGTTCTGACAGTCTTAGTGGTGATGGGAGCACTTTTCCCCATGGTAGTGTATGCTGGGATCAGGAGGATTGACACATGGTCAGACATGCCTAGATGAGCTAGCGGACTAGCCTTGTAAGCACGTTTGATGTTGGTGTATACCTTGTCCAGTGTTTTTTCTGTTATACTGAACATCAGCACGGCTGTGATTCGGTCGTAGATGCGAGGCCGCTGGCAGCGCCATTTATTAGTTAACAGTAATAAGCGACTACAGATTATGATTTGTTTGTTTATTGAGCTTGCGCCTCTGACGTAAGCAGCAAGCACAGTGCAATGCATTATGGGAAGATTAGGCAGGAAGCCTAGAAATAGATAGAATGACGTCATCTAATGGTACAACACAGCTACATTTGTGTGAACATCGAATGGAATGAACATGAAGCTACACTGCAAACTAGTTAGGTAAAGTGGCTTTGTAACTTCTCAAGTAATGTATTCAAACATCCGCAGGCTAGCTACTTTGTATCGTGTACATTTATCTGTACGTTTCCATTTATTTTGCAACCAGTGATATTAGGGCTGCAACAACGAATCGATGAAATCGCTAAAAATCGCTAATGAAATTCGTTGGCGACGAATTCCATTATCGATTCGTCGGGTCTTGTTCCATAACAAACCTACTTCCTGTTGACGCACGCCACGCTGTCTTGCATCGCGAATCATAGCGAATCATAGCGCTACCTATGGCCGGAAAGGGCAGAACCTATGACCGGAACCGGAAAAGTGTATCCCAAAAGTTTACCCAAGTTACATATGCAATAGTGATAGGATATATGTATGTCTATGTACAAACACTTATGAATGAGAGACTGTACAATAGCTCTCCCAGTTGAGTGTTGCACGCTATAGCTACCGCAGCAAAGTAATTGCAACAACCTACATTTGATTGTCTGTAATCGTCAACGAATTTCCATGCAACATGGAACTAATAAAATTCCATTTATTATACAGTATCATATAATCAAGTGTATTTTCGCAGCTTGAGTGTGTGTGTGCGTGCCTGCGTGCCCGTGCGTGTGTGTGTCTGACATGGGTTTCAAACGATTTCCCCGGTACCTCCCCGCTCCAACATGACAGGTTGTCGGGTCAACAAGGTTCGGGAAGTAAGCCTGTTCCGCTAGATAGTATAGGTATGTAGATAGTATAGGTATGTAGATAGTATAGGTATGTAGATAGTATAGTTATGTAGATAGTATAGTTATGTAGATAGTATAGATATTTAGATAGTATAGGTATGTAGATAGTATAGGCATGTAGATAGCAGGGTTTCCGTTAGAAAAATTTGGTGCCGGTCAACGTGTCCGGTAAGATTTCAACGTGTCGGACAAACAGGAGAAATTCCGGTCATCATATTAGAATATAATATAGGTTTAGTAGTTTGTCGCGGTGATTAGCTGTTGTGTAGCCTATATAGGCCTATGCCATTTAATGTCTATTTAAATTCTCATCCGATACGATTAGATCGCGAACTATATTATAGGCTTTCATGATTCGCATGCGCTACTATGGCATAATATGTCCAGGGCTGCACGCGCGCCACACTGGGCAGCCTAGTCACCTTTGCTACTTTGAATTACGACTGTAGGCTACTTTAAGATGTTTATTTCAATTGCATTAATGGGATTTGAGTATGTAATTGGTCATTTTAAGTATGCCTAGTTTAGCTTTTGATGGCTATTTGAACGGACTGCATCGATTGATCAATGAACGGACCCCACATTACGTTAACTGAAGTGTGTTAAATAGTTTCACGACAGTAATGTAAGTTTTTTATATTCTCTTTCCAGTTTTACCCTTTTTATCAATAAAACAACATCAATTCTATAACCACGTCTCGCTGATTGGGAAGGCATTAAGTCTAGCTGCCTGTCAAATCATACTTACTCGGACTCGGGAGTATGAGAATGAGGAGGATGTATCGGGAGGATACACACCCGTGGACTATTTCAACTTAGTGGCACAAATTAAACTCTAACACTGTAGATAGACTAAATTGAACTTAAATGATGGACACCGACTGAATAACTGAGTGGGGGGAAGACAGGTCTCAAATGTGGAACAATTATAACATTTAATACATAAAGATAAAACATACACAAATATATAACATTGATATCCCTAAACTCAAATGTAGTGTGGTATTGTCAACCTAATCTAATCAATCCTAATTAATGGTACCAGTAGCCCAGGTTGTCGATAGTAGTGCACTACTCCCGTAGTACTTCTCCTGACTCAGGGCTGGAACGGGCACGGCAGGCTCAATCAATGAACGGGGTTGAGATGGCCGCTAGCGTCCTTTACTAGCCGCATCTCACGGCCCTCGGTGGTCATTCACTGTGCTCTAGCACATCCAAAACACGCAGAACACTAACCTTGACTCCGGTCACTGCAGTGGTTTTATTTAGACTAGATCAAACTAAATGAACTGACTAAACTACTCGCGCCGTTGAGAGACAGGGTTGCCAGATGGGGCGGGTTACCGCCGAATGGGCTACTGGGTTTAGCGGTTATTTTCACCGGACATTATGACCGAAGAGGTTTAAATATGTCGGACTTCAACAGATTTTATCGGACAAAGACCGGTAATTACCGGTTAACGGAAACCCTGGTAGATAGTATAGGCATGTAGATAGTGTAGGCATGTAGATAGTATAGGCATGTAGATAGTATAGGTATGTAGATAGTATAGGTTTGTAGATAGTATAGGTATGTAGATAGTATAGGTATGTAGATAGTATAGGCATGTAGATAGTATAGGCATGTAGATAGTATAGGCATGTAGATAGTATAGGCATGTAGATAGTATAGGCATGTAGATAGTATAGGTATGTAGGTATGTATAGGTTCACTTCCCAGGGGGCTAACATCAAAATACACACATCCCCGTTGTAGCAGTCTCTAGGCACAGAGGGAGGTCGACACAGAGGAATAGTACAGAATAAGTGTTTATTTAGTCCAGCACAGCTCAGCACGTCCGTGCTGAGCGAGTCTTTTCCCCCCCGCTGCTTCTCCCTTCCGGGACCCGCACCCGCTGCTCTCCCTTTCGGGACCCGCTCCCGCTGTCTCTCCCTTTCGGGACCCGCTCCGCGACCCGCCCCCTCTCGGGACTCGTTCGCTCCCGGCAGAGCCCTCGCTCTCGCCCCGCTGCTCCTCCCTTTCGGGACCCGCTCCGTCCGCTCCTGGCAGAGCCCTCGCTCTCGCCCCGCTGCTCCGCTCCTGGCAGAGCCCTCGCTCTCGCCCCGCTGCTCCTCCCTTTCGGGACCCGCTCCGTCCGCCCGGCTCTCTGCACCTCACCCCCTTTCGGGATCTCGTGCGTCCTCGCCGCGGCTCTCTCTCTCTCTGTCTCCCAGTGTCTCCGTGCGGCAGGTACTTCCTGCCCTACTCATCTCCCGAGGGAACAAACACACACAGGTTAAATAGACCAGTGGGACAACGAGTCTGATCACTAACACCTGTCCGTAATCAGCCCATTATTCCCCCTCCAACGGCAGTCTAGCTCCCTCTGCAGGCCAGAACGCGCCATGTTCCCCACACCCGTGTTTACCAGGGCCAGGGGAATCTAACTAGGGGTGGGATGCAAATGGTGGATTGTTCCAATCGAATGCGACACATGGGTGAATGGGTGTATGGAAATAGCGTTCCACGCACCCGGAATATTTGCATATTCATGACTATTGTTTTTTAATAATGATAATCAACTACTTCTGCATCATACATGCAGCCACTACCCGTGATAATCTGCGACCTTAATCCTGTATCAGGGCACGATACTTGTACAAGGTGCAGGGGTTTATCTCTCTGAGAGACATACTTAGATAGAGAACACTTTTATCTATATGTTTTTATTCATTGTTTATTATCTTGTTAAATATTTATCTATTTAATTTCTCTCTCTATTTTTTGTTGTTGTTACTATCCTCCTGTTTGGTTCTGTAGGGTTAAATGCTATATTCTGGTCAGCCTGGTTGTAAAGCAGGCCATGCTAACCCATCGCTAGTTCAAACAGACCGTAGTAGACTTTAAACAACAAAGAGACACGGATTCAATCATGATTATTATTTACTTGCAAGGAGGACGAATATAAGGCCTCTCCTGCGAGAGACCCCATATTCATACTAATCTCTCCTCCTGTGAGCCAGTCTTTTATTCTCATACAGAAAGGAAAGGAGGAGGCAGTTTGTGATCCTATCAGTCTCCTAGATGGTTAGGAGGGCCGTCCCCTGTGATGTCACTATGGCCTTAAGTCAGGGGGCTATTGCACAACATTGCACAACACTCAGGGGGCTATTGCACACCATTGCACAACACTCACCTACAGCATATATACAGGCCCCTATCATATACAATCTATGCATCGACGTGGACGCCCAACGTGGGGCTGAAGATAAGGAGTGGACAATGGGTGAGGAAAAGTTCATACACAGAGCCCAGAGTACAGGCTGTACAAAGTTCACACAGTAATACAAATGGATAGGAGGAGGCACTTTTCATGAGGAAGTGCAGCGTAAGCACAAACCTGGGAATGTAAGCAGTTTCATGGAAATGTACAGCGTTTAGCAAAATCTGATTTACGACAGGGCCCCTCTGACAACACAATCTCAGGAAGGGAAACTACCCAGGCTGAGATAGAAGATAAGGAGTGGAAAGGGGCCTTGTATAGTTGTACTTTGGAAGCACACAGTTGAACTCTCAGAACAGAACAAAGTGTACAGTGTCCTTTTCAACAAACATATTCACATTAACATTATGAAGACATTTTCAAACCTATCATTTCCTCCTCTTGCTGTATTTTTTTTAATGCTGTATGTAAAGCGCTTTGAATTGCCCCTGTTGTATCAAATGTGCTATACAAATCAACTTGCCTTGCCTAAACGTATATATTAAAGTTAAACTTGCCTATGTAACCCTGTATATGTTCCTATTCTTACAGACCAGCAGAGCTCCAACCCAGGTTCAGACAGCGAGCCCAGCTCCACCACATCAGGAAACCATAAACAACACAGGAGCTCAAGGCGGAAGAATCACCATAAAACACACCCACAGACTTACACAGGAGAGAAGACCTACCGTTGCCCACTGTGTGGAAATAATTTTAGTAAAGCAGGAAACCTGAAGATTCATCAGAGAATACACACCGGAGAGAAACCATACCAGTGCTCCCAGTGTGGGAAGAGTTTTAGTGAAGCAGGAAACCTGAAGAAGCATCAGGGAATACACACAGGAGAGAAACCATACCAGTGCTCCCAGTGTGGGAAGAGTTTTAGTCAAGCAGATCACCTAAAGAGACACCAGAGAATACATACAGGAGAGAAACCATACCAGTGCTCCCAGTGTGGGAAGGGTTTTAGTGAAGCAGGAGACCTAAAGAGACACCAGAGAATACACAAAGGAGAGAAACCATACCAGTGCTCCCAGTGTGGGAAGAGTTTCATTCATTCAGGACACCTGAAGGAGCACCAGAGAATACACACAGGAGAGAAACCGTATCAGTGCACCCAGTGTGGGAAGAGTTTTAGTAAAGCAGATCGCCTAAAGATACACCAGAGAATACATACAGGAGAGAAACCATACCAGTGCGCCCAGTGTGGGAAGAGTTTCATTCATTCAGGACACCTGAAGGAGCACCAGAGAATACACACAGGAGAGAATCCGTATCAGTGCTCCCAGTGTGGGAAGAGTTTCAGTCATGCAGATTCCCTGAAGAAGCACCAGAGAATACACACAGGAGAGAAACCATACCAGTGCTCCGAGTGTGGGAAGTGTTTTAGTAAAGCAGATCACCTAAAGATACACCAGAGAATACATACAGGAGAGAAACCATACCAGTGCTCCCAGTGTGGGAAGAGTTTTAGTGAAGCAGGAGACCTAAAGAGACACCAGAGAATACATACAGGAGAGAAACCATACCAGTGCTCCCAGTGTGGGAAGAGTTTCATTCATTCAGGACACCTGAAGGAGCACCAGAGAATACACACAGGAGAGAAACCGTATCAGTGCTCCCAGTGTGGGAAGAGTTTTAGTAAAGCAGGAGACCTGAAGAAGCATCGGAGAATACACACAGGAGAGAAACCATACCAGTGCTCCCAGTGTGGGAAGAGTTTTAGTGAAGCAGGAAACCTGAAGATTCATCAGAGAATACACACAGGAGAGAAACCGTATCAGTGCTCCCAGTGTGGGAAGAGTTATAGTCGAGCAGATTCCCTGAAGAAGCACCAGAGAATACACACAGGAGAGAAACCATACCAGTGCTCCCAGTGTGGGAAGAGTTTTAGTGAAGCAGGAAACCTGAAGATTCATCAGAGAATACACACAGGAGAGAAACCGTATCAGTGCTCCCAGTGTGGGAAGAGTTTCAGTCAAGCAGGAGACCTGAAGAAGCACCAGAGAATACACACAGGAGAGAAACCTGCTCCGAGTGTGGGAAGAGTTTTAGTCAAGCAGATCACCTAAAGATACACCAGAGAATACATACATGAGAGAAACCATACCACTGCTCCCAGTGTGGGAAGAGTTTCAATCAAGCAGATTCCCTGAAGGGCCATCAGAAAACACACACAGGAAGAGTTTCAAGCAGGCAGGAAACCTAAATACACGCCAGAGAACACACACAGGAGAGAAACCGTACCAGATTTCTGTCAAGAGTGAAAGGTGGTTTGGTTCTATTTGTAAATATGCTTAACCTAGTTTTTCTATTTGTTTGATTAATGTATAGGCTCTTTGTCCATACAAAGCTTTTGCTGTGCATATAGTATGATATGCATTGTATATTTTTTTTTGCAGGGCTCCCCACATGGTTTGTTCTCTTACTTTGTGTATTGGGTAAATCACTTTGAACAGTCACAAGCTCGCTTTTCCAACAGTGGATGTCCTACCCATGTGCTTTGCTTTTTTCATTGCATTAAGTCCAATTGCTGTTCAGGTTCCACAGCTTCTGTTTAATGGAAACTTGCTGAAGCTTATGTATTTTTCTTTTCGTTCACAATGAATTGTGCTTTTCAAATAAATTCTTAGTGATTTAAAATCAATGCGGAAGCTGACGGGGATTCAGTGGAGGTCAGGATGGGTATGATGTGGTCACGCTTCTTGGTGCACGCTTTTGCACCAGCTGCAGTTGGCGGAGCAGAGGCTGGTTGATGCCAACATACAGGGAGTTGCAGGAATCCAGCCGGGTTGTTATGAAGGCATGGATCACCTTCTCCTGGTCCTTCTCCGGAAGATAGGCCCTTGTCTTAGCGAGGAGTCTGAGGTGAAAAAAAGCTATTTTTGACCACAGAGCAGACCTGCTTGGTAATTGTCAAAAATCACTGTGTTGTCTACCCTGAATGACTAGTCATTGAAATGTTGCTTGATTGTTATTAAAATGTTCATCTTTAAAAAAAAAACAATACAATAACTTATATTTGAAAAATATACTTTT
The DNA here is from genome assembly GCF_963989245.1 of Nansenia antarctica. Classification (NCBI taxonomy): domain Eukaryota; kingdom Metazoa; phylum Chordata; class Actinopteri; order Argentiniformes; family Microstomatidae; genus Nansenia; species Nansenia antarctica. Next base: position 3,863,009 of record NC_137674.1, read on the forward strand.
CTTTGGGTGGTTTTGTATTCAATTGTATACCCATAATGCATTACCGTTTCGTCATCAAATTACTGTAGCTTTTAATACTGTGAATATTAGCTTCAGCATGGACACAATCTGAATGGGCTATCCAAGTGGTTGCATATTTGCAAATACTGATCCTGTGACTGGGAGATTTACTTATATTTACATGATTTATTTTATTTTATTTGATCTAAAGTGAGTTGCATTTACAAATAAATACATTTGTCTAAGTAAGTGAATTGTCTATCAATCTGCATCACAAGACAAAAACATCTCTGCTCGGGCCAGGGGCCATTGGCAGTCATAATGCTGGAGGAAGGAAGATTTGTTTAATGATTACAGTAGAGAAACTGTACTGGGGGGTTTGGAGAGGGTCCCACACTAAGGCTTGTTAGTGCATTTTATGTTCGGACAAGTGAAATTCCTCCTGCAGTTGTCTGACGAATGTAGAAACAAAAATAAATCAATGTGATGGCAGTGTTTGGAGCTACAGGCGCAGAATATAAAGTGGTCAAATCGGTCGTCAAACTATTTATGACCTAAAAGTCAGATTTTCAGGGTTTTTTACAACACACAACAACGTTTTGAAGTACCCACTCAATATTTTTAAAAACAGTTTCATGATAATTATATATCTGTACTTGATCAGAAAAATAAGCTTATTTTTAAGTTTCTACCAACGGCGATCTCATAAGGTAAGGGTCTTCTATGTATCTACATAGCCCCTTTGTTAGTTAGTTGAAACCAGTGTGTTCGTGTATTTAGACATTTCTTTATTATTTACCCACTAGCAACTAACTGAAACCACAATGTTCAGTCTGGACTAAGCTAGGCAACGCTTTTGTTTGTTAGCTATGCTAGCATTGTTGTAGCTACGGTACGATTGTGGTAAAGTATGTTTACGTTGTTTACTGTAGTTGCGTGAGCGCGTTTATATGACGTCAGGACCAGACCATGCTGCGAAAGTCGCTTATGGGGAGCACCGATTTAGGGATCACGGGATCACCGATTTAGTGCAGCTGTTGGTTGAGTACTGTGTTTTCAATCATGTTCATTGGAGACTCGCGACCGGCGGCAGTAACTCGGTTTCGAAAGAGGTAAGCAGCCAATTTTCAGCTGTCACCCAGCCTAGACGGGTGCCTTGTGTGACGGGGTGTATCTTTTCATGAATCACTCTCAGCTGGATGGCTCACGTTCATTTATTCTGTAGAAAACAGTGCATCAAATTCTGGACACGGGACTTGCAGGGTCATCGAGCTACATTCTAAAATGATGTTACACACGGACATTCACGTTAGCGCCATCATTGTTAACAACAGAAAACTCACATTAACAAACTTGTGATATGTTCCAAACTAACATACTATGAATGGGAAACTCAAAACAGCTATCTTACTTATCAAACATTCAAATAAAACATAGGTACATTAATAATCTCTTAAATTATATGCGATCTCAGACCCTGCAGAAAACATGACCTTACCGCATCAGTGGTTAAGAATGAACTGAGGGAGATCACGTTACGTCCCGTGCAATTGCACTGTCCAGCTATATTTACACAGCATCCGGGTCACGGACACAGCATCCGGGTCACGGACACAGCATCCGGGTCACGGACACACCCCGGATATACCACGTCATTAAACCCCTAGAAGGCGCAGTTTATACCTATTTTAGCTATAATTGAACTTGACCTTTCTACTCCGTTACATACACCCCCCTTAAATTATACTAAAATGGGGCAACAGCATGAAAACCGGAGGACAGTAAAAAAAAAACAGGAGCGAAAAAAAACAAACAAATGACAAAACAAAAAACAACGTGGATCTCGAGCACTGATGTACCAAAACTCAACATTATAAATTCTTCCATAAGAAGTGTGTAAGGACAGATTGGTACCAAAACCCGTACTTATCACAGAGGAGAAAGAGATGCCATCTACATCCCACAGTTGTACATAACTTTGCCCTTACAAGAGGATCTCATGACTCTAGGTCACGACTCAGACCGGAAGCAAAATAAATAAAGAAAAAAACTGGATGCACTACGCCCCTACATAGACGCCGCAATGAAACAAAATGCAGAACTTATGAAAGGCTCAGTACTCCCTTTAAGCATCTGCCCTGACATCTCACAAATAAGCCTATTTGGGTTCCTAACACTCCTCCCACATCTCGTGACAACTGATGGAACTTGAGCACTCTGTGAACGTGTGCAAACTACCTGCTCCGGCTCAACCTCAACTAGAATTGGAAGGTCACCATGGGCATCACATCTAGCTTCAGGTGAGTGTACTGTGTCACATACTGTGTCAGGGGGATAATCAGTGTGGCAGTCAGGTACAGAGTCATCAGGAACACTATCCAGCAACTCATCTGGTCGGTCTTCCTTCGAGGCACTCGGCACGGGCATAGTCCCTCCGTTGACTTCTTCCTCATGGATGCTCTCTGCCCCCGCGTGCTCAGGCGACTCCAAGACCCAGTCCCTGGTGCGCAACCGAGAGGCCTCTTCAACATCAGAGGTGACAGAGCCCTGAACACTGGCACAGGAAGCTATAGACTGCGACTCCTCTAGGGATGCCGGGTTCCCATCTTGTTCCGGAACTGTCAAGAAGTCAACCGGAAGCAGCATGTTCCTGTGTACAACCTTCTCTCTATTCGTGACAACATCTCTGATCCTGTACACGTTGATGTCCGATCTCACAGACACCACATCGAAAGGAGTTGATTCCCACCGGTCTGCGATCTTCCTCTTCCCTCTCTCACCTCGATTGGCAAGTAGCACTTTGTCACCAACACCCAACGGCAGTCCTCTGACCTTCCGGTTGTACAGTTTGCCGTGACGATCTTGTTCCCTGATGGCATTCCTTTGAGCGATCTGTGCTGCTTCAGAAAGATCTCTCCTCAGATGTTGCACAAACTCATGACGACTGACAACGGCATCATCCTCCAGCACATGATGAAACATGACATCCACGGGCAGCCGTGGGACCCGTCCGAACATCAGGTAGAATGGCGCGAAGCCCGTGGTCTCATGCACAGTGGAGTTGTAGCAGAAGGTCAGTGTCTGGAGCATCTGTGGCCACCTGGACTTGCTCAGTGGAGGGAGGGCCCTTATCATGCCCCCGAGGGTCCTGTTGAACCTCTCTGTGACGCCGTTGCCCATGGGGTGGTATGGAGTCGTATGGGACTTATGCACACCTGCCATCTCTAGTAGATCTTTTAGAAGCCGACTCTCAAAGTTAGCTCCCTGATCCGAATGGATTCTTTTGGGGAACCCATATATGCAAAAAAACTTGTCCCACAGACAGCGGGCAACTTGTTTCGCAGTCTGGTTCCGACAGGGGAAGGCAAGAGCTACTTTAGAAAAATGGTCCGTAACAACAAGAACATCAATGGTCTTCTTGTCGCTCTGCTCTGCGGTCCAAAAATCGATGCACACTAAGTCCATAGGAGCTGAAGTGCGGATGCTCTCAAGAGGTGCTCGGGCGTGTGGTTCAGGAGTCTTCCCCAAAATACATCTCTGACAGTGCTTCACGTGATTCTCAACATCCCTCTGCATGCCTGTCCAGAAGAATCGTTCACTGGCCAGAGAGGATGATCTTGAGCGACCCTGGTGGCCAGCAGCATCGTGGACTCCATGCAAGACTTGTCGCTTCAGAGCTTCTGGAGTGACGAACTGAAAGATCCTCTTGTCCCTGATGCGGTCTCTCTTCACACGGTAGAGGAGTCCACTACGCACTCTCAACTTCTTCCAGTGTTTCAACAGCCTGAGCACACAGCTAGACTCAGCTGTTCTCTCGTGTGCATTTGGTTTCCTATGTCTCTGCATATAAAAGAGAACCCTGCTCACTACAGCATCTTGTTGCTGGAGATTGTGTAATTGACTCTGTGGGATGGCGATGGAAGGGTCTTCCTCGGGCAATTGCAAATACTCCGGATTAATGTAGGGCAGCTGAGAAACACCCCCAGTACGATGGACGTCCATGACAGCAGACACCTCCTCAGCACTAATGGCACCTCCAGAAGACTCAGGACTCAGGACCTCATCTGTGTCGACATCAGTGTGCTGAACACCTTGACAGTTGGTAGTCAGCCGGAAAGCGTCCTGCACCGTACCAGCCACTACTCCATTCACCTGATCCAGCAAGGACAGGTAAGGCTCCCTCACCAGGCGATGGCTCACACAGGACTTAACAAATGGCTCACGGCTCAGCGCATCAGCGACTATGTTCCTAGGCCCTGGGATATAATTCAGATCGAAATCATATGCAGCAAGTTTGGCCACCCACCTCTGTTCGCATGCATCTAACTTGGGCTTCGTTAGGATGTAGGTCAAGGGGTTGTTATCCGACCACGCTGTGAAATGCACTCCCTTCAGCCAGTGGGAAAACTTCTCGCATACAGCCCACTTCAATGCCAGGAACTCAAGTCGGTGAGCTGGATAGTTCAACTGAGCATGTGACAGCGTCCTACTAGCGAAGGCAACTGGTCTTGCGACTTTATCACCAGGCTGGAGCTGAGAGATGACGGCGCCAATCCCATCGAATGAAGCATCCACTGCTAGGATAAATGGCTTTGCGAAATCAGGATGGGCCAGGGTTACAGAATGCAGGAGATCGCGCTTCAATGTCTCGAAAGCATCCCTACACTCGGGCGTCCAGTCAGCTGGTTTGAGCTTTACAAGATTGTGACATTTCTTCACTGGTTTTCTCCCTCTGCGTGCCTTTTCTCCAGCGTTCTGTCCAGAGAGAAGCTTGAATAGGGGTCTGGCCTTAGAGGAACAATCTTCAATGAAGTGCTGATAGTAAAGCATCATGCCCAAGAAGGACCTAATCTTCTTCTGTGAAGGAGACACCCCATCACTGTCCATCAGATCGGATACCTGTACTTGGCTAATGGCTTCAACCTTTCCAGGGTCCGTCTGCACTCCTGACTCATTGATGATATGGCCGAGAAACCGTACTGATTTCCGCAGAAGATAGCACTTCTTTGGAGCCAATTTGAGATTGTTGTACTTCAAACGAGAGAAAACCATCTCTAGACGCTCGAGTGCCAGCTGTTCTGTAGGAGCGAAGACCATAACATCGTCTAGGTAGCACAATAGACTGGTGAAATTCTGATCCCCAAAGATCGAGAGCATCATCCGCATGAACGTAGCCGGGCTGTTGGACAACCCTTGAGGCATCCGGTTATATTCATGCAGGCCAAAGGGAGAGGAGAACGCAGTGTATTTCTTGTGGTCCTCATGTAAAGGCACGTTGTAGAAACCAGAGGTAAGGTCCATTGTGGAGAAGTAGGCATTACCACCTAGTGCAGCCAGCGCGTCAGCCTGATGAGGCAGCGGATGTGCGTCTTTCGTTGTCCTCGCATTAAGCCATCTGAAGTCCGTACAGATGCGCAATCCTCCATCCTTCTTCCACACAAGAACCAAGGGCGAGGCATATTCGCTGTTGGACTTACGAATTATGCCCTTCTCCTCCATGTCGTTGATGGCAGACCTCAGCTTCTCGTAGTGGTTCGGTGGCACTCTGCGGTAGGGCAGGCGAAATGGCCTCTCGTCCACCAGATGTATCTTGTGCACGAAGTCAGACGCCTCACCACAGTCCAACTTGTGGCGTGAAAAGATTGACTCGTATTTCACAACAAGCTGACAAAGCTTCTCTCTCCACAGGTCAGAGACTTCACACGCGTCCAAGTCTAGGTCGCGTAGACCAAGTTTCTCCAGTGCCTCTCTGATGTCTTCTTTGGGCTTTGCTACAGACTCACCAGTCACGGATTGTGGGGAAGACTGAATGTGGTCGGGCGGGGACAGATCTTCAGCGGCAATGCAGGGGAACACGTCCGCCAATTTGGTGTTTCGCTTCAGCACTACCGGCTCACCGGTGGGATTCACAACCTTCATAGGCAGCCATCGGTCGCCCCACATCGGCGTAACAACTCTGCCAACCAGAACTTTATTCGGTCTGCATCTGGACTGAGTTGGTTCCACAACCACCGTACTGCCCTCTGATATAGGTGCCGACACAGGGAGTCTGCCCCATACAAGATGCTCACTATTTGGCTGTAGCACCACACACTGTTGTAGCTTCAGTGTGCCAACCTTCTCAGGCACTGTCTCACCCCTCCATCTCTCTGTATTGGAAAGGAGAGAGAAGAAGTGATGACAGTCCCCATCACTGCCACCACCATGTTCAGATATCAGCCGCCAATAGATGTCAGTCTTCCTCATCAACTCTAGGATTTTCTTGATGGCATTACTGCCTAGTATCATGTCATCGGTCTGTCCAGGCACCACAAGCATTGGGATGACCATCTTGCAGTCATACACCACCACATCGACATTGTATATTGCCTTAGGTACAACTCGGTGACCACCACATCCTATGATAATGACATCATCAGCGGGGCATCCTCTCAGATCAGGGTTACGCTGCAAGAGACGCGCCTCCGCAGCCTCGCTAAGCGTGCATGCCATAGAACCACTGTCTATCATCGCTCTAAGAGAGACATCTGCAGCAGAGACAGTGGTGTAGAATAAACTATCAGACCTTTGGACTCGGTGTAGACCTTGAAATACTACTGTTTTGTTCGAAGGCGTTCTGGAGATGAATGACTTGTATGTTGACTCACAATCAGCCATTTCATCATTGGGAGAGATATCAACAGGATCTGCACAGTCCTCCCTTGAATGCAGATCTATAAGTTTCCCTGCTGCGCCGACTGGGCACGCCCCTGCAACGGACACTTGGATCTGGGGTGTCCAGGCGAATGGCACTGGAAGCAGAGCCTCTGGTCACGGCAGTGAGTCCAAGCAGAGTGTCTAGCGTCGCCACACACAGCACACGGCAGGTTATTCAGACCCTCAATCCTGGGGGGGCTGGGTCTATACTGCCTGTTTGACATGTCCTTAGCAGGAGCAGACTTCTCCACTAGGACTTTCTCTAGCATTGAGATGATACGTTCAAAGGCCTCTGCCCCCTTGTCTGGGCGAGTATCCTGCTTTTCAGGTGAACACATATCAGTGCCTGACATCTCAACTCTGTTCACTAGCACACCCTCACTGGGCCTTTTACTCACGGCTGCGGCAACACCGTTCGAGCACACCTGAGTGTGGAACTCGTCAAGTACATCTTGGACCTCTACAGCAGTCCACTTATCGATCGTCTTTGATCTGAAAGTCATGGCAAGCTCTTTGGATGGACAGTTCCTGATGAACATACGTGTCACCTCCAGGAGAGGGCACTCAAGTGTTTTACCTTGTTCTTTGAGGCGATCAGTGGCAACATCTGCAGCTTGATTGAGGCGTAGCCAGTAGTCATACGCATCCTCACCACTCTTCGGCAGCGTGGTGTAGAAGTCGGCTAGGGGGATAGGTGAACAGGGAACAGCAGCAAAATGCTTACGTAGAAGACCATAGATGGCCTCTGGGTTTTCAGCGACATTAATGCCACTGCTCCTCGTCCCATACTTCACTACATCCTTAGCCCTGCCCCTGAGATGGGTGAATATTTCTTCCGCCTGCTGATCTGCTCTGATGTTCGCCTTTTTCACATAACTCCTCATTATGTCTTCCCACTCACGCACATTCACTGCGTCCTTATCATCCCCTCTGAACGTTGGAGGCTCCTTCACCCTCCTGTGAGGTACCAACTGGACTTGGGACAGGTCTAGACTCTGGGTGGATGTATCAGTGGGCGTGGTCTGTGCATGCGCAGTGCTAAGAGGAGGTAGCGTTGAGTCAAGGCGTGCAAGTATGCTATCTGCCAGCTGTAGACCAACATCTCTAATTATGTCACTCATCTGGCTCACTACATTAGGTAACTGGAAAGCAGAGATTGGGGATGGGGCATCACTGACCCGTGTGCTCGGTGCATGATCAATGTCGTGGCTCTGAGAAGGAACTGTGTCCCCACTAACTGAAAGGGCCCCAGCAGCATCCTGACTACCCACAACATGAACATCACCCCCCTGAACAGGACTATCATAACTCAACACTGGAATCCCCCTACCTCCACTGAGGAGGATCGCTCTACCCCTCCCAATGCTACTGCTTAGTGGCGTACTGAAACATCCTGGTCTGTGGCTCATGTTGAATTACAATTCAAGAAAACAGTACTATACAGACTAATCAGATAAAAGACCAGTAAAGAAAAGTGTCACCAAAACAGCAATAAAACTAAAATAAATCACAGATCACATTCATTAATTCAACAATCCATTTGTGCATAACATCACCGAATGAACTGAGTGAAACCATACGCCGCCCACCAGACAGCACGCAGGAGCGGTCCAGCAGAGTGATCCAGCAGAGTGGTCCCGGGTCAAGGTGAAGAGTTGACTTCAGGTCCACAGGTCACGGCACCAATGTGACGGGGTGTATCTTTTCATGAATCACTCTCAGCTGGATGGCTCACGTTCATTTATTCTGTAGAAAACAGTGCATCAAATTCTGGACACGGGACTTGCAGGGTCATCGAGCTACATTCTAAAATGATGTTACACACGGACATTCACGTTAGCGCCATCATTGTTAACAGAAAACTCACATTAACAAACTTGTGATATGTTCCAAACTAACATACTATGAATGGGAAACTCAAAACAGCTATCTTACTTATCAAACATTCAAATAAAACATAGGTACATTAATAATCTCTTAAATTATATGCGATCTCAGACCCTGCAGAAAACATGACCTTACCGCATCAGTGGTTAAGAATGAACTGAGGGAGATCACGTTACGTCCCGTGCAATTGCACTGTCCAGCTATATTTACACAGCATCCGGGTCACGGACACAGCATCCGGGTCACGGACACAGCATCCGGGTCACGGACACACCCCGGATATACCACGTCATTAAACCCCTAGAAGGCGCAGTTTATACCTATTTTAGCTATAATTGAACTTGACCTTTCTACTCCGTTACACTTGCTCTCTATGTTATTCTGATACCACCTAATTGATTTAACCGGTAACATGACATGGAGGTCGACATGATCCATTTTAAAATATTAATACAATGAGTAGGACTAGGCCAGTTAAACACAATGAGGCAAAAACACAAGTTTTCTGAATTTAATTTAGCACCTGCCAAGTTGAGATCTGACAACTAGTGAAAAGACAGATCTATCCAGGGGCCGCGGGTGTAATTTCACTTTTATTCCTGTGGGTTATTTTCGTATCGAAGGGGCCCCATGGCGAGTAAATCAAAAAATAATATCTTAAATGTAACAGCCCAAATAAATGTAATTAGAGGAAACGTGTTAGCCTATAAGCCTACCACTACGATGAATGTAACTGCATGCAAAAAGGTGTGTATTAAAAAACAACAACATTGTGTTGATAATGGAATAATGCTGTAATATATAGCAGCCAATACTGTAATTTTTCCATTTTGTTTTTGAAGAAAATAAATGTGGGCCTTTGATAGCATATGGGTAGGCTCTAGTGAAAAGACAGCAATCTCTATCCAGTTTGTCTGTGCATATACATTTATAATGCTCAACGCACTACCAATAGAGCAAGTAAAATTATCTCTGACCCCTCCCACCCTGCTGACTCCTCCCACCCTGCTCACCACTTGTTTCAACTGTTGCCCTCTGGACGGTGCTACCAATCCCTGGCCATCAAAACATCCCGTTTCAAAAACAGTTTTGTCCTCTCTGCTATAAGGACTCTCAACACCTGACTCACTGCACTAACCCTGCCACATGTACTGCACTTTAAGTTGTAAATATTGACTATGATTTTGTCTTGTGGTTATGTGTGTACATTGTCCATTGGGATAGTCATGTGTAATGTGTGTATGTTTGATGTAATTGACACTGCTGTATTGAGCTTTCCATCTGTACTGACAACAAATTCCACGACCTTGGTCGTGTGGTCATTAAACCATTCATTCATTCATTCAATACATAGCATCTATCTGTCTGTCTGTCTGTCTGTATAACTATCTGTCTATCTATCTATCTGTCTATCTATCTAGCACACTATCTAGCTATCTAGCACACTATAAAATGATCTATCTATCTATCTATCTCATAAAAGGTGGGAATTAATATTTCCAAAAAGACACTTGACCGAACTGTTGTTCGGGATGTAGTTTCCGCCTGTGAGACATTTTTGACACACATCTTACTTAAACCAGACCGTAAAACCTGGTCGCTAGCAAATTATTTGAGCCACATTCATGGAACGGAACTCGAGCTGAAATGATCACAAATTATCAAAACTAGTCTATTTTAGCTCTAATCGTGCTTGGAGGAACAGCCCCTAGTCCGGGGGAAAGCTGGGCTTCTACATGGCCCAGGAGAGTCTTCTCCAAGACCTCTATGGGGCCGGACATGAGCAAAGTTAAGAAGGGCAGTTTGGTTATTTTTTGACAGCAGAGGCTTCTTCCTAGCAACCCTCCCACGAATGCCATTTTGATTCGTGTTCTTCTCATTGTTTAAGCATGCACAGTTACCTGAGATGCAGCAAAATATTATGTTTGAGTTGGTTTTTACCAGATTTTGGGGGGGGGTTTGGAATGGAATGGAATGGACTTTATTTGTCATTGCTACAGTACAGGTACCAAACAACGAAATTTAGGAGGGGTGGCTCCCCTGGTGTTTAGGAAAGGAAAAAGAAAACACATTTTAGAAAGAGCATAGATGCATAAAATCACAAGAAGGTAAGGAGCTGGTTTACATCAATAAAGGCTATGTACACAATCCACTGTACTATACTGCACAGATAGTCAACTAGGGTTGTCATATTGCACAAAAAGTATTTTTTCACATTATTTTAAAGTGTCACAGTTTGCAGGCTTGAAAATGTACATGTTTGTGCCTCAGCACTAGCTGCCATACAATCCGTCCGGACTGTCCTGGGCCCAGAACTTAGGCCTTTTCTGTGTTCAGGGCCTTGACGGCCCTGTGGTAGAAGCTGTTCTTCAGTCTGTTTGTCTTAGCGGCCGGGGTCCTGTACCTCCTGTTCGAGGGCAGCTTGACAAAGTGTTCGTGCCCAGGGTGGGTCGGGTCCTTGGAGATCTTGGAGGCCCTCCTGAGACAGCGTGTTTTGTACAGCTCCTCCAGAGAGGGGAGGGGGGCGCCGGTGATCTTCTGTGCTGTTCTCACGACTCTCTGTAGCTCGATTTTTTGTTTTGTGGCTCTTGGGGATATTTTGGAAGGGTGTCCACTTCTAGGCCGAGTTGCTGTCATGTTAAATGCTCCCCATTTGTAAATGATTTGCCTCACAGTGGATTTGCCTCACAGATATGGAGTTCATATCTTATATAGCTTTCCGCAGACTGATGTGCTCGTTCTAACCTCTTCCTGATGTCCTCTGAGATCTCCTTTCCTCTCGGCATGGTGTGTTTTGCCTGTATGGATAACACAAAACTGACCAGGTTTCTTATCTCTATTTATCAGAGTCCCACCCAAACTCTTTCCTAAAGATCTCTCCTTCAACTGGTTCATTTGGTACCCAATTATTTACCCACCAGTTTCTACTTACCTACTTGATTTAACACTAGAACAGCCGTGCCTTTTTACCTGCTTAAAGAACCGCCTCTTTAAAATGCTATCCTGCTATTTACACACAACGACCACTAGTTGGCCGCTTGTAAATTAGCCTGCTTCCTACACAGAAAAACGGCAAAATAGCTTTAAACTAGATTATCCTGAAGTGATATTGAAAATGTAAGGATATTGGGTGGTAGAACTCACATATCTAGGAAAAGTCATGAAAGGAGGGTCCTGAAATATGATGGAGTGCAAAGATATAAACATTTATTTTACTCACAAGCTGATTAAGTGTTAACCAATGCAACCTGGGTATCACTTATTTTTGCACCTGCACTTATTTCTTTACAATTTAGTTTTTTTACTACACACATGATCCCCTCTAAACCAACATATGGAATTGTTAAATATAAACCTGTTATGTCAGAAAAAAAATGGTTCTGATTTCATAGTAAGATTTCATAGTAAAAACAAACTGTGAGATTTGCCATTCTAGCTTGCGATAATTAGGGCAGGAACACCGGCAACAGATAACCATTTCGCGGAGGAAAAACACACACACTGCTCACTTCAGTTTAGCTAACACCGGAAAGAGGCTTACTTTATTTGCACAGGCTTATTTATAGATTAGTCGCACCTTGGTGACATCACACATGAGAACATATATGAGAACACATGACTTCACCATATATAATCATCAAAGAACGTATCCAAAGTCAAAGTCAAAGTCAATTTTATTTGTCACGTGCATATCGTACAGGTACAATGTACAGTGAAATGTTACTGCCGGCTCCTAAGATGTGCTACAAGAGTAAGAAGGTGGAATACAAAAATTCAATTTACAAATAACACGAGCAGGTTTCAAATCACACAAAATCCAACTCAAATCACACAGAAAAACAAAGGATATGTACAGTAGGGAGGAGGGGGGGGTGGGTATGCACAGATGACATTTGCAGGTTGGGTAAAACTATACTATTAGGTTGGACTGTATAGAGATGCAACAGTGTGTACAGGTCAATTTACAAATCAATACATACAGTTTTATAAATAGCAATGATTTACAGGATATAAGCATAGTGTATAGATGATGGGTTATGTACAGATTATGGGTATTCGCATAGTGAATATACTAACATCTATCATAAATATAAGGTGCTGTAGTTAGTCCATATTGCGGGGGCGAGGGGGGGGGGGCATCCTGCTGGGGGCAGGGGCAGTTGCCTGGCTGTGGCCTAGGTGGTGTCATTCAGGTCACGGATGGCCTGGGGGAAGAAGCTGTTCTTGAGTCTCTCCGTGTTCGCCATGTGAGAGCGGGTGTGTGTGTGTGCCTCTGTGCGTGTGTGTGTGTGCGTGTGTGTGTGTGTGTGCACGTGTGTGTGTGTGTGTGTGCGTGTGCGTGTGTGTGTGCGTGTGTGTGTGTGTGGCGACAGTTGTGGGAGAGCCGCCCAAATGCCAAATGCCATAGCGACGGCAGCAGTGCTTTTGTGTGTGTGCGTGTGTGTGTGTGTGTGTGTGTGTGTGCGTGTGTGTGTGTGTGTGTGTGTGTGTGTATGCATCCATGTCTTACCTAACCTCCTGCAGTATTCAGGAGAAGGGGCAGACAGACAGGTCACCGCGCCACTATGACCCCCCAGATTCCGTTTCTCTGTGGCTGTGGGGACGTACCATACCTTCACTGTTGTGTAGAGAGAGAGAGAGAGAGAGAGAGAGAGAGAGAGAGAGAGAGAGAGAGAGAGAGAGAGAGAGAGAGAGAGAGGGAAGTGGGTTAGAGAGTGTACTGAAAGTCGGTATCAGAGAGACAGAGTGTGTGAGACAGATATAGACAGATTGAGTGCAGACACGGTTCAAGTAGTTCCAAAACAACACCACCCTCAGTCTAAAACAGAGTACTCAGTGCAGGGTGGAGCAGCTGGCATGTCAGCCATAAAGACATGGAGAGAGAGAGGAAGAGGAAGAAGAAGGAGTAATGGATGAAAATGGATTGAATTATTCATTATTCACAGTGATGGAGTCTATTATGCTTTTTCTCAGACAGACTCACTCACTTACCTGCCTGAGATCACTATGTTGTCAATGGCAACGACACAGGTGATGATGTCACTGTGTCCCTCCAGTGGTATCAAGCGAAACTTGGCTTTTTCCCATGATGCTTTGAGAGATGCAAACTCAGCGTCTTGGCCAAGAGACAAATTGCAATTAGTAGTGTTGTTGACTCCTCATTTATCCACATTTTTGTTTATCAATAATTGTCATTAGTCAGCTCTTGTCTACGGACCTCGTTCTGTCTCAAGGACCAGCCACGGTCAGACGAAGGTAGTGACTTTTTTTTTTTTTTACTTAATCATTTTGAAAAGCTACAGTAGTTGTGCCAGGTTTTGCCTTCCATTAAAATTCATGTATATTTGCTAGCAATCTCAGAGTACACAGATCACAGATCTCCACAACTCCAGAAGAGTTTCACGGTAAACACCACACACACCTTCCCGCTGTTCCTTGGTGTGGGTCACCACCGGGCACCAGGAGGGGCTGGCTGGTGGCGGTCCTCCCCGCCCTCCTCCCCGCACCTGTGTCTCATCACGTCTGTCTGTCTCCGCCAGTGTTACTGTCTCCATCTGTTGGGCTGCCTGCGCCGGCTCTCCTCTGGGGATCTTAGTGGCCCGAGGGGACTGCGATGGAACAGCCTCCGAGCTTTCCTCCTGACTGTTCCTGTACCCAAAAACAGAAATTAGCATGAATGAATCACATTCATGCAAATATACTGTGCTGCAGCCATTATGTCTGTGCTGGATGTCATTTTTACTGTTGACCACTGAGTGGCGAGGGCATAGGTATATAGGTGAGCTCACCGGTAGGCTACAGGTGTTACTGATTGAACTGGTGTTGCCACACGCGATACTTTGTAGTGCATCATGTAATTTATAATAAAGTAAACAAATGATTGCAACGTACAGAAGTCGTCGGTATTGGTATCACGAGTCAACTAAAGTTTACAGTTCAACAGTCGCGGTGACTAAGGAGGAAACAGTCACCACATACTGTATATCAACGCTAACCTACTAAGTGCCAAGATAGACCACGATATACAAGCATACATGTCATGCAAGCTGTCAAGTAATCAGCGGTGAGAAACAGATTGTGTTTGTTTGTTCACATGATCGTTCTCTTTATTGAACATTGTGACATGTTAATAGGACATATCAGGCTGCAGGTCTGACACCCCCTGGGACAGACTGTCACTATACAGACATGCCTACGGAGGAACGAAATGAGTGACGCCCTACATGACGTATTATTAATCCTCTACCAGAAAGAAGTTAGAATCTCTTGAAAGCACAAATGTCTCCCACCTTAAAAGACAGTATTTTGGCTAGACATACACAAGATAAGATCAAAGCCTTTCAGGATCAAACAGTGGCGGCTGGTGCTAAAATGTTTGGGTGGGGCACAGGTTATGGGGGCATGCTCCACGGGGAAGAATATCAACTTTAAAATCTGGATTTACAGTCAATTTTAGCATGAGAATAGCTCTACCCCCCTGTACAGACCTCGCCATCCCCTCTACCCCCCTGTACAGACCTCTTCATCCTCTCTACCCCCCTGTACAGACCTCTTCATCCCCTCTACCCACCTCTACAGACCTCTTCATCCCCTCTACCCACCTCTACAGACCTCTCCATCCCCTCTACCCACCTCTACAGACCTCTCCATCCCCTCTACCCCCCTGTACAGACCTCTTCATCCCCTCTACCCCCTGTACAGACCTCTCCATCCCCTCTACCCCCTGTACAGACCTCGCCATCCCCTCTACCCCCCTGTACAGACCTCTTCATCCCCTCTACCCCCCTGTACAGACCTCTTCATCCCCTCTACCCCCCTGTACAGACCTCTTCATCCCCTCTACCCCCCCCTGTACAGACCTCTTCATCCCCTCTACCCCTCTGTACAGACCTCTTCATCCCCTCTACCCACCTCTACAGACCTCTTCATCCCCTCTACCCACCTCTACAGACCTCTCCATCCCCTCTACCCACCTCTACAGACCTCTCCATCCCCTCTACCCCCTGTACAGACCTCTCCATCCCCTCTACCCCCTGTACAGACCTCTTCATCCCCTCTACCCCCCTGTACAGACCTCTTCATCCCCTCTACCCCCCCCTGTACAGACCTCTTCATCCCCTCTACCCCTCTGTACAGACCTCTTCATCCCCTCTACCCCCCCTGTACAGACCTCTTCATCACCTCTACCCCCCTGTACAGACCTCTTCATCACCTCTACCCCCCCTGTACAGACCTCTTCATCACCTCTACCCCCCTGTACAGACCTCTTCATCACCTCTACCCCTCCCCTGTACAGACCTCTTCATCACCTCTACCCCCCCAGTTTTCTCTACAATTTCTACACGTCAACGTGTACCGAAACACTTGTTTCCAACGTGGTCCTACGTTTCTCCTACACCAAGACACATACAAAGAGCATAGAAACATACAAAGAGCATAGACACATACAAAGAGCATAGAAGATACAATCAGAATACAGTCTGCCATTCCTTCTCCCAGCATCGATTTGGTTTTCCTATCATGACTGAAGGACAGATGATTCACTTACTTACACAAGTTTGACTTCGGTAATAGGTCCAGTTGCAATATCAAGTTGGGAACAAAAGATGCCTCCTTCTAATCCATTTGTTCAATTTGTTTACAAAGTCCGGTTGTGGAAAGCAGAACAACGCATTTGTTACTTCACATCCCGCTAGCCATGTTTTCTTCTCATACCAACCCCTCGTAAATCCTCGGTTATACGATTTTCCAATTTTCCCTGCCTTATAAACTTGCTTTATAATTAAATTTGGTCTGGGTGGTCCTAATTCCTTTACTGTTAATTTCTCCTGGTTGCTACGACGGCTGAACGGTGTTTCTTTTAAAGATTCAACCGAGTTGTTCAGAACATTACTAGCCATGGTGAAGCAGGTGAACGAACGTGACGCCGGCCGTATGACATGACGTAAGCACGTACGATTCTTTGTGCATGTCCCAAAACCCCATAGACAAATGACCGAATGGCCTGAAGTTACCAAAATAGATTTTACATGCAAGTCTACGAGAACAGCCTAGTGCAATTTCGAGTAGACTGAAAGTTGCCCTGAAAGGGGCGGGACTTGAAGCTGATTGGAACATACTCCACAGAACACTAGCTGATTGGACTATGATATACTCCACAGAACACTAGCTGATTGGACTATGATATTCAGAAGCAACACTGTCTAGAAGTCATAGAAAAAAAATCTCTCTCTTCTCCCTTTGGTGGGGCATTGTCCAATTGCCCCTAATGAACCAGCCTCCCCTGGGATCAAAGCCAATGTTACAGCTTCTGAAGAGTGATTCCTCCCTCCCTCCCCTCCCTCTCTTCTCTTCACTTCCCTCCCTCCCTCCCTCCTTTACACCTCTCCCCTCACTTCCTTACACTTGTCTTTTCATCTTCGTCTTTTTTCCCTCTCCCACAATCCCCGAGTTTGCTGGGGGCCAGAAAGCTGCAGCTGCAGCTCAGCCAATCTGCTGCGAAGCTCCGCCTTCCTGGAGATCTGAGAGGGGGAGAGGAAGAGGAGGGGAGGAGGGCTTCTGGTTGTACATGCCAGAACATCTTTTTGGCTGATAAACATGCATGACCATGGGAATCTCGATGGACTAGGCTAATTCAGGAGGTTACAACGCTACGTTCGAATGACGCTGCTCGTGTCTAGGCTGTACTAAATCTAGGCTGTACTTGAAGATATATGAATGAATGATAAGCCTATTATGAATGAAAAACATATTCTGGGTTAGATTATGATTCAGATTGACAAAGTAGTCCCTCCCTTTTTTGATGGTAATGTCACTGAAATCGTCAAATGTCAAGTGATATCTACTGTAAATGTTAATGTCTTCTACCCTGATACACACTTCTGTTATCTTTTGAAGAGGTTATCATGGCTTAATGGTATGATTCGTAGCTAGTGTATGTAGCTAGTGTATCTCTAGGAAAAAGACACAAATCAGTCAATTCGATTTAAATTCTTATTTTGTTCTCTTTATTCTCTTTGATTTTACTTTTACATAGGCCTACTAATATCTGGCTTTAACTGCAGATATCACTAAGTGGGACAATACTGCTCTTCGCTTATAATGGTAGAATTGCATTCTTCTCAATTGGAGTTTGAGAGTGGCACAAACTTGTATGATCGAGGGTGCAATAATGAAGTTAACAGCAATATTTTTCAAAGAAGGAAGTTACACTGTTTTGAATTAGGGTGTTAAATCAAGGTCTCCACGCTTGGGAACCCTAGCACAGTGATATCCAGGGGAACTATACCTAGGGGAAATCTATTCTGTTCTGGATTGTGGAGTAAGCGGTGGGGGGCTCTCGCTGCCAGCTAATATTAAAACAAGATCATGAAGACGTCGTCTTCTGTACCTTAACTCTTTCTTCTGGTGTGAGAGTGATTTTGATGTCCAGATTCGCAATCTGTCTCAACTTCTTCTGTAGTTTCCTCACCTCCCCCATCTGAAGCCCTTTTGCTTTTTCACCAATACGATGTAGGCTTAACTTCTGTTTCAAGATCAGATTCTGCCTCTCACTTTTGACTGGACGTTAACGTTTCTACAACATTTCCTTTACAGTATTTCGAATAAAATAGAACGGACGTTACAATAACTTTTTGTATAATAACAATTTGCTGTCTGTCACTCTCTTCTTGTTGCTGTCACAGTAAGACTAGGCTAGCTGGCTACAACGTTACAGCTAAATGAGCCAGTTGGATTAGCTATCAACATGGGTTCATTAGTGTTTGCGAGACTGGTGTTGTGCAGTACTCAGTGTTTACCACAATGAGGCCACACAAGTGTGCTAACGAAGGTTAATAGCTAGTTAGTTATCTAATTGCAGCCAATGTTGTATCAGCAACCTAGCGAAATGGATGAGAGGATCCTGTTTTACTGCTCTTTACAGCATCACACATTGATGTGGCAAGTTTCCTTCGTGACCGTGGCGTCACTGACGAAGCCATCTCTCGCCTGGAGGAGGAAAAGGTCCATGGTATTTCTTCAGGATTTTAACCATAATCATGAAAGATGAAACGTTTAAACAAAACTATGCAATGTACAGTAAGTGCAGAGGTAGTATTGTAAACATCAGTGGTAATTAGTTATAAGTGGTATTGTAAACAGTAGTATACAGTTAGGCTATATCTAGTTATAAGCTATACAGTTAGGTAGCTTGTGCAATGTGGTAGTTAGTTTATGTACCGTATCTAATGTGCAGGGTATAAGGAAGCTGTATTAAGTGACGTGCAATATACAGTATGTGTAATGTAAAGTATGTGCAATATACAGTATGTGCAATATCAAGTATGTGTAATATACAGTATGTGTAATGTAAAGTATGTGCAATATACAGTATGTGTAATGTAAAGTATGTGCAATATACAGTATGTGCAATATACAGTATGTGTAATGTAATGACCTAACAGTCACCTAACCAAGCTAATCTGTAAATTAAATTATAGAAAAAAGAAGATACATCATGAAGCATTTATGATATAGAATTGTTAGATTACCTTTAGGCTATGAAGAAATTCACTGAACTTATGTTGTCCTCACTCCACAGATAGACAGAGATGTTATATTGCTCATGGAGGATGGAGACCTGGCAAAATACATTCCCTCGTATGGTGACAGACTAGCACTGTTCAACTTCTCCAAAAACCAGCAGCCTATATCTCAAAGGAAATTGGGACTTTTTGAGAGGTTGCGTGAGAGGCTTAAATTGAGAAAGGGGGCAAACCAGGATGAAGGTGATCTCAATCCCCCCATTGGTCCCAACAGTGCATCTCCTACCAGAAGCCAGAGATCAAGAGCAACTCCTACCAGAAGCCAGAGATCAAGAGCAAGTACTCGAAAAATAGAAATCGGTTGGCTACACATAGAAAATGATGAAATGAAGCAAATTCGAACAAAGCAAGGTGGGGGCACAAGGAGTGTAGTAATGGATGTAAACTGTGGGATGGATGATATCCTAGAAAAAGGAAAGAGTCTGTTCTTCCCACAAGGCATGTCAACCAAAGAAGGCACTGGCCTTTTTCCTCCCGGAGGTGAAAGACATTGTCTTTGAGGAGTTGAGGCAGAGTTTAAGTCCAAACAAAGCATGTTGAAGGGCATTGAAGTCTGCCTGCAAGTTGGAGAGGGCTTCCTCAGCAGACTTCAATGCCCTTTTATCACTGTCTCGACCTCCTTTCATCCGAGCTGCACCGCACATGGATCCAACACAAAGCTACCTCTAGAACTTTATACCAAAACGTAACACATACATACAAACATACACACTGATTCTGACATCTTCCCGCACACACACACAATGCATGCATGATGTATACATACATACAGACAGTATGTATACAGTATAATTATGTGTATTTTATGTCTTTTTATATGGAATTCAATGTCATTTAACATTCAAGACAATTAAGCAAATACCAGTATTTAAAAATAAATTATCGGTAGAATAATAGAAGGTTTTTACTGTTTTTTTAATTATATTTTTTTCTTTTTTAACATGATTTAACAGTCAATTTAAAGTTTTACAGCAAAAAAACAGAAAGATGCCTTCATTTTATATACAGTAAAATGATGTGTATTTTATGTGTTTTTACATAGAATTCAATGTAAATTAACATTCAAGACAATTAAAAAATAGAAAAATCCTGTAAAAAAAGGCAATTTATTATTAAATCAATTTACAGATTACAACATTTATTTAAAGGTTAATATTTTTAATAAAAGTAGTTTACTGTATTTTTATGGCATTTACATTTAATGTAGAAAAACAAAAGAAATCTGTAAAATAATACAGTGAATTTCTGTGAAATAACATTTTTTTTTACAGTGTAGAAAAGCGCTATATAAGTCTGCTATAAGGAGTATTATTATTATTATTATTATTATTATTATTATTATTAAGATATTGGCTTGAATTATGCTGTTGCATGGTGTGCAGATTAACACTTGAGTGAAGTTTAATGTATATAAATGAACTGTAAAGATACTTGATGTTCTACTGTGAAGTGAAGTGTGAAGTGAAGTGAAACTTCATTTATATAGCGCCTTTCGTACATGAATGCAACTCAAAGCGCAGTGGATACAATGTAGTAAGGTGTATACGGTTACCGCATATACCGTATTACGGTATATGCCTTGTGAACTGTTTATAGAAATTATAAACGATCTGTAAATACCAGTGTCAATAATACATATAGTATACATGCATACCGTTAAACTATTAATTTTGACCCAGCATTTAGTAGGGGAAGGCGCTTATTTGCATCAATGATCAATTGATCAAGTGCCTAGCTAATTACCTCATTAACTAATTACCTAATTACCTAACCCCGGGTGTCCTGGGGTTTAGTTTTAATATGTAGGCTAGTATGTATATGTTACGGTAATACGGTACATGTGGGAAAACTAGGGTTAGGGTTAGGTGCTACGTCGACTTGGTACATGCTGGCATGTCTAACCCTAACCCTAATGTGGGAAAACTAGGGGTAGGGTTAGACATGCCAGCATGTACCAAGTCTACGTAGCACCTAACCCTAACCCTAGTTTTTCCCACATGTACCGTATTATAAAACTGTTCCCACATGTACCGTAACATAATGTATATATAGTATGGATATCTATGCCCCTCTGCTGGGCCAATCTGCAGAGAGCGTTTCAGTTGGTTGCTCTTGTGCTGAAGCTAGTTTAACGTTTTGATTGAGGACCTCTATGTGTTTGTTTTTGTCTTGATTGTTTTATAATGTTGTCATTTTGTATTTGTATTCTGTATGGTTGTAAACTCAGACCCTTCTCTGTATTCTGTATGGTTGTAAACTCAGACCCTGGTCTCTGTATTCTGGATGGATGTAAACTCAGACCCTGGTCTCTGTATTCTGGATGGTTGTAAACTCAGACCCTGGTCTCTGTATTCTGTATGGTTGTAAACTCAGACGCTGGTCTCTGTATTCTGTATATGGTTGTAAACTCAGACCCTGGTCTGTATTCTGTATGGTTGTAAACTCAGACCCTGGTCTCTGTATTCTGTATGGTTGTAAACTCAGACCCTGGTCTCTGTATTCTGTATGGTTGTAAACTCAGACCCTTGTCAGTATTCTGTATGGTTGTAAACTCAGACCCTGGTCTCTGTATTCTGTATGGTTGTAAACTCAGACCCTGGTCTGTATTCTGGATGGATGTAAACTCAGACCCTGGTCTGTATTCTGGATGGATGTAAACTCAGACCCTGGTCTGTATTCTGTATGGTTGTAAACTCAGACGCTGGTCAGTATTCTGTATGGTTGTAAACTCAGACCTTGCTCTCAAAGAGACTCCCTGCTAAAATAAAGGTTAAATTAAATCTGGGACTCATTGGAAGTTTTATGTAAAAAAAAAAGAAGAAAAAATAATAATAATAATAATTCTGCATGTACCAATCCCAGATTGCCCCTTCAAGTCTAATGAGACAGATTCAATGGTGTGTTATTGTCTGTAAGGACAGGCTGCTGCTAGTTTTATTCATGAGACATTCACATGTTCTTATGTTCGTGAGCTTAGAATGATCAGGTTCTATCTCCGTTTAGAATGATAAGGTTCTATCTCCGTTTAGAATGATAAGGTTCTATCTCCGTTTAGAATGATAAGGTTATATCTCCGTTTAGAATGATAAGGTTATATCTCCGTTTAGAATGATAAGGTTCTATCTCCGTTTAGAATGATAAGGTTCTATCTCCGTTTAGAATGATAAGGTTCTATCTCCGTTTAGAATGATAAGGTTCTATCTCCGTTTAGAATGAGAAGGTTGTAGTGACTACATTATGGGTTCATGTTCTCCTCTTACTGTTGGTTGTGTAGTAGGAGGGAACCAGTTCTGGCACTAGGGGCAGAGGGGAGGATTATTAACGTTGCAACTTCCTGTTTAGACACAACAGTTTTGGTGATCTATTTTCTGGTCCTGTACTGAGAGTACAAGTTGTTATTTTGATTAAACAGTTATCATTACGTTGCCTACGTCTTTCCTTTTTCCTCCGGCACTACACTGGTGACCCCGACGTGGATTTTTGTTAACGTAATTGTGTACAAAAACCAGCGAACGAACATTACAATCCTGCAAAATGTCCGGGCGAGGAAGACGTTCAAACCAGCGGCAGCCATCACCATCCCCTGTCAGGGTAACGCGTGGTGCGCACACTCCCACTCTCAAGCTACCAGAGTTCTGGGACTCAACGCCTGCTGCATGGTTTGCTATTGTAGAGGCACATTTCAACAAAAGTGACATCGATGACGACGACGACCGGTACAACCATGCTGTGGCAATGTTGGGCAGCTCCACCGCAGCTCGAGTGGTAGGTTTTTTGTCTGCTCCCCCGACGACGAACAAATATGAGCGCCTCAAGGCCCTGCTTCTAGAGACATTTGAACTGTCCACTGCGGAGAGGGTGCGTCGCCTATTTGCCATGTCGGTCTTGGGTGACGAGAGGCCTTCTGCGCGCATGGAGAGGATGCTAAACCTGCTCGGTACAGAAGACCCCATGATCCTCTTCACAGAGCTGTTCATGCGCACATTGCCAGCTCAAGTTAGGATGGCGCTGGCCAACACCGCCATCATGGAGCCCCGCGCCCTGGCCAGGGAGGCGGACCGGTTCGTCTTGGCCATGCCTCAACGGTCCCCCGACCTGCTCGCTCCCGCGGCCGCCCCGCCACCCGACCGTCGCAGGAGAGCGAAGGATGACGCCAGACCTTCTGGCCAGCAGGGTAACGCTGCGGGCCATTGTTTCTACCACGCCACTTTTGGCGCCAAGGCCAAACGGTGCCGCTCACCCTGCACCTTCGGACCGACGGGAAACGGCGGGGCCGGCACTCAGTAGTGGCCCTGAGCGCTGGCGTCACCAACAGGCTGCTCTTCATACAAGACACCGCCTCTGGTCGCAGTTTCCTTTGTGACACAGGTGCCCAGTGGAGCATCATTCCGGCAGAGAGATCGGATGTGGCGAAGGAGGAGCGTGGTCCGCAGTTGGCAGGCGCGGACGGCACACCTATCTGCTCTTATGGCACTAGGGCGGTGGACGTGTGCTTCGGAGGGCAATGCTTTTCGTGGGATTTTGTCATAGCGGCTGTCACATTTCCCCTCCTTGGTGCGGATTTTCTGTGCGCCCACAACCTGTTGGTGGACGTGGGGAACAGGCGCCTGGTCAACTCACAGACTTTCGCTTCCTTCGCCTGTACGCAGGGGGAGGCGGTCTACAGCGGGTGGTCCAATACGCTCGCCGAAAGTGACCAGTACCTTCGGCTGCTCGCCGAATTCCCCGACCTTACCAAGCCCACCTTCTCCGCGCCCACGGTGAAACACGGAGTGGAGCACCACATCGAGACCGAGGGGCCTCCCCTCCACGCCAGGGCCAGGCGCCTCAACCCGGAGAAGCTGGCCATCGCCAGGGCGGAGTTTGCGCATATGGAGCAGGTGGGCATCGTTCGGCGCTCGAGCAGCCCCTGGGCGTCTCCCCTGCACATCGTCCCTAAGTCAGACGGCGGGTGGCGCCCATGTGGGGACTACCGCCGCCTCAACGACGCGTCCAAGCCTGACCGCTACCCGGTCCCACATGTCCAGGACTTTTCAGCGAACCTGGCAGGCAAACGCTTCTTCTCCAAAGTGGACCTGGTACGGGGGTACCATCAGGTGCCGGTGCACCCCGAGGACGTCCCTAAGACGGCCGTAATCACGCCATTTGGACTCTTCGAGTTTCTGCGGATGCCGTTCGGCCTGAAGAACGCGGCGCAGACCTTCCAACGCCTCATGCACTCGGTGCTCCGGGACCTACCATTCCTCTTCGTCTACTTGGATGACATCCTCGTCGCAAGCACCACGGAGGAGGAGCACCTGTCCCACCTCCGGGCCCTTTTCACACGGCTCAGCCAACATGGGCTGATTGTCAATCCGGCGAAGTGTGAGTTCGGACGGAACACCATCGACTTTCTCGGGCACCGGGTCTCCGCAGAGGGGGTGACCCCCCTCCCCTCGAAGGTGGAAGCTGTCGCTGCTTTCCCGCGCCCCAGCACAATCAGCGAGCTCAAGGGGTTCATCGGGATGGTAACCTTCTACTATCGCTTCCTCCACCACATCGCTCACATCCTGCGGCCTCTGTACGATGCCCAGAAGGGCAAGACTCTGAAGCAGCCGGTGGACTGGACGGCGGAGCGTGTCAAAGCCTTTCAGGACACCAAGGCGGCCCTGGCCCGCGCGGCCATGTTGGCCCACCCCTCGCCCTCGGCACCCACTGCTCTCACCACGGACGCCTCTGACTTTGCTGTGGGAGCGGTGTACGAACAGTGGGTTGGGGACGCCTGGCAGCCTCTTGCATTCTTCAGCCGCCAGCTGTCTCCCAGAGAGCAAAGGTACAGCACATTCGACAGGGAGCTCCTCGGGCTGTGGCTTGCTGTCAGACACTTCCGTTTTTTACTGGAGGGCCGCGAGTTTACGGCCTACGTGGACCACAAGCCACTCACGCACGCCATGTCCAAGGTGGCGGAGCCGTGGTCCGACCGCCAACAGCGCCAGCTCGCCTACATATCCGAGTTCACCACAGACATCCAGCACGTTGCTGGGAAGTCCAACCAGGTCGCGGATTGTCTCTCCAGGGCGGTGGTTGGTGCGGTCCAACTGGGTTTGGACTACGCGCGCATGGCTGCAGACCAGGCCGCCGACCCCGCCGTCCAGGCTCTCAAGTTGTCGGACACAGGACTGCGCCTAGAAGAGGTGGTTTTCGGTGACGCAGGGGCCACGCTCCTGTGCGACGTCTCCATGGGTCAGCCACGACCGGTGGTCCCCGCCAACTGGAGGCGCCCCGCCTTCGAGGCGATACACGGCTTGTCTCACCCTGGTAGGAAACCGTCCTCACGGCTGGTGTCAGAGAAATTCGTCTGGCATGGGCTCAAGAGGGATGTGAGGGCCTGGGTAGACACGTGCATCGCCTGCCAGCGCGCCAAGGTGCATCGACACGTCAAGGCCCCCCTGGAGCAGTTCTCTGTGCCTGAGCGGAGGTTCGATCATGTAAACGTGGACCTGGTAGGGCCGCTGCCCCCCTCGCACGGATACACCTATCTCTTTACCATGGTGGACAGGACGACTCGCTGGCCGGAGGCAGTTCCGCTCTCCTCAACGACAGCCCCCGACCTGGCCCGGGCGTTCATCGCGGTGTGGGTCTCCCGCTACGGCACCCCTGCTGATCTCTCCTCTGACCGTGGCTCACAGTTTACTTCAGAGCTGTGGGCAGCGGTGGCGGGGAATCTGGGGGTCAAGCTCCACCGCACAACCGCCTATCACCCGCAGGCGAACGGGCTCTGTGAGCGTTTCCATCGATCCATGAAGGCCGCCCTTCGAGCCAGCCTCACGGACAGCAACTGGCTTGACAAGCTGCCGTGGGTCATGCTGGGGCTCAGGACAGCGCCTAAGGAGGACCTCCAGTCGTCGTCCGCTGAGCTGGTGTTTGGACAGCCGCTGCGGGTCCCCGGTGACTTCATTCCCAAGTCAACGGAGCCCTGGTCGCCGCCGCTCAGCGCGCCTCCCTGCTGGACAGCGCCAGGACCTTCGTCCCGGTCCCGACTACGCAGCATGGTGTCCCTACTTCGAGGGTGCCCCCGGAGCTGCACTCAGCGAGGTTCGTTTTCATTCGTCATGATGGCCACAGGACTCCACTACGTCCTCCTTATGACGGGCCTTTCCGTGTCATCGAGGCCGGAGCCAAGAACTTCATGGTTGACATGGGGGGTAGGCCTGAGTGTGTGTCCGTTGATCGCCTCAAACCGGCCCACTTGGACCTTGAACTGCCCCTGGACTTGGCCCTGCCACCGCGCAGAGGCCGGCCTCCAGTCCTACCTCCCCTGCCGCGCCCTGGCCATTCCCCCCTCCGACCCCGACAACCCCCCGCAGCTCGCGAGCCCCCGGTCGTCACTGCCCCCCGTCCTTCCCTGCAGGAGGACGTGATGGGCGATGTCACACCTCCTCCCGCACCTCCTGACTTTACCTACGATCGTAGGGGCCGGGCCATACGCCCTCCTCGCCGTGAGGATTTCCAATATTGAGGTGAACACTGGGGGGGCTGGTGTAGTGACTACATTATGGGTTCATGTTCTCCTCTTACTGTTGGTTGTGTAGTAGGAGGGAACCAGTTCTGGCACTAGGGGCAGAGGGGAGGATTATTAACGTTGCAACTTCCTGTTTAGACACAACAGTTTTGGTGATCTATTTTCTGGTCCTGTACTGAGAGTACAAGTTGTTATTTTGATTAAACAGTTATCATTACGTTGCCTACGTCTTTCCTTTTTCCTCCGGCACTACAAGGTTCTATCTCCGTTTAGGGCAGTTCAGAGATATTGAGCGTCAACGTTTTTACATTCCATTATGTTTTGTGAGATGGAACCTTTGTATTTTATTAATAACTAACTCAAACATTTCAACATTTAAAAAATAACACCACACAGACATTAATAAACACCTAATGGATCAGATTATGTAAAAAACTCAATTTTGTCAAAAATGGAGATAGAACCTTATAATTCTAACGTCACGTGTTCACATGTTCTTATGTTCACATGTTCTTTTGTTCACATGTTCAAAAAAGAGTGAGGAATCCAGTGAGATATACCGTGAGAAGACCACCATGTCTCACTCTGACAGTGACACGGTATGTTGTACAGCTATTATAACAATAACAACAACAACAATAGCTATTGTTAGCTATTAGAGCAATGCATCTTAATGAAGATATTGTCTTGAGTATGCTGTTGCATGGCGTATAGACTGACACTTGAGTGAAGTTTAATGTAAATTAACTATAAAGATGCTTGATGTTCTATAATACATCTATACAATGTTGTAGTAATCTGTATATGCCTTGTGAACTGTTTATAGAAATGGTAAACAATGTGTCAAACTGTTGAATATTAATGCATACAGTATATATAGATATATAATACATACACTATATATACATATATATAATACATACACTATATATGCATATACATATAATACATACAGTATACATGCATATATATATATATATATTACATACAGTATACATGCATATACAGTACATATATATAATACATACAGTATACATGCATAAACATATATATTGAGCGTCAAAGTTTTTACATCCCATTATGTTTTGTGAGATGGAACCTTTGTATTTTATTATTTACTAACTCAAACATTTCAACATTTTAAAAATAACACCACACAGACATTAATAAACACCTAATGGATCAGATTATGTAAAAAACTCAATTTTGTCAAAAATGGAGATAGAACCTTATAATTCTAACGTCACGTGTTCACATGTTCTTATGTTCGCATGTTCAAAAAAGAGTGAGGAATCCAGTGAGGAGTACAGTGAGAAGACCACCAGGGCCCTATTCCACAAAGCTCGATAAAGTTCTAAGCCTCGATAAAGTTCTAAGCCTCGAAAATGTTAGCTTGCGTTCGGTGCCATCAATGTGGCTCAAATAATTCGCTGCTTGGTTGAGCTCCTTCTGAGTCAGATATAATTAGCCTGGTCCCGACCAGGCTAAAACACAGGCTATAGTCATCCGTGCGTCAAAAAAGGCTCACAGGCGGAAACTAAACCCTGAACGAAAGTTCCTCATGTGTCTATTAGTTCCCACTTCACATGAGATAGATAGATTAGATAGTTTGATTAGATAGTTTGACTGTGTGATAGATAGATAATTTGATATTTTGAAAGTGTGATCGATCGATAGATAGTTTGATTGTGTGATAGATAACTTGATATTTTGAAAGTGTGATAGATAGATCGAAAAGAGTGTAAAAAAAAAAAGAAGTAATTGTCTCAACTTGCATTGCCGTCATTACAGCGGTCTGGGTGGCGTAGTGGTTAAGGCTGCGGACTCGAGTTCCAAAGGTTGCGAGTTCGAGACTTGACTAAGTCATTCATTTTTTTTTTTTTTACATTTAACCGAAGATTTCATGCAAAGGTTTCAAACACCATTGTAATCGTGTCAGTTCTTGTAAATTAGCCTGCACCATAATTTTATAGCCTACAATACTTTTTTATATGAGATTTTAGATTAGATTCAGACAACGAAATGCAGTAAAAAGTGCGCCTGAAGAGGGATTTGAACCACTGATATAAAATGACGAATAAATCCTATGGCAGCGGTCGATACCACTAGGCCATTGTGGCGATATGACGGTTTGTAGCCTGCTGCTCATATCACCACAGTAGTAAATATTCATTTATTAAAATATGAACATATAACAATAACTGGGGCTAGTATGACCTACGCATTTAATCGGTCAGCAATTTCTTGCCAAACCATTTCCCTCGCCTTGTTAATTGCGGCAGTATTGCACTATTTTACATCTTATTTTTCCCTCTTCATAAAAAATCAATAATTCGGAATGCTGCGCAAATGTAGTACCCCTGCAGAGTGGAGTATCTTCATTTCGAAAGATCGACTCTTCTGGGCTGCGTATGTCTGCGTGCACGCGCCCATATCGAAGATTTGTAAGCCTGTCTTCTGTGAACACTGATGACACAAGGCTGATCCTCATTCGAGGAATCACCTGAGGCTTGAATACCAATCTCGAGGTCCCTGAGCGCCGCATTTAATTATAGCGCCGCTATATTAAGCCACCGTTAGTGGAATATGGCCCAGGTCTCACTCTGACAGTGACACGGTATGTTGTACAGCTATTATAACAATAACAACAACAACAATAGCTATTGTTAGCTATTAGAGCACATACAGTATACATGCATATACATATATATAATACATACAGTATACATGCATAAACATATATATTGAGCGTCAAAGTTTTTACATCCCATTATGTTTTGTGAAATGGAACCTTTGTATTTTATTAATTACTAACTCAAACATTTCAACATTTTACAAATAACACCACACAGACTTTAATAAACACCTAATGGATCAGATTATGTAAAAAACTCAATTTTGTCAAAAATGGAGATAGAACCTTATAATTCTAACGTCACGTGTTCACATGTTCTTATGTTCACATGTTCTTATGTTCACATGTTCAAAAAAGAGTGAGGAATCCAGTGAGATATACCGTGAGAAGACCACCATGTCTCACTCTGACAGTGACACGGTATGTTGTACAGCTATTATAACAATAACAACAACAACAACAATAGCTATTGTTAGCTATTAGAGCAATGCATCTTAATGAAGATATTGTCTTGAGTATGCTGTTGCATGGCGTGTAGACTGACACTTGAGTGAAGTTTAATGTAAATTAACTATAAAGATGCTTGATGTTCTATAATACATCTATACAATGTTGTAGTAATCTGTATATGCCTTGTGAACTGTTTATAGAAATTGTAAACAATGTGTCAAACTGTTGAATATTAATGCATACAGTATATATACATATATAATACATACACTATATATACATATATATAATACATACACTATATATGCATATACATATAATACATACAGTATACATGCATATACATATATATATATATTACATACAGTATACATGCATATACAGTACATATATATAATACATACAGTATACATGCATAAACATATATATTGAGCGTCAACGTTTTTACATCCCATTATGTTTTGTGAGATGTAACCTTTGTATTTTATTATTTACTAACTCAAACATTTCAACATTTTAAAAATAACACCACACAGACATTAATAAACACCTAATGGATCAGATTATGTAAAAAACTCAATTTTGTCAAAAATGGAGATAGAACCTTATAATTCTAACGTCACGTGTTCACATGTTCTTATGTTCGCATGTTCAAAAAAGAGTGAGGAATCCAGTGAGGAGTACAGTGAGAAGACCACCATGTCTCACTCTGACAGTGACACGGTATGTTGTACAGCTATTATAACAATAACAACAACAATAGCTATTGTTAGCTATTAGAGCAATGCATCTTAATGAAGATATTGTCTTGAAGTATGCTGTTGCATGGCGTGTAGACTGACACTTGAGTGAAGTTTAATGTAAATTAACTGTAAAGATGCTTGATGTTCTATAATACATCTATACAATGTTGTAGTAATCTGTATATGCCTTGTGAACTGTTTATAGAAATTGTAAACAATGTGTCAATACTGTTGAATATTAATGCATACAGTATATATACATATGTATAATACATACACTATATATGCATATACATATAATACATACAGTATACATGCATATACATATATATATATTACATACAGTATACATGCATATACATATATATATATAATACATACAGTATACATGCATATACATATATATAATACATACAGTATACATGCATATACATATATATAATATAATACATACAGTATACATGCATAAACATATATATTGAGCGTCAAAGTTTTTACATCCCATTATGTTTTGTGAGATGGAACCTTTGTATTTTATTAATTACTAACTCAAACATTTCAACATTTTACAAATAACACCACACAGACATTAATAAACACCTAATGGATCAGATTATGTAAAAAACTCAATTTTGTCAAAAATGGAGATAGAACCTTATAATTCTAACGTCACGTGTTCACATGTTCTTATGTTCACATGTTCTTATGTTCACATGTTCAAAAAAGAGTGAGGAATCCAGTGAGAAATACTGTGAGAAGACCACCATTTCTCACTCTGACAGTGACACAGTACGTTGTACAGCTATTATAACAATAACAACAACAACAACAGCTATTGTTAGCTATTAGAGCAATGCATCTTAATGAAGATATTGTCTTGAAGTATGCTGTTGCATGGCGTGTAGACTGACACTTGGGTGAAGTTTAATGTAAATTAACTGTAAAGATGCTTGATGTTCTATAATACAGCTATACAATGTTGTAGTAATCTGTATATGCCTTGTGAACTGTTTATAGAAATTGTAAACAATTTGTCAAACTGTTGAATATTAATGCATACAGTATATATACATATATATAATACATACCGGTACACTATACATGCATATACATATATATAATACATACAGTATACATGCATATACTGTACATATATGTAATACATACACTATACATCCATATACATATATATTACATACAGTATACATGCATAAACATATACTGTATATTGAGCGTCAACGTTTTTACATTCCATTATGTTTTGTGAGATGGAACCTTTGTATTTTATTAATTACTAACTCAAACATTTCAACATTTTAAAAATAACACCACACAGACATTAATAAACACCTAATGGATCAGATTATGTAAAAAAACTCAATTTGGTCAAAAATGGAGATAGAACCTTATAATTCTAACGTCACGTGTTCACATGTTCTTATGTTCACATGTTCTTATGTTCACATGTTCAAAAAAGAGTGAGGAATCCAGTGAGAAATACAGTGAGAAGACCACCATGTCTCACTCTGAAAGTCACACGGTATGTTGTACAGCTATTATAACAATAACAACAACAGCTATTGTTAGCTAGAGCAATGCATCTTAATGAAGATATTGTCTTGAAGTATGCTGTTGCATGGCGTGTAGACTGACACTTGAGTGAAGTTTAATGTAAATTAACTGGAAAGATGCTTGATGTTCTATAATACAGCTATACAATGTTGTAGTAATCTGTATATGCCTTGTGAACTGTTTATAGAAATTGTAAACAATGTGTCAAACTGTTGAATATTAATGCATACAGTATATATACATATATAATACATACACTATACATGCATACATATAATACATACAGTATACATGCATATACATATATATAATACATACAGTATACATGCATATACATATACAGTATATAATACATACAGTATACATGCATAAACATATATATTGAGCGTCAAAGTTTTTACATTATGTTTTGTGAGATGGAACTGTTGTATTTTATTAATTACTAACTCAAAAATTTCAACATTTTAAAAATAACACCACACAGGCATTAATGAACACCTAATGGACCAGAATGTAAAAAAATTGAGATAGAACCTTATAATTCTAACGTCACACAGGTTGCTAAACAGCTGAAGAAAAAGAGGAAAGAACTAGAGAAAGAAAAACAGTTAGAGAGAGAGAGAATGCAGAGAGAGGAAGAAATGGAGAGGAATAGAAAGGAGTCAGTTAAGAACTATAGGGAGAAACAGATACAAAAAAAGAAGAGAGAGGGGGACCATCCAGGCAGAACAAGAAATGGAGAGGAAGAGAGAGATTGCAAGACAGAGAGAGGAGGAGGAGGAAGAGGAGAAGAAGGAGGAGGAGGAATGGAAGAGAGAGATCGTTAGATTGAAAAGAGAAAAAGAACAAATGATAGAGATGGAGTCACAACTAAGGGCGGAGCAGGAGGAGAAGAAGAAGGTTGCTGAACAGCAGAAAAAGAGGAAAGAACTAGAAAAAGAAAAACAGTTAGAGAGAGAGAGAATCCAGAAAGAGGAGCAACAGATGAAACAGTTGGAAGAGCAAAATAACAGGGCAATCGAGAACGATTGGAAGAGAAAGGAGGAGGAGGAGGAAAGGAAGAAAGACAAAAAGCCTGAAGAGGCAGTTACGAACTATTGGGATAGACAAAAGAGAAGGGAGAGGGGGACCATCCAGGCAGAACAAGAAATGGAGAGGAAGAGAGAGATTGCAAGACAGAGAGAGGAGGAGGAAGAGGAGAAGAAGAAGGTTGCTGAACCGCTGAAGAAAAAGAGGAAAGAACTAGAGAAAGAAAAACA
Organism: Nansenia antarctica; assembly: GCF_963989245.1. NCBI lineage: Eukaryota > Metazoa > Chordata > Actinopteri > Argentiniformes > Microstomatidae > Nansenia > Nansenia antarctica. The sequence continues at coordinate 3,896,338 of NC_137674.1, forward strand.
GTTAGAGAGAGAGAGAATCCAGAAAGAGGAGGAGCAACAGATGAAACAGTTGGAAGAGCAAAATAACAGGGCAATCGAGAACGATTGGAAGAGAAAGGAGGAGGAGGAGGAAAGGAAGAAAGACAAAAAGCCTGAAGAGGCAGTTACGAACTATTGGGAGAGACCATCACCGATACAAAAGAGAAGGGAGAGGGGGACCATCCAGGCAAAACAAGAAATGGAGAGGAAGAGAGAGATTGCAAGACAGAGAGGAGGAGGAGGAAGAGGAGATGAAGAAGGTTGCTGAACAGCTGAAGAAAAAGAGGAAAGAACTAGAGAAAGAAAAACAGTTAGAGAGAGAGAGAATGCAGAGAGAGGCAGAGCAAGAAATGGAGAGGAAGAGAAAGGAGGAGGAGGAGGAGGAGGAGGAGGAAAGGAAGAAAGACAAAAAGCCTGAAGAGGCAGTTACGAATTATTGGGAGAGACCGATACAAAAGAGAAGAGAGAGAGGGGATGAGGAACAGAAAGAGAAGAGAAACCAGGTAACCCTGGTAAGAGACGAGATGCCTGCAAAACAGAAGATGTTCCTGGAATTTAGAGAAATTGAAAGAGAGAGGAGAAGAAAGGTAGAGGAAGTGAGAATACTCAAGGAAAAGGAGAGACAGAAGGAAGAGGAAGAAAAACTAAAAGAGGTTGCTAGAACAAAAAAGCAGAGAGAGGAGCAAAGGACGGAGAAGGAGTGCTGCAAAGTGCTGCAAAAGGAGGCGGTGCAGAAGAAGGTGCTGCAGAAGGAGGCAGTGCAGAAGGAGGCAGTGCAGAAGGAGGAGGTGCTGCAGAAGGAGGTGCTACAGAAGGAGGTGCTGCAGAAGGAAGCCATTAAACTGAAGACGAAGAAGAAGAAGGGAGGAGTTCGGAGGTTCTTCAGCCGCGTTTTCAAAATGATGAAGTGCTCCTCTTGCATAGAACAAGAAGACCACTGAGACAGCCCCCCAACACACACACACACACACACACCCACCCCCCCCCCACACCCACACACCCAAACACCCCCCCACACACCCCCACCCACCCACCCTCCCCCCCGCCTTTCTGGTAGGCATCGCCGTAGGGAAGTGTGTCCCAGACAGGTACGCATCCAGCCTAGAAGAGCACCGGGTGAGTTGTTTGGCGATGGAGGATGTCATCATCTTCTTCGAGCTCATCGGAGACGACGACAGCACCACCACAGCTCTCCTGGCAGAGGTGCTGCAGAAAGAGGCGGTGCAGAAGGCGGTGCTGCAAAAGGAGGCGGTGCAGAAGAAGGTGCTGCAGAAGGAGGCAGTGCAGAAGGAGGTGCTGCAGAAGGAGGAGGTGCTGCAGAAGGAGGTGCTGCAGAAGGAAGCCATCAAACTGAGGACAGGGAGGAGTTCGGAGGTTCTTCAGCCGCATTTTCAAAATGATGAAGTGCTCCTCTTGCATAGAACAAGAAGACCACTGAGACAGCCCCCCAACACACACACACACACACACACACACACACACACACACACACACACACACACACACACATAGTGGCTGTTAGAACAGGTGGCATAATTATAATGAATTAAAGAATGCTTAAAAAACTAAATTGTAGAGACACAAAATGGACATTGGACAACAAAAGGTCATGAAAAAGTGACTCCAGGATGTGTCATAATTGATATAGCTAATAGGAAAGAGACGAGAGAAGGTAGACATTAACTTGTTGTCTTGTTTTGTCATTATGTGTGTTTTAAAGGAAAATAAAGAAAAATTTGAGCACAAAAAAAAACTATGGTTGTGACTTTGAGAGGATCAGAGACAGAACAACTCTACAGTATACACATTTTAATAAAGAAATACTGAATACATCTGTTGAGTATAAAACTATCCTTACCACAAATGTATCATTAGTAGAAGTACAAACCATTTGACTACAAAGCAGAAGAAATACATCCCTTATCCAGCAGTATAAAATGCTAACATATTACAGTTAGTAGGGTTTTTTTGTTGGTCCTAAACATTTAAATTAATTAACAACTTACATATATATTTGGCAAATAATGAAAATACAACTGAACACAAGAACCATAAGTTGGTTATCAACTTGATATCTGCGGCGAGCATCACCAGCGTTTTCTCGTCGTGACCTACGACCTCCACTCTAAGTGGCCAGAGGTGACACCTGTGGGCTCAGTCACAGCAAAGGTGCTGATCGACATTCTCGACGCTATGTTTGCACGTTGGGGCCTGCCCAAGAGGATCACGACTGACAACGGTCCTCAAATGATTTCCCATGAACTGTCCTCCTATCTAGTGGGTAAAGGGATCCACCACATCCGCACAGCGTTCTACCACCCTGCTGCGAACGGGGGGGTGGAACGGCTGAACCAAACACTGAAAAATGGCATCAGGACCCACCTGGCACAAGGGTGCACGCTCACCACCAGCCTCCTCCAGACGCTGTTGCATTATCGGGCCACGCGACACGCCACTACAGGAGTCTCCCCAGCCTCCCTCATGCTGGGGCGGGAACTCCAGCTGCCTCTCGATAGGCTCCGCCCTACACTAGCTCAGCCCCCGGTCCATCCAGTTCAAAACCACAGTCCCCAAACACCAGCGCTTGATGAAGGATCGTTTCGACAGGGCCAGACGTGCTAGGCCACCTGTCATTGCTGTGTCAGACTGGGTCAGGATCCGACGACCTCATCGGGACAACAAACTCCAGTCGTTTTGGTCTGACCCTGTCCAGGTCAGCAAACAGCTTGGCCCGGCCTCGTTTAGGCTCGCCGACGGCACTCGCTGGCATGCTACCCGCCTGCGTAAGGTTCAGCCTCCCCCTGGCCCAGCGCTGGGTGTGGCCTCTTCCACAGTCTTGCCAGCCGCACGGTTGGATGAAGCAGCAACCCCGGCCTACCAGGCTCAGCCCCAAGGCGTGGAGCCGCCACCAGTGGCTGTGGCTGCACCAGAGCCACGTCTGGTTCGAGCACGCAACAGGCCCGATCACTTGCGTGACTACATGACTGAGTATCACACCTAGGTTGTGTGAGGGGGGGGGAAATGTTACGTCTGTAGTTTTACGACAGTTTGGACTTCACTACAGTGCCGTGTTATGTTATGTGTTAGGACGACTTACGTTATGGGGTTAACACGATGTTGAATAAATGGAGTAAGCTCCGATCAGAAGCTCTGAGTATCAGTCTCCGTTATTGAACATATCAGTGATATCAAGCGAAAGGTTCTTTATATTCAAATCTGCAGACATACACTTGTGATCATCTTTTCAATAAGATAGATATTCCCTTTCAATTCAATGTACAATTCGTATTTCTCAACAACAACAAAAAACTGTCAACTTATATGACTACCCATTTGGTTAATACAACAGAAATGTACTTCTTTTTAACTATCAATCAATCATGTAACATATTAATCATGGGGTTAGGGTGGCCTGGGGGCTTAATCTCGACATGCACCCGGGCCAAGCGAGAGCAGGAGAAGAGAGCCGAGCTCTTAGAGAGGGAGAGGAACAGACAGAAGAGGGAGGACAAATGGAATAAGTTTCAGGGACAAAAAGCAGACAAGAAAAATGCGAAGAAGAGCGCCAAGACTCAGAAGGAGGAGGAGCGCTGTGAGAAGTGGGCTGCTCATAAGAGAGACCGGAGGCTGGAGGCGGTGGAGAGTGGCACTGGAGACTTCTTTGCAGAGGAGATGGCAGCCGACCCAGAGGCAGCTAGGTTTCCAGACCGGAAGATGACAATTTGGCAGAAAATAAAGTTGAGGTGAGAAATACAGGTTGGAAGTACGATGCACAGACATTTCAAAACACACATCTTCTTTAATTTATATAAAATGTGACCAAGACTGTTGAGTATGAGGGGCTTGTTGAGGTGTTTGGCTAAACAACAACAACAACAACAACAAAGTTGCTTGTCTAATGTTGTCACGTGTCTATGTGAGAGTCCTATGGCTAATTATCTCTCCACTTCTGTCATCGTGTATGATGCTGTATGTGATGTATAGTGGCTTTTAACACTACTCTCAATTTCATATTCGCTTTGTCATTGCAGCAATGAAGACTTTTGTCCTCCAATTTCAAATGACAGCATGAGCATTTCTAGCTGTGTATGTCTTCTTCTCTTACTTTTTTGGGTGATTTGTTATTTAGAAAAATTAAAAAAGTAGTCCCACACATTTTAATAGGTTTTTCAAGTGGTTTTATTAAAAGGCTGGTGTTTGTCACTCTTGTGTACTGTACCTATTGTGTGAAATAATACAGTCATTAGAAGCAAGACATAACACACACTACCGACATTAATAAACACACAACATACTGTACACAGTTTTCCTTTAATTTAAATTTCTCCTTCAGCGTTGGTGATGTCCTTCAAACCATCTCTGCTGCTGTCAACAAAGAGGAAGAATTTCTCATCACGGTGTCAAGATTCGAGTTGGTGGAGCGCAGTCTTATTCAATGGAAGCGCCAAAAGAAGTCAGGCCCTACCAACCAGCTGAAGATCCGGCTCATAGGAGAGGCAGGCATCGATACAGGGGCACTCCGGAAGGAATTCCTCACAGGTACACATTCCATATGTGTACCAAATTGAAAATAGGTAGAAGTTACCGTCAATGGTTCTTTGATTCTTGATTCTTTGCTTTGACAGACATGGTTGCAGGCATTGAACGGAGGCTGTTTGAGGGTGACCAGAGTGGAAAATGTCCAAAATACTCTCTTTTGGATCTGGACCAAGCCAACTTCAGGCATGTCATGTGGATATACTACGTATATAGTGGAATCTGTCTGAGACTTCAAACATAATATTCTTTACATATTATCATGCCAATGATTGTATAGTAAGCTTTGCCAATGATCTTTTTACAGTATTGTCCTCTATAGGATAGGCCTATGTGACTGCTATGTATTGCATCTCTTTTAGGAGTGCTGGTGAAATATGGGCTGCTAGTCTTGCACAAGGTGGACCACCACCCTGCTGCCTCAAACCATGGTGTTACAAGTACCTCTGTGCTGGAGAGGTTCAGTTGGAGCACCTTTCAAAAGAGGATATTTGTGACTCTCACTATACAGCACTTATCTCCAAGGTAAAAAGTATTTAGTTTTACTGCTGTAAATGTTTGGCATCACATCACGGTAATGCAGAATTTCCAGCTATTACAGAATTATGAGAATTTGCTTTAATGTTGCTGGAGATGGGGATAGTCAGGGGCTTTCACAGTGAATGTTAGATGGTAAACCCATGTGTTGTTGCATTTTGTCTAAAAGGAGTTTACAGATATACCTTGAGTATTTAGGATACCTAAATGCTCAAGAAGGATAGGGTTACTTTTGGATTTAAGGGCCTATTCTCTGTCAATTCTTGCATACACTTCATTATCTCTACAGTAGTGTGTGCTGTACTCTATATTAAACTGTCATGCTGGCATGCTCAATGTGGACATTCCAATTATTACACCGCCATGCCCGCTTGACATGTTATTTTATGTTTGTTTGTCTGTCTGGCTTTTAAGGTTGAGTCAGCCACAGAAGATGAGATGCTTGAGATGGTTGAAGATATTTCTACCTGCGGCTACCGTGGACCTGTGATTATTGAAAAGAGAGAAGAAATTGTTCGGTATAATTCTTGCCTTTACACTCTTGCCTTTGTGATGTGTTACTATTTACATTTTTATTTTCAACTCCATACTTACCCCTACATTTCAGCGCTGTTGTTCTTCATGCCATACTCCGACTGGTGGCCCTTCTCTCCCAGCTACGTGATGGTCTTAACCTTTATGGTCTTGCTGCTCTTATGAGCCAATACCCAGACATCTGCCAATCACTCTTTGTTCCTGGGATGGAGGTGAAGGTGAGTTAATGCTGTAGTAGGGTTGGACTGGTATCACTTTTAACTGTTAACAGTGGTTGCAAACCCTTTAATTTGAATTATGTATAAAGATGTGTATTATCCAAAGGGTCAGACAAATGAATGCCAGGTTTGTCTAGAGGTGTGAAATTAATGCCAGGATATTGCTCTTAAAGAAAAGCAGATTAATCTATGTTGCATGTTATTATTTTGATTCAGATTAACTAATGATGCTATTTTTTTTCTCTCACCAGGCCGATGCTGACTTTGTTATCTCAATATGCCACCCTGAGTTCAGCGAGAAGGGCTCCAACAAAACACAGGTGGAAGTGAGAGTCATGAACCATCTCCAGGACTTCTTGCAGGATCTGGATGACTGTAATTGCTGGTTTCTTCTTGCAAACTCTTTGTACTTAGTGTCTCTCATACACATGTCAAGTTTCCATGTAGTTTACATCATCATTTAAGTATTGTGATTACATTTCCAAAATCTACCCCTGTGCTAATAGAGATAAACGGTAATTGTAATGCCCTGTTGAATGAAGTGATTAATCGGGTGTGGCTGACTGTAGCACAATGATCAGACACACCTGATTCACTTCATCCAATAGTGTAGGACAGGAAATAAAATAGCAGTTCTCATTTCAGGAAGTAGTGGAGTTGTATAAGTATTCTATTGTTTCCTTTCTGTCTCTGAAAAGGTGAACATCCAGAAGTGGGTGATTGTCCGGGTCCCCTCACCCCCAGTACCTTTCTGCAGTGGCTTACAGGACAGGGCCATATTCCCATCTTGCTAGAAGAGAAGGACATGAAAGTGTTTGTGCAGTTCAACCACACATGCCATATCCAGTTTGGTGCTCATACAGTTTGCTACCCAACAGTTACTGCCTGTACCAACACCATCTGCCTGCCTGTTCAGCATATGCAAACATATGTAGACTTCAAAGAAATTATGAGAGAGGCCTTCCACGGCGGGGCAGCTTTTCTTAATGTTTAATTCATAAGAACCCACAACCCAATGGTGCCACATTTCTAATATTTTTTTTCAAAATTAGGCCTTATGTTCCCACAGCCCAGTGGTCGCACAGCCCAATCTGGTGCCACATTGCTAATATTTCATAGGTGGGCTATGGATAGGGTTAGGGTCAGTGTTAGGACTAGGGTTAGGGTCAGTGTTAGGACTAGGGTTAGGGTTAGTGTTAGTTAGATTACTTCGAAATGTGGGAACATTGGTGTTATGTATTGAAGTGTAATTTTGAGCTATGTGGACCACCGTAGTTGGAGTGATAAAAAGCGGATAGGTAAATGCGGAAGTGATCATGCCTGTATACCTGCGATGTGTTCAGTAAAGCTACTACGGATAATCAAAGTGTTTCGCCGTCTCTGCCTCCATTCTTGATCGGGAATTAGCGATGTTATTGTCTACATACATAACAAAACAATTGGCGACGAGAATCGACGAACTTGTGCGGCGGTTTTGTTTCCCCCTGGATTACAAATTATCACCGGCGGGAGTCATGACCAGGGCGGTGTGCGTGCTGTGAAGTTCGGGAAAAGAGAAACTCACACTGCGCATATTGGAGGAGAGTACACAAGTAAGTGAAACGGACTTACTTAAAGTGGGAAAATGCCGATGACTGGAGCATTTGGACAGTTTGATGACACTTTAGAGACTTGGAATGCTTACACTGAACGGTTTGAGTTTTTTGTTATTGCTAATGACATTAAAAATGACAAGGTGGTGGCAACCTTCCTCAGTATAATAGGAGCTAAAACGTTTGGCTTGCTAAGGGACTTACTCCAACCAAACAAGCCAGGTGCCTATTCTTACACGGACATTGTGACAACGTTAAATGGACATTTTTGCCCAAAGCCTTTGGTGATTGCAGAGCGGTTCAGGTTCCACAAGAGGAATCAAGAGGAAGGTGAATCCATTACTCAATATGTAGCAATACTGAGGAAATTGACTGAACATTGTCAGTTTGGCACATCACTGTGTGACACTCTGCGTGACAGACTTGTGTGTGGATTAAGGAGTGAGGCAATACAGAAGCGCCTGCTCACAGAGGAGCACCTCACATTTAAGACAGCTGTGGATATTGCAATATCAATGGAGCTAGCTGCCAGGGAAGCACTGCAGCTAGGGGCTGCCTCAAGAGTGCATGGGGTAGCAGCCACACATGATAGACAGAGAGGGGGTACCCTGGAATGTTATCGTTGTGGGAAACGTGATCACCTGTCATCAGAATGCTGGGCGAGGGAGCTCCTATGCCATCACTGTGACAAGAGGGGACACATTGAGCGGGTTTGTAGAGCTAAGAGAGAGAAGTCAACAAAGGACACCTTTAAAGATAGGAAAAAGTCAGACAAGGCAAACACAGACAACTGGCGGTCAAAGAAGAAACTGCACAGTGTTAAGAAGGGACAGACAAGCAGCAGTGGAACAGACTCAGAAGAGGAGTTACCAATAAAGGTGTTAACTGTAAAAGGAGGCTCGGCAGCCTATAGTGTCACCCCGTTATTGGAAGGACATCCCATTACGATGGAAATCGATACTGGAGCCGCTGTATCACTAATGTCAGAGACACTGTTCAAGAAAAAACTGAACCATATGCCATTGACTCAGGCAAAGCTCATTCTAAAAACATACACAGGTGAAACCGTCCCCATGGTTGGGAGGGCTAAGGTCCTAGTTGAATTAAATGGACGAAAAGTCAGGCTTCCGATCTAGGTGGTCAGAGGGGACTATCCAGCACTGATGGGCAGACCATGGCTGGAGGTGATGCGTCTGAACTGGAGAAAGGTGAATGCAGTATCAGAAGATACCACCGGCATATCAGCAGTGTTAAAGCGACATGCAGCTGTGTTTAAAGACGAGCTGGGGAGCATGAAAGGCATCACAGTCAAGCTGCAGGTCAAACCTGATTCCAAACCACGCTTTATGAAAGCCAGGACTGTTCCCTATGCACTCAGGCCAAAGGTCGACGCTGATATACAGAGGCTGGTGAAGATTGGGGTCATTGAGCCAGTACCATACAGCGACTGGGCCACCCCCGTGGTCCCGGTAATCAAGAGAGATGGATCAGTTCGCCTGTGTGGTGACTTCAAGGTAACTGTTAACCCGGTGCTGACTGTTGAACAATACCCTCTTCCAGTGATTGAGGACCTGTTTGCTGGGTTGGCTGGTGGTAAGAAATTCAGTAAAATCGATCTGAACCAGGCCTACCTACAGATGCATGTTGAAAAAGAGTCACAGGAGCTCCTCACCATCACCACCCACAAGGGTCTCTTTAGATATCACCGTCTGCCGTTTGGCATCACCTCCGCCCCGGCAGTGTTCCAGAGGGCCATGGATCAGATCCTGAGTGGTCTCTCTGGTGTGCAATGCTATCTGGATGATATCTTGGTGACTGGAAAGGATGATGAAGAACATCTGCTGAACCTGGATAAAACTCTGGGAAGACTTGAAGAATATGGCTTACGTGTTCGCCAGGAAAAATGCGACTTCTTCAAGGCAGCAGTGGAATACCTGGGCCATGTCATCGATGCAGACGGGCTCCACACAGCGCCCTCTAAAGTGACCGCCATTTCAGAGGCTCCTGCTCCCGAGAATGTGAGCCAGTTGAGATCTTTTCTTGGGCTTCTAAACTATTATGGCAAGTTTATTCCACAGCTGTCTACGCGGCTAAAGCCGTTGCACGAACTACTGAGGGAGGGCAAAACATGGTCATGGTCAAAAGAATGTGACGCAGCGTTTAACATAGCCAAAGCAGCATTGACCGACAAGAGGGTGTTAACACACTTCGACCCGTCCTTGCCTCTCCAACTCGCATGTGACGCATCGCCATATGGAGTGGGCGCCGTGGTGTCCCATATCACACCGACTGGAGAAGACAAACCCATCGCGTTTGCGTCACGTACGCTGAGCACAGCAGAAAGGAACTATCCACAGATAGAGAAAGAAGCATTAAGCATTATCTTTGGAATTAAAAAGTTCCACACTTACCTGTTCGGAAGGAGGTTCACCCTGCTGACCGACCATCGTCCTTTGACATCCATCTTGGGTCCGTATGCAGGGATACCGACCCTGGCAGCAAGCCGCATGCAGCGCTGGGCACTGCTCCTCAGTGCTCACAACTATGAAATTAAGTACCGGAGGTCAGGGGCACACGCCAATGCGGATGCTTTGTCACGCCTTCCACTTCCTGATCACCCTAAGAGCAAGGAGCAAACCATTTTCTACTTTGACATGGTGGAGAGTGCCCCGGTGACTGCTCACCGTGTCAGGAAGGAAACAAAGGGGGACCCCATCCTCTCCAGGGTGTTTGACCGCGTTATGAGAGGGGATCTGTCACAGGTTCCTGACGCACCACCGGATCTTCAGCCTTACCTTTCGCGGGGGAAGGAGTTGACGGTGACGGCTGGATGCTTGCTCTGGGGCATGCGGGTCATAATCCCGACAAAGCTGAGAGAACCAGTCCTGAGAGAGCTACACTCAGGCCATTGTGGCATCGTCAGGATGAAAGAGCTTGCACGCAGTTACTTCTGGTGGCCTGGGCTAGACTATGACATTGAATCTAAAGCCAGATCATGCCCATCATGTCAAGTCATCAGAAACACACCAAGCCTGGCTCCGCTGCATCCTTGGGACTGGCCAGCGTGTCCCTGGCAACGAGTTCATCTGGATTTTGCAGGACCAGTTGATGGAGCTATGCTGCTGGTGGCCGTGGACGCACACTCAAAGTGGCCTGAGGTGGCTGTCATGTCCACCATCACCTCGGGGAAGACCATTCAGATATTGAGGGAGATGTTTGGTCGATTTGGACTCCCTGAGCAGATCGTCACTGATAATGGGCCATCTTTTGTATCAACAGAGATGGAGGACTTCCTACAGAACAATGGAATTAAGCACATCCTTTCAAGTCCATACCATCCATCCAGCAACGGATTGGCGGAGAGAATGGTGCAAACTGTAAAACATGCCCTCAAAGCATCCAAGAGTGAGGCTCCCTTGAAGCAACGCCTTGATACTTTTCTATTCAAGTATCGTAATACCCCTCATGCAACGACTGGGACCTCGCCAGCTTACCTTCTAATGAAGAGGCAGCTTCGGACACGTCTTGATCTGCTGCGACCTACCTCAACGGAAACATCAGTCCACGAGAAACAGCAGGAACAAGTAAATCAGCGAGCTAAGCGGTCTAAAGACAGACAGTTTGATGTTGGAGACTCTGTCCTCGCACGCAACTACACTACTAAGGAGAAATGGACCCCTGCCACGGTCCTCCGGAAGACTGGACCTGTTTCCTATCATGTTCACACCAAAGACAATCAGACATGGCGTAGGCACGTGGACCAGTTGTTGCCTAGAGAGCTAGGAGTGACCAGCCCCACATCCGGGGCATCAGGATTCACGTTCACGGACGAGCTGACACCACACCTGAGCATGCCGGTACCTGCAGCGGCCACACCTTCGCCGCCTGCAGTAGAGCCAGCACCTCCAGACCCCTCGGTGATCGAATGCCCTGTGATCGAGCTGGAACCCAGCCCTTCTCCGGTGCTGAGGCGCTATCCCTCAAGAGACAGGAAACCTCCTGAGCGCCTGGTGCTAACCCTGTCTACCATCTCTCCCTAGTTGACATTTAATGTGTATGATGCTAATGTGGACATTATCATTTAAGGGGGGAGGAAATATGTTATGTATTGAAGTGTAATTTTGAGCTATGTGGACCACCGTAGTTGGAGTGATAAAAAGCGGATAGGTAAATGCGGATAGGTAAATGCATGTGATCATGCCTGTATACCTGCGATGTGTTCAGTAAAGCTACTACGGATAATCAAAGTGTTTCGCCGTCTCTGCCTCCATTCTTGATCGGGAATTAGCGATGTTATTGTCTACATACATAACAATTGGGCTGTGGGACCATCGGGCCGTGGGTCACTCTAAAGGTTATGATACAACATCAATGTGGTTTACAGGTTTGTGACACCTCAGTGCTTTAAAGATACTATGCCAAATGTTAGCGTACCTCTCTCGGTCAATACAGTTATATATGCTTATGAGACAGCATACAAGGTAAAAACTAAATGTGAAATTATTTGATGATGTTCCATGTTACTTGAATTACTTTTAGTTATCCAGTGGTATTTATTGTTAAGTGAGATACCTAAGTACTGTATGAAATGCATTAAACGATGCATGCATTATATGTTAGCCTCTCGAATCATTTTGAGAGTAATTGAGGATAGTAATGTTACACCAAACGGTGCAAATCATCTACTTGAACGACACACTCCCCATCTAGGAGGTCTGGAATATGACTATTTGGTAGGAAAATCTTTTTTGTCTGTTTATTTTATTTATCGATAGGTAAAAATGGCTTCCTTATACATTTTATTAATAATTTAATTAATATAACATGTTTTGTTTACATTTGTTTTAATATGCATTTGTTTTAATTGAACAATTGATATCTGATTTGTTTATCAGTTTTTCAAGAAATGTGTTCAGGAAATGTTAAATATAATAAAGGACATGCAGCATTAGAATTCTTAAATGGGTGAATCTTATCTTTAGCAATGAAAAACAAGCTTTTTAAATGTAACTAATTCTGTCAGATCTGTGACAACCTGGCACAGCCATCTTGGAAATGTTATGGGACGACAAAATCACATGACCCATCAGGATGTTCAGTAGGTGTCTCTTTGGTAGTTCATGGGTTGAAAACAAGGATAAAGCTGTATAAGGACTATTGTATAATGGCATGGACTTTTCTAGCCCACCTAGCTATAGCCAGTTACAGTAGACATCTCAGTAGATGTTACAGTAAGTTCTATCTTAACTACCCCCCCACACACACAAACACACAACTATACAAGTCACTGCTTTATCCGTGCCAACAAATTATTTTCAAAGTACAGTTTATTTTTAATTTTACATTTACTTAGTTAGGCTTGCAACTTACTTGTATGATATTTAAGCAATATCACACGAGAGGGAGTGTGTTATACTGAATATCAGCACGGCTGTGATTCGGTCGTAGGTACGAGGCCGCCAGGCCGAGTACCGAAGAGTGTGACCTCGAGTGTGATATTGCTTTTATACAACAGTTCTACAGCGCAATTTATTAGTTAACAGTAATAAGTGACAACAGATTATGATTTGTTTGTTTATTTAATCATTTATTTTGGCTCCGTCAAGAAAAAAATAATAGTTCCTCAACGGGACTGTTCAACTAGCGAAGTTTCCCACAGAAGTGGGGAAAAAACGGGTTATTTTGATAAACCGGATACATTTTGTGAATATATATGGTTACTTTCTCGCCTGAAAACATATTAAAACTTCATAAAATGATATATTAACACTTGTAGAGCCAAATTACAGCTTTTGGCCAATGGCGGCCAAAATTGAGGATTTAAAAACGGAGAGTTTTGCTTTGCGCGCTGATTGGCTAATGTCTTCTTAGTAACAATGTAGTCTAATTAACGGTAATTTAACACCTGTGCGGCGGAGTGCTACATATAGTTAAAAGTCCCAGTGCTGTTATACTATATATCAGGGGTCCCCAAACTTTTTTCTGTGAGGGCCACATCATTTTTCCTTTCTGTGATGGGGGGCCTGAGTCGGTCTCTAACATAAAATAATATGGAACGGAGTGGAATGGAGGCGGTTGCGCAAAGCAATTGCGCGCAGGAGAGCACTGGTGGATGCAAACAAAGTCTAAACAGTTGAATTTGGATGGAATTTATACCTATAGTGATATGTCAATGAAATATAATCAGTTTTACAGTCTGATACTTGAGGGAGGACCCTCATCATACACGGGGGGACCCATGAAGCAGGGCTGTCTGGGGGTCCTTAAATGAGCATCAAACGCTTAATTTCTTGCATTCTGATGAATTTAGATGCAATTTGTGCCCTTTCTGCATCAATTTATGGTGGAAATTTCATTATTTATGTAAAGGAAAACACAATATTCAGGCACCAGATGACCATTCAAAATGTAATGTAATATAATGCAATATAATGCTCTCAGGCATTCTGTACTTTCAAATATGTATTCTCCTTGAGCAGTCAACATCAACTATCAGCTATTTCGCTAGCAAACACGAAAGCTAACTTATTTGCGAAACAGCGCCCCCGCCACCACGTCGGCGCAATGCCGCAATTGCAGTTAGAAATGTTGTTGTTCAAAGGGCCGGTCCAAGTGTGGGGGTGGGCCGTGTTCGGCCCGCGGGCCGTAGTTTGGGGACCCCTGCTATATATCGTAACTCATGGAATGCCTCTTGTCCAATCAAATTACTTGGTCGGAACTAACTGTTGTATAATAATACAATATAGCCTACAGTCTTAATATTTACAACAAGATTCCTATGGAGGAGGTAGGGTGTCACCACATTAGTGAAATTAGGTTTGTCAATGGTGCCGTAGTAGGTACAAAGCATGCGATAATGTGGCCAAATAAATGTCTCTACCAAAAGAATCAGAATGAGCGAGGGGATCAACAGTGAGGCGTAGCGTCTCAATGTCCTCTGCAGTCAGTGGACAGTCCAGGTCTGGCACCGTAACACCTGAGGTAGAGGCGTTGCTATGGGACAGCCCTGAGCACTCCCAATCAATGTCATTGATCTGGATTCCCTGAAAATTAGAGAAAATGTTTGTAGTGTGTAGATTGAGAATCATATCTGCAAGGAAGATAATATGGTTGCTATAACTCAACTGCCACATCTTGGTCCGATGTGTCTGGCTCTCTGAAGGGGCACTGCATCATCCCGAGCTCCCACAGCTGGTTGGGAGTAAGGTAGTTTTCCGTTCTGATGGAATGATTATTCCAGCCAGCAGAAAACTTTGTCAGATCAGCCTTGAGTCTAGGGAGGAAGGTGTAATGAACACAGAAGAGGTGAAGACTATCCGAGATGTCAAGGGATCCATCTTCTTCTAGCCTGTGTAGGACATCGCAGTAAATGTGCGTAACCCCTGTCCAAACGTCCATCCATAGGCGTTGAATTCTACAAATACAAACATTTCACATTGCTTAATCAAACTGTAAAAGAATAGCCAAACAGTAGTTGAACTGTAGGCCATGTCACAATGAAGGGCACACCAATCATAATAATAACATGTAACTTACTGCATGTAACTTTGATTATCATTATTGCAAATGGGTTATCCATATAAACAATCCACAATAATGTACTCAAATAGTGGATAATTTCCTCACACGAGGGTCATGAAAATGCAGCATTGAATGCATCCTGGCATCGCTCCCCCTGACATCCGCAGAGCAGTCATCACAAAAGCTTCCTGGACTGTATATTTGCACATTAAGAAATATATGACAGAAATTAAAATATCTATGGAGTTCAATTCATGGTGTGACCTACAGCTGTGATGCCAACACTTTTTCAAGGCTTGACAGACTATCAGTCTCTGAATGAATGAATGATGAATTTAATTACAATATTTCCACTATGTCCTTCATGAGTAGGAAACTGACCTTCCTAGAGAAGCCATCAATGCCACCGAATATCACCATGTTATATCTGGTGGGAAAAATTAAATGAAAAAGATGATTAGCCACAATTAAAATTAAAAATGAATCCCAACAATATATTTCTAATCATGTTATATTCGAATATAAAACATACCTGATGAGTTTATGATTGGTGTCTATGTGCTGCAGAAAATGTGGGCCTTGAACTGAGTATTTTCTTCGGACAACACAGCCCATACTTGTCATTCTTGATAAGATTCCTTCTGTATGTGACCTGGAGCCTAAAACGTCCATGGTGACCCACCATCCTCATCAGGGAGTTATAAGGGGGAGGTTGGTTCCTCATCTCAAACAAGGTGCTCAGGTCTTCAAGAGCTTTAGGCAGACCTACATTCTCCAAGGCACTTATGAGGGTCCTCTCTTGGGTCACTATGTATTCCAAATAATCCAGATCAGGAGGGTTGTTGTTGAGGGCCCATTGGAGTCGTTCTTTTAGTCTATCTAAACACTCCTGAAGGACAATGTTCTGAAAAACGAATGTAGTTTTGAGATAATATTATTTTGTTAAACACTGAATATATATATATATATATATATATATATATATATATATATATGAGTATAATAATATAGTTATATTATTTTATATATACATGGGGAGAACAAGTATTTGATACACTGCTGATTTTCCACGTTTTCCCACTTAGAAAGAATGTAGAGGTCTGTAATTTTTTTATCATAGGTACACTTCAACTGTGAGAGACAGAATAAAAAAAAAAAATCCAGAAAATCAAATGGTATGATTTTAAAATAATTTATTTACATTGTATTGCATGAAATAAGTATTTGATACATCAGAAAAACAGAACTTAATATTTGGTAAAGAAACCTTTGTTTGCAATTACAGAGATCAGACGTTTGCTGTAGTTCTTGACCAGGTTTGCACACACTGCAGCAGGGATTTGGGCCCACTCCTCCATACAGATCTTCTCCAGATCCTTCAGGTTTCGGGGCTGTCGCTGGGCAACACGGACTTTCAGCTCCCTCCAAAGATTTTCTATTGGGTTCAGGTCTGGAGACTGGCTAGGCCACTCCAGGACCTTGAGATGCTTCTTACGGAGCCACTCCTTAGTTGCCCTGGCTGTGTGTTTCGGGTCGTTGTCATGCTGGAAGACCCAGCCACGACCCATCTTCAATGCTCTTACTGAGGGAAGGAGGTTATTGGCCAAGATCTCGCGATACTTGGCCCCATCCATCCTCCCCTCAATACGGTGCATTCGTCCTGTCCCCTTTGCAGAAAAGCATCCCCAAAGAATGATGTTTCCACCTCCATGCTTCACGGTTGGGATGGTGTTCTTGGGGTTGTACTCATCCTTCTTCTTCCTCCAAACACGGCGAGTGGAGTTTATGCCAAAAAGCTCTATTTTGGTCTCATCAGACCACATGACCTTCTCCCATTCCTCCTCTGGATCATCCAGATGATCATTGGCAAACCTCAGACGGGCCTGGACATGCGCTGGCTTGAGCAGGGGGACCTTGCATGCGCTACAGGATTTTAATCCCTGACGGTGTAGTGTGTTACTGATAGTTTTCTTTGAGACTGTGGTCCCAGCTCTCTTCAGGTCATTGACCAGGTCCTGCCGTGTAGTTCTGGGCTGATCCCTCACCTTTCTTATGATCATTGATGCCCCACGAGGTGAGATCTTGCATGGAGCCCCAGACCGAGGGAGATTGACCGTCATCTTAAATTTCTTCCATTTTCTAATAATTGCGCCAACAGTTGTTGCCTTCTCACCAAGCTGCTTCCCTATTGTCCTGTAGCCCATCCCAGCCTTGTGCAGGTCTACAATTGTGTCCCTGATGTCCATAGAAAGCTCTTTGGTCTTGCCCATTGTGGAGAGGTTGGGGTCTGATTGATTGAGTGTGTGGAGAGGTGTCTTTTATAAAGGTAACGAGTTCAAACAGGTGCAGTTAATACAGGTAATGAGTGGAGAATAGGAGGGCTTCTTAAAGAAAAAGGTCTGTGAGAGCCGGAATTATTACTGGTTGGTAGGTGATCAAATACTTATTTCATACAATAAAATGCAAATTAATTATTTAAAAGTCATACAATGTGATTTTCTGGATTTTTGTTTTAGATTCCGTCTCTCACAGTTGAAGTGTACCTATGATAAAAATTACAGACCTCTACATTCTTTCTAAGTGGGAAAACCTGCAAAATCAGCAGTGTATCAAATACTTGTTCTCCCCACTGTATATATATGATAATATAATAATATGAGTATAATAATAAATAATAATAAAATACAATATAATATAATGAATAGTTGAGATGTATGCTCAGTTTCTGTATGTCTTGCTCGCAAGCAATAATGTCATTATTCATATTGTGGTGTAATGACTATTTCTTGAACCTCATCTCTAAAGAGACGAAACTGCAGAATGGTTAACCTTAGTTAAGCAATATCACACGAGAGGGAGTGTGTTATACTGAATATCAGCACGGCTGTGATTCGGTCGTAGGTACGAGGCCACAGATTATGATTTGTTTGTTTATTTAATCATAAAAATAATCAAAAAAGAGTTATATGAGCTAAATATCAACATTCAAATTACAATAATTTAACAATATGAACACATGGCCCACAGAGCATTCTACATGTAGCCAATGCTCTGAATATATTCCAGTGCACGTAAATAAACATCTGCACCAAAACTTGTTGACAGTTCGAATGGGTTCACAGCAGCCTTTAGTCCAGCAAGTTCCTCTGGGCTCAGTGGGCATTCGATTTCAGGAACCTGAACGCCCAAGTTTGGATCACTGACGACAAGACCGCTGCTTTCCCAATCTATTTATGAACATTTAGAAAAACAGTGAAACAATGTTTTATCTAGTAAATAATGTACACTGTTAGTGTTATCTTAACATACCGTATTAGCTTGTGGTTTGTGTCGATGTGCATCAGGGACTTTGGGCTCGGGACAGAGTAGGTCCTCCTAACCACAGATCCTAACCGTGTCATTCTTGACACGATGCTGGTAGTGTCTACACGGTGCATTGATGAACGGACTCTGTCCCACTGAACCCGATGTCCCTGTGCCTTTAGCAGGCCTGAGCTGAATGGTTTATTTTCAGGTCTAATGTCAATGGCATATTGAGAGCCACTGGCTTTTTGAGTTATATCACAGTAGCAAAATGCATTGTCAAGCCTCATAGCCGATGTGGTAGGGTTTGGTTCAATTAAATGAATGCAGGGAGTGGATTTTCATTAATAATAAAAAAATGCAGGTTTCAACAGTGAATGTGATTGTGATCATCAGCTGGAGTTCATCACCAGAGCTTGATATTATGCATTAAGTCATGGTTTTCAAATAGTCATTACATAAACATTAGTCTGCAAATGTATATTTTCCCGTATTTTTACCATAACGAAACACTGTCTAAAAGATAAGTGCTAGCTAGGTCTGCTTGATGTACACGTGTAGCAAACGATGTAGCTAGCTAGCTCTGAAATAACATTTCCGAAATTTGCTTCACTTACACTTTTATTTTTTCTTAACAGATTTGGATTGCACTTCAGCTTCCAGAGTTAGGACAGGTTAGGCGACATACACAAGTTTG
>NC_137674.1:3917793-4105293 GCF_963989245.1 Nansenia antarctica
TTATTTCCACTCTTGTTTTAATCAGGTCCGCCTTCTGTTTGTGTGCTAATATTCTGTATTGTCTGTTGCTCTTTGTTGTCTGTTGATCTTTGTTGGCTGCTGTGGGGTGTAAGCCCAATACAAATTTCCCAGTGATGGGACAATAAAGTGACTCTTGACTCTTGACTCTTGACTTGAAGACAACATGCCAGATGACACTGAAATGAGAGCCCTGTATCAAAAGAATCTATGCCTGTTTTACATGCGTCTGCAGGCTAAATGCCTCATTCCATCATCAACAATACAGATTATTGTTGAAGAAATTAACAGTTTGAATGACATTTGTCATCAGTACACTAAGAAGGAATTCAAGGAGGTAATGGCAGCTAAAACAAACCTGTCTGAGACTGATATTGACAGTGTTTTGAATTGTTTGGGAGAAGCAGATTTGCATTCTTCGTGCAGCTCTCATCTTTCCACTGAGTACAGAAGAAAGCAGTTCTTCAAAAAGAACTTTTCATATGTGCACCCACAGGCTATTTATCTTGGCACAGATGAGAATAGGAGGGAGTGCTATGCACAATGTATCCCACTTAAAGATACTTTAAAATCCATGTTAAAAGACCCTGCTGGTTTTTTGAGAAAAGCGTTCTACCTCGGAGGTGCTTCATCATTACTAGCTAGCTAACTGGCTAGTTAACTACATTCTAATCCCAAGGGAGTCTGGCTTGTGGGACCCACAACACAATGGATGCAATATTAAGAACGATCAACCCCAAAAAGGGTAACAAAGAGAACAGT
Source organism: Nansenia antarctica (assembly GCF_963989245.1). Lineage (NCBI taxonomy): Eukaryota > Metazoa > Chordata > Actinopteri > Argentiniformes > Microstomatidae > Nansenia > Nansenia antarctica. The sequence goes on from NC_137674.1 coordinate 3,918,574, forward strand.
AGACCAACAAGTGGATACAGTAAATCCTCCAACACCAGAGAAGTTCCCAGAACAGTCCCTGCTCCATCTGCCCCTTTGCAGTCAAAGAGCAATGAAAAGGAGGAAAACAAGACTGAGCAGAAAGATGTGAGGGCAGCAACTGCAGGCAATTCCAAGAAACGGCAAACTCTCAGCCAGGTCATCCTCACCAAACAGGCTGTTAAACAGACAAAGCTTGTTTCAGTGGCTCCAAAGCCGCCCGCTTTCATTCCACCTAAACCTGTCCCTGGTACCTACAAGGGCAAAGTTGTCCAGTCCAAAATAAGTTCCTTCAGGAAGCCTAGTAGCCTCGAGGAAGGGGTAGAAAACAAACCAGTCACAAAGACATCAGCGCCAAAAGTTGAGAACCGTAAGCTTGGAACGGTACGGTCCAAATTCATTGCTGACTTGCCTGGTCGTGCTTCATATAAGCCACCTCAATGTCATCCTCAAAGACCCAAGTCTGTGTGTGATGGGCATCCTCCAGTCTCAAAGTGCCCTACCGCCAGCCGTCCCACAGGCTTGCGCTCTGTGGTTGCTCCTGCCAGAACTGCTCCAGGAGCCATTGCTCACACAGGTTCCAGAAAGGTTTCCAAGGGAAAAGATCAGTCACAAAGCAGCAAACCCAAGGTGCCAATTGCAACAGACAAGAAGGTCCGGAAGCCACCTACAACCAGCACCCTAAGCCAGTACAGGGTTTCCATGGAAACTGCTGAAGAGAGAAGAGCAAAGTTGGCTGAGTGGCTGGCATCCAAGGGAAAGACACTGAAAAGGCCTACCCTATCAGCAGTTGCACCACCAAGAGCCAAATCAGTCCCACAACCTGAAGTCCCACAACCTGAAGTCCCACACCCTGATCTGAAAGGTCTTAAACCTGACCCGGCTGTTCAGCCTGAAAGTGACCAGGTTGTGGTTAACCTTTGTGATGCTTTGGACGCAATGAAGAAGCTCTCAGCACATATAGATGATTTAAATAGACCAGAGGATGTTGAGATGAAGAGTGAGGCAGGAGGGCGATCCACTGAGCAGAAAGTTAAGAGGGGCTATGTTCAAGCTGTTGATGGTGATGAGGACCTGGTGGAGACAATACCAGAGGCTGAGAGTGCCTCAGTGGTGAAATACAGTGTGAAGACAACTCCGTACCTGCAAAGTGTTAAGAGAACAATTGAGGGTGAGGCGAGAGCAAGCGATTCTAGACGAAAGAGCACCATCAAGGATCTGAAGTTCCTTACACTAGTGCGCCGCTCCTGCCGAATCCAACGCAAGTCATCACGCCTGCCTGGAATGCTGACAGACCACGACCCCTGTGTGTCCTCTCTGGCTGAGCTTGTGCAGCTGGACGACGATGCTAATGCCTACATTTACAGGAGGAACCCTGCCCTTCTGGAGCATCTGCCAGATCATCCCCGGGACCTTGAGAGGATCTGAGTGTTTGGATGTGGGGTGTAGAGTTGCTGTCACTTCTCAAAAGGATGCATAAGACCTCTGCAGCTCATCCAGGAGGCTACCGGCCGTCTGGTGTTCAACCTCCCCAAAGTCCCCCTCTCCTCCGCACCCATCACCGGCTCCCCATAGCAGCTCGCATTACACTCGGTGCATGGCGTTGGGCCATGGTCGCGGAATCGGTCGGGTTTGTTGTTGCATCCTACATACGGGTAGGCCTATCTTTTTGGGGTTCGCGGGTCCACGGTGTGCAGAGTTGTCAGCAGAGTGTCAGGGGTATGATGGTGTGCATGCCGTCTGCCGCGTCGCGCAAGCCTGCCGCCCGCGGTCGCTCGCGGGGGGCTCCGCTGGCACCGTCGGTGGTCGGTGGGGGGCCGGCGTGGCCGTGCAGCGCGACCACTGCAGCCCTGTGTGCTCGCCTACCCGGCAGCAAAGGAACTGTCCCTTGCTACATGCAAGCAATGATCAGCCTCCATACACCTGACCGTTCACTCCCCTCCTCCACCTCTGCTGGCCGACTGGCACCACCGCCTCTGCGGGGCTGCGGTGGTCGTGCTGCGCGGCCGCGTCGGCTTTTCGCCGGCCGCCGATGGTGCTGGCGGAGCTTTTTGCGGGTGGTTGCCGGGTGGTGGGCTTGCGCGATGCGGTGGATGGCATGGTATATTGTTACGTGCCTTTGCCGCTCTGCTGACGGTTCTGCACACTGTGGACTAGTCTAGTGAACTCCGGAAGGATACTTGTGTAGTGGGGTGTGGCGGTGGACTTGATTGGTTCTGTCGCCATGGCTCGATGTCATGCATTGAATCTAAAATAAAACACGGAGCAGTTTTGTTACCACTCTACCCTGTACCATTAGCGCTATTTCACACTGACAATTTTCCATTTACAAGGGAACACAAAATATAACTGTACCCTTGTCTATGTTTTTTTTTTCTTTCCCTTTCCTCTTCCAAGAGGTGTAATATGAATTAGTAAATCTCAGGTTCAATGCAGTGTTACTTTTGAGGGAAACAAAATACTGAGTATGTGTAAAAAGGACAGGACATTGCATATGAAATAGATATCGGACCCTATAATATGAACAGCTAAATCAATCACATTATTTGGTTGGTGTATTCATTATTCATATTGGTTTGAAGATGGTTCTGAATACTGTACAATCCATGTAGGTAGTAGACATGCTGGAGGGCGTTTGAGAGTTCCTCTCACTTCCATGCTTGATAGCTGGTGCAACCTTCCCATTGAGGTATATGACAGTAAACAGTATTTTGTAAAGCTATACCATTGGGAAAACTCACAATTGAATTATTCACTTTATATCACTATAAAATGATATCACAATAAAATTATTATTAAAATTAAAATGAAATAAAATTCAATTGGGTTTAATCTGTCTTGAATTTTCCTGCGAGAAACTCTTTAGGGGTGGTTTAAATATAATTGCTAATCCAGGTTTAAAATTACTGGTGCAACAGACTTGATTTAAACCAGGTTTGGACCAGGTTTAAACCTGGATTAGCAGAGGCTTAGATTTAAACCAGGATTAAATTAAACCGGGTTTAAACTAGGTTTAAGCTAGGATCAAAGTTTGGTGCAACAGGATTAGTAGATAAGCCCTGATTTAAACCAGGATTAGTTTTAAACCAGGTTGGTGCAACCCAGCCTTAATGTGAGTATGTTCAGTTATGCATGTGCCCTTTGAAACATCCCATTTCAGCCACAGCTCTTCCATTTCTGTGAAAATTTGTTTTAGTTATGCAGTATGTAAATGTAAAAAATAAAATACTGTACAATTTAAAATAAAAAATAATTTAAAAAAGTAATAAAAAAAAAAGACCCTGCTGTGTGGCAAGAGTGTGTGAAGCCACTAAATAATGCTGCTTCTACTAATGTGTTCACTGATGTTTGTGATGGATCCGTTTTCAAGTCCAACGACTTATTCAATGAGCCAGGTATAAGCTTAAAGATTATCTTGTACCAGGACGCATTTGAGGTAGTGAACCCTCTTGGATCATCAAAGAAAAAGCACAAAATAGTAGGCGTATACTTTACACTTGCCAACTTCGAGCCCATCTATCGTTCTAGTGTTGACAACTTGCAGCTTTTGCTTCTGTGCCCTGAGAGATTTAAGTACTTTGCACATGAAAAGTTGTTCGCACGGATGCTGTCAGATATGAGAGAGCTTGAGAGACATGGACTGGTCACGTCATCTGGCCAGGTGGTGCGGGCAACAGTCCTATTTATTCTGGGTGACAATTTGGGATCCCACTCTATAGGTGGCTTTACTGAAAACTTCAGTACTGCTAGTCACTGCTGCAGGTATTGCTTAGTGCCTACAAAAGAAATGGAACATGTGACAGACCGGTTTCCTGTAAGAACAGTTGAGACCTACAAGAAGGCAGTGCAACAACTACAGGACCCAGAGGCAACAAATGTAGAGGGACTCAAGTTTGACTCTGTTTTCAACTCTCTTGAGTATTTCCATGTATGCCAGCCAGGGCTCCCACCATGTATAGGACATGACTTGTTTGAAGGCGTAGTAGCCTATGACCTTACCCTTTACTTGAGGTATTTTGTAAAGGTGAAAAAATGGTTCACATACACACAGCTGAACCGACGAATCGCACAGTTCAAATATGTGGGTTCTGATGCTGGTTCTGCTCCTTGTGAAGTGAGTAGAAGTGGTATGAAGATTGGTGGGCAGGCAGCTGAGAATTGGTGTCTTTTGAGACTTCTACCAGTGATTATTGGGGATAAGATGTCAGATACTAAGGATCCAGTGTGGCAGCTACTGATCTTGCTGAAAGAGCTTTGTGAGTTGGTCTGTGCCCCCAAGATATCTGTCCCTCAAATCTGTTTCCTCAATGTTCAGATTCAAGATTATCTTGAAACAAGGAAAGAGCTATTTCCCAGAGAGAAACTCAAACCAAAGCATCACTACCTCGTCCACTATCCCTCTTTGATTATGAAACTTGGTCCACTCATACGGTTGTGGACAATGAGGTTTGAGAGCAAACACTCATACTTCAAAAGATGCATAAGGAGGACACAGAACTTCAAAAATGTGTGTCAGACACAATCATCAGCTGCTTCAGTCATATCTGAACTCCAGCTCTTTCTTTGCTGCAACTTTGCAAGTCAAAAGCTTGTGTCCTTACCACACCGAGTTGTACAGTGACAAAGTGCGTGATGCGGTTGAGGCAAGCTCGCTCCCACATCCTGAGATGGTGTCAACAGAAGTGCAGTGGAAGGGTACCCTGTATAGGAAGGGCTTTTTTCTATGCATTAAGAATGAAGAGTCAGTGGAATTTGGACAAATCGAGCTTATTCTGATGAAGGAAAACAAGTATTTGTACTTCCTGGTGACACCACATTCCTCATCCTATCTGGCAGAGTATGGCCTCTATAACCTTGGAGAAGCAGCTAGACAAATGGTTTGCATCAATGCTGAACAGTGTTTGGACTTTTATCCACTAGCTGCATATAGTCTATGTGGAATGACAGTCCTGTCCCTTAAACACAGTGTTCTGGATAAGTAGCTTACTGAATTAGCTACTGACGATATATGGGTAGCTGATTAGTTGGGGGAGGGGATTGGAATCTCAGTTCTATTTGATCTTGATTCTTGGAGTAATGATTCGATTCGATAATTGATTCAGTACATTACATTTTAAATTGCTGCATGAGGGTTAGGGTTAGGGTTAGGGGTTAGGGTTATAACTCTTGTAGTAGACATAGGCTAGGCTCTTTAATCTTTTAATCCAAGCATTCTTACATTCACCAGTTCACACACACACACACTGATGGCATAGGCAAAGTGGCAGGAGTGCAGTGTCTTCAGCAAGGAGGAGCCGGGATCAAACAGCTGTGTCCCTCAGCCAACACCATCCCAGGTCAGCCAATAAAAATGTATTTAACATTGAACTACCATCCTAACCAGCTCTCATTACTGTGAAATGTTATGCTAGCTTTTCAGTCACTCTACAGATAAGGGAGCTCACTTCATAACTAGCAAAATCTAGGCTCAAGCTGTGTTTATCTTTTTTTGTAGTCATGGGTGACCTGGCCAGTTTCATAACAGCAGTGGTTCCAGGCTGTGGACTACAACCTTTGCTGGATGTAATCGAAACCCTTGGCGTGACTACTGTGGAGGACCTACACTTTGTGGAAGTAAAAGACCTTGAAGATGTCCTGAAGATAGTAGAAGCGAGAAAGCTTCTTGCTCGTGCCAGAAGTAAGTGAAACATTGACTGTGCATATCTTCATTTTTATTTACTGTATGTCAAACTAATGTGTTATACTTTTGTTTAGGTTACAACAGCAGAGAAACCGAAACAGATTTGTCCGTGGCCAGTGACTGGAGCCCGTCTGCGAGCTCTGTGGCCTTTCCTGCCAGTCCAAGCCTTTTTTCTCTTGTCAGAAGTAAGTAAAACCATTGTATTAACACACTTACCTTTTCAAATGACAATACTTGAGGTCTGTTGCGACCAGAAGGGAGGTTCCTCTGTGCTGATTACATAATTAGCTGCTGCCTTAATGAAGTAGACATGGAATGAGGTCAAGTTTGAGCACTCTAATGGGTTCTCCTATTAAAAGGGGGGTAGGCTCCCAGATTTCTATGCACTTTTTGTCATGATGTCTCGATGGTAATCAATAAATGTAATGTCAAAAAAAAAAAAAAATCCATAATAAATAAGGGGGTCAGGGGCAAATTTACCTCCACCCAGTCAAAACTCAAACCAGCAGGTTTAATTGAACGGCCTAGCTGTCTGTCAGAAGCCGAACCAGAAGGCACCTATCATCATAATTTATTGATTACCATCGAGACATCATGACAAATGAAGAGATTATAACAAACAGTACATAGAAATCTGGGAGCTTACCCCCCCATACTGATTTATTCATTGTTGCCGTCTTCACTGTTAACATTCAACAATGGTCACACTGAGTAGTGTGCTTGCAGAGGTGGTGATCAGTGCAAGCACCCAACAATGTGAGATACTCTTCTGTGCCTGTTTTGACATGCAAAAATGAATGTTATAATTCACTGCCATTTAGGACCCTCTACAGACCTTCAGAGCAGCAGTTCTGAGAGAGATGATGTACAGTTGTTTGACTCCTCTCTAAGCTCACCTACAAGCTCCATGTCACCTCAGTCCACTCCAAGACGATGCCCCATCACAAATAAACGTGCGTACATTTGCCATGTATACTTTTAACTATAGGGGATGTTGAAGGTTTCATTCAATTAGTAAATGGATGGCCCAAAACTGCTCTTACTGCTCTTACCTAGGAGCACCTAGGCGGCCATTTATTGGTAATCAATAAAATAAGCGGTTTGACACAGAAATTAACATGTGAAATCTGTGGAAGAGGCAGGAGTGAAAATGGCACTATTCTAAAATGGTTCAACGTATGTTCAAAAACAACACATGAATTGAAAGCAGACATTATGGACTTTGACCTCATAGTTCATTGTTTCATTTGAAATACAAATGATATTGTCTCAGAGGCAAAACAACCAATCTCACGTATCTGTGCTAATTATGGCTCACTGTATTCCAGGTCAGCGTGATGGAGATGAGATGGCCTCCACCAGTGAATGCTCCATCAGCGGTGAGAAGGGAACAGCAGCACTGGACAATAACTGGCACTTCAACTTCAACATACAGTGGAACCTCATGCCTTCGCATATAAAGAATGCACTGGAGAAGAAAGAACGGCCAACGGCGAGGGATAGAAGAGAGATCATCAGGTTGATTGCCGTAGAAATCCTGGTTGTCGGCAAAAATCCTCAAAAGAAGCACTTGAGTGAAATTGCCCGCAAGATGGTACTGGACTATCCTAAGTCCTTCAAGGATGTGATCGAGGATCAAGTAGTAGGTAGTGGCTACGATTCTGTAACAAAACAACTACAATGCAGAGTGGACAACAACAAAAGGATGGGGCCACCAATGATGACTCAGCCCAGCAGTGTTGACAAGGGAAAGAAGACACGAAGGAAAGTCTCTTATGGATGTGTGAACCCAGAACCTCAACTGTCTGCAAATGATGAATCCCAGAGCAAGATGAAAGAAGAACTACACAGAATGTTTCAGGAAAATGAGAAGGATGAGAAGAAAATAGAAGCATTGATGACAAACACGTTTGCCTCCCAGAGAAGAGATGTCCTAAATGAAAAAGACACACAGACCTTGAAAGAAGAATGGCCCTATCTTTTCAACACAACTGGATTGAAGGCTCATTTCAAGCAACTAACCGGTGTCCACATAAATGAAGAATTCCAAGAGGCCATGAATAGCAAATACAAAAGAGTCCTGGGATATTTCAAGTGTCAGCGCCCGGAAAGAGAATGTGTTGCAGCAAAACTCATACCTCAAATCCAGGCTGTGGGTGAAGACTCCTGTGGGGCTGTGTTGCTGCTTTTGGCCCAATTCAAAGAAGATCAGAACAAGATGCTCATAAATGTTGATGATACCTGTGTTGCAACAGATGTGAACTTGCAGCATCTCCCCACAACCCCATGCATATTGCTGTGTGGTAAGTGAAAGTATATTAACCATTTCATGTGCACATACAATACAGTCATTGTTGAGAAAATGTAATGTATAACTTGTCAGCTCAGTTTTGACTCTCTTTTTCTCTCTCCCTCTCGTATCGCTGTCTGTCTGTCTGTCTGTCTGTCTGTGTGTGTCTCTGTCTGTGTGTGTGTGCGCGCATCTGTCGTACCTTCACAGGAGAAAGCCCACTGACTGCATCTGCTTTCATGGTAGCAGTGGACCAGGTGGTGGTCAATGACAGAGTTGGAAGTTTCACAGAGGCAGTTAATGACATTCATTATATACTATGTCCTCAACATCGACTACCCTGTAGAGCTTTGCGCAACATTGGAGTTTCTTCAAAGGTAATTGTATATTTTTTCATCTTTAATTTTTCATTTACCGGTATAATTAACTTTTAATCATAAAGTCCTTGTAGCAGAGTTTGAGACTGAATCAGTGCGGTGCAGAAGGCAGGGCATGAGTGACGGAGCCCATTCTTTCAAACATTCATTGAGAGCAGCGCACACTAGGCAACAGCAGAATCACAGTGTACAGCCAAGGCCCACCAATGTGAATGAACGGAATTGTGTAAATGTACACCATTTGACAACGATGTCAAGCATTCTATGTACCACTCCTCTACCAACAGATGCATGTTCAAGATAAATCCGGACAAGGGCTCAAAAGTACAAAAACAAGGCAGTAAGAAGCGTGTCGCAGTCAATCCCAAGGTCCTGTCACTCATATCAAAGATATCGGAGTATGACTGGCTGTAGTGACGGGTGAATTTATTGTTAATTCATTTCATTCCTTGTGATTTATTGACCCAAATAATTTAAAAAACTGTCTAGACAAAATTGACCCAATAATTTAATACTTGAATATTAAGAGTAGTTTTGGACTTTGCGTGATGCCTGAGTGATTTCTTTCCCCAGCCGTTTCTTTATATGTCTATTCACTGTTTGAATAAAGTTTGTTTAAAGGAATGGTAACAAATCAAATCCTACTTTTCAAGGACTTTCCAGGGAATCATAGTGTCCTTTTTTCGTTTTCACAGATGCACCAAGGATCCAGCTGATGCTCAGGATTGTTTGAGACGGATAAAGTTTGAAATTATTGTTCATTGTTTATTATTGTTATCTGTTTTATACAGCACTTGCTAATATATTATATTATATATTATTATATATATATATTATTACTCCAAAAAGTGAATGGTTTTGCAGGTGGTGGCCACAGACCATTTCCCTGTCCTCATCCTTTCTGACTGATTTTTGGTTACTTTTGCATTTTGCCAGTGCCCTCACCACTAGAGGTAGCATGACGCGGTGTCTGCAACCCACAGAAGTTGCTCAGGTAATGCAGCTCATCCAGGATGGCACATCAATGCGCGCTGTGGCAAGAAGGTTTGCTGTGTCTCCCAGCACAGTGTCAAGAGCATGGAGGAGCTACCAGGAGACAGGCCAGTACACCAGGAGACGTGGAGGGGGCCGTAGGAGGACAACAACCCAGCAGCAGGACCGGTTATTGAAGGTGTTTGATCGTAATAATTGAGGAAAAACCTGTAAAATAACAGTGTTTGACTGCTGAACTTTAAGTTATGTCACTTTATTGAAGGTGTTTGATCGTAATAATTTAGGAAAAACCTGTCAAATAACAGTGTTTGACTGCTGAACTTTAAGTTCTGTCACTTTATTGAAGGTGTTTGATCGTAATAATTTAGGAAAAACTGTAAAATAACAGTGTTTGACTGCTGAATTTTACGGATGTTTTTGGGTGAAATAACAGTGGTTTTCTGTAAAAAATAGAAACATATTTTTCTGTAAATTAATTGCTTTTCCACTTTATTTTAATTAGACTATTTTACTGTAATTTGACAGTAAGTGTTTGGCAACTTTTGCTGCCAGACATTTTACATTTTTTTTTACAGCATTTTCTGTGAATGTCAGAGTGTGTGAGAAAGAGAGTACCAGTGTCAGCAGTGTTTCAGTGTCCAGGTACCTCATTTACATATGTGTCCAGGTACATTTACATATGTGTCCAGGTACGACATTTACATGTGGTGCCTTGCGGGAGTGTCCGCCCCCAAGAGATGTTTCCAGCACTAGCTGAAGGCCTCCCAGCTCCCCTCCCCTTAGTTCAGGAACATCTGATACCTCCCCCTGAGTTAAGAAGGTCACAGAGAACAACATTAGGCCAGCATCAGAACCCATTCCACCTACCCCAGCCTGTGGCCCTACCAAGGCCATCAGTACACTCCCAACGAGTAGTATTCAGGCCGTGGAACTAAGCTAAGGTCAAGGCTAGGCCAGATCATGTTACCGGGACGGCAACCTTTTAAAGTGGGGGTGTATGTAACCTGTGGGACACTAGGACCTAGGGGTTCAGAGCCAGCCTATAAGGGAAGTCCCGGGAGACTTCAGAACTTAATGTACACCATTTGGAGGGTTTCTCCCCTTTAAAGAGAATGGCGTTGTCACCCATCTAGAGAAAAAATAACGCACATCCTCCTGTCTTCAGTGCTGAGCTATAACTGACAGTGCAGTAATACGAAGAAGACCTCACGGTCGAAACGTCTATTTTTACTTGCTGCTTGCTAAATAAAAATTGGAGCAACGAAAAGTGAGTGCGGGCTACCTTGTTGTCACCCATCTAACCATTAAGGTTACACTAACATAAGAAATATTCTCTCTCGCTTATAGCCAACAATTACAATGGGCCTACAAACTGAAACACATGTCACTCAAGCATAGCCTACAAGGAAAACACTCATAGAAATTAAACAAGACCGTAAATTGAACAACACCGTATCGCTGTTAGATGAGCAACACAAATTAAATAGCCTATTCCTCATAAATCTTCGCCAACTGGCTAAATCCAAAGACAATCAACTATTTACAGTTATATAGCCTATTCCACTCCGTGTTCATTTGCGGGTGCTATGCAAGAAAAGGATGGCAAGGGTTGAAAGTTGGCTTGTGCTAGCATTAGCTATGGTGCATCCATGGTCAACATGACATTACAGATGGGATGAACCGGGGTTCTTTCTATCGTAGACTAGCATAGTATTGCAATTTCTGCACTGTGCATGAACTGTCAAGATTCTTCTACAATGCAGCTTACCCAGACACATTGGAAACTATCAAAAGCTCTGCCTTTGCTAGCTGAGTTTTTAGCTTCATCTTCTTGATGACACTCACTTTTATTTTTTTGGGGCGCTGCGCTACGTGTGTCTGCGTCACAGAGCCCGGCCAAGTTCAGAACACTGCGCTCTGGGAGCGCTCAGAGATGGGTGCTCTGACTGAAAAGACGGTTTGTCCGAGCGAACTGACCGTTCGTGCATTTACGAACGTACCCGTAATAACACTGCTGACAGCTGTTTTTCATGAGAAAAATACTTTATGCGTGAACGCCCCCCAAGAACACCTCAACGCCCCCCTTTAAAAAATATTTGTTCCAGCGCCCCCCGATGTTGTCTGAACGCCCAAAAACGCCACAAATCTGAAAAGACATCTACCCCCATTTTCCCCATGTCACTGTTTTAGGCTAGCGGGAAAACCTTTTTAAGTTGAATTTGCAATGTTGTTGTAAATTGTACAATTTTAAATTGTAAATTGTAAAATCTGAAAAGACATCTACCCCCATTTTCCCCATGTCACTGTTTTAGGCTAGCGGGAAAACCTTTTTAAGTTGAATTTGCAATGTTGTTGTAAATTGTAAAATTTTAAATGGTAAATTGTAAAATCTGAAAAGACATCTACCCCCATTTTCCCCATGTCACTGTTTTAGGCTAGCGGGAAAACCTTTTTACAAAGGTCATGCACAAAAGAAGTACACCACTTCCTAAGCAAACTTTGGGATTCATTAAAAAACAAATGGTAAATGGACTGCACTAATAGCGCATTACCAAATTCCAAAGCGCTTTACAACAGCCTCTCATTCACCCACACACACATTCACACTCCAATGGCGGCAAGCTACCGTGCAATCTGAATCGGATTATATTCAGTAAAAATATGAGATCGGGGAAATCCGATAATGCTTTCTAGTCCCCGATCACAACAACCGATCAATGACGCAAACAACCAGAGCCAATTCATTGTCGCTTGCTCATTAACCTAAACGAGCCACTCTCGCATGCTTGTTAAACTAAAATATGTCGGCGGTGTGTGTGGTGTTATGTTTTTATATTAGGCCATTAGGACTCCAGTTCCCAGTATGCACCGGGAGAGATGAGCATGCGCATTAGTCACAGATACGTGAATGTTAGCCTACCTGTTTTAGCCTAACAGGAAAGTTGGCATTTTGTAAATAAAAAGAAGGCTTAAACCTACGCCTAGTTTAGAATAGAAATACAAACATAACAGTGTGGAAGTACTATTAAGTGTGTGAGACAGATGTCACCTGCAATCTGTACAAGGATAAAATACCTTGTGGGAGAGCTAAGGTAAAATCCTTCAACACAAACAATTTAATAAGGCACTAGAAGTTGGGATGAGATTTTATCCCCCTACTATTTCTGTCCACTCATTGGGAAGGGGGAGGAAAATTCATATGAAAGGGACAGTAAAGAAAATAAAGGAAAGAGTTGGAAAAAACTAAAGAATCAATAATGGTAGTTTAGGAAGTAAAGAAACCAAGGAAATAAAATAACACATAATACATCCAATCACAAGCAGTGTTGCCAACTTGTCGACTTTGTCGCTAGATCTGGCGACTTTCCATACACCCTTAACTAGTCAAAAGCGACCAGCTACTTTTTCTAGTCATTTGGAGAATTACTGTAGTATGAAGTATCTAACATATCCCATCACAATGATTTTTGTACAGTTCAGTATAATATTTGTAGATATGTTTTTGTTTAAATAATATTCACTCAGTCTTTTAGTTTCACACTCAAAAATCCCTCAAATGGTTCACTGTCTCAGTCAGTCTCTCGCACCCTCTCAGTCAGCTTAGCTAGCTATCATAGCTCAGCTCATTAACCATAATGGCGTGTGAATACGTAAATAGTTCGTTTGTAAACCTGGTCAGCCTATTTTTAATTAATTTAGCCTTTCAGAATTGCATATTGTGCAAATTAGTTGATTACATCATCTAGCTCAGTGGTTCTCAACCTTTTTTGGGCCAGCGCCCCCCTGTCCATTATCCAGGTCTCTTACCGCCCCCATCAAAAAAATACTTCCCTGAATATGAATGTTGACTAATATTCTGTGTTATATCATTTAAAAAGCATGTCACTGAATGCCAAATAATAGATTTGATTTAACTGGGCAGTTGGAATATCATTATCATTAGTTTACCAGAGAGCAGAAAGGCCATGTGAATGTGAATAAAAATGCTGCTTATGAGTGTTAAACAAACTCAGATAACATCAGAGAATACAAACAGACTGTTTTATGATGCTAATATTTATACATTTTTGATTAGACTTTGTTAACAAAGTTCCAAAGTTCAGAGCACTGCGCTCTGGGACCGCTCAGAGATGGGTGCTCTGACTGAAAAGACGGTTTGCCCGAGCGAACTGACCGTTCGTGCATTTACGAACGTACCTGTAATAACACTGCTGACAGCTGATCAATCACAAGTAGACAGAGTAGTGGTTTCCTATAGCAACAAAAGACGCTGACAGCTGTTCGGAGTGCTTATGTGTTAGTTTCCAGGGCATCACATGAGGAGCAACATATCACTAAAAAGCGATCGTATATTTTAGTTTGTAAACGTTAAGACGAACACATCGCAATGCTAACCTCAGAATGGCACTAGGGATAACATCCACAACAACACTTAACAGTAATACATTTATGTAATATACTGTGATGAACCTGCGAGGGGAGGGGACATTCGTAGCTGATTTCTCCAGGTTAGATTATTGGTAGGCTAAGCGACAGAGAACTTTCCGGACTGGTTTATTACAATACGATCGCTTTTTTGAGATAGGTTGTTCCTGCTGTGATGTTCTGGTATGGTGGTATGGTATTAGCATTCATTTTAACTAAATTAAATAAGCTGTATTGAAAGGAAGCGAATGAAGCGAACGCATAAGCGCAGAGGGTAGTGTGTATACGCGGGGAGGGAGTATTTGGCATGACAGGCTTACGTCACCGGCAGGGACATGGACTCAGTATCAAAACTAACATAAGAAATATTCTCTCTCGCTTATAGCCAACAATTACAATGAGCCTACAAACTGAAACACATGTCACTCAAGCATAGCCTACAAGGAAAACACTCATAGAAATTAAACAAGACCGTAAATTAAACAACACCTTATCGCAGTTAGATGAGCAACACAAATTAAATAGCCTATTCCTCATAAATCTTCGCCAACTGGCTAAATCCAAAGACAATCAACTATTTACAGTTATATAGCCTATTCCACTCCTATCCGTGTTCATTTGCGGGTGCTATGCAAGAAAAGGATGGCAAGGGTTGAAACATGACATTACAGATGGGATGAACCGGGGTTCTTTCTATCGTAGACTAGCATAGTATTGCAATTTCTGCACTGTACATGAACTGTCAAGATTCTTCTACAATGCAGCTTACCCAGACACATTGGAAACTATCAAAAGCTCTGCCTTTGCTAGCTGAGTTTTTAGCTTCATCTTCTTGTTGACACTCTCACTTTAAAAAAAATGTGGGCGCTGCGCTACGTGTGTCTGCATCACAGAGCCCGGCCAAGTTCAGAACACTGCGCTCTGGGAGCGCTCAGAGATGGGTGCCCTGACTGAAAAGACGGTTTGTCCGAGCAAAATGACCGTTCGTGCATTTACGAACGTACCCGTAATAACACTGCTGACAGCTGTTTTTCATGAGAAAAATACTTAATGCGCGAACGCCCCCCAAGAACACCTCAACGCCCCCCTTTTAAAAATATCTGTTCCAGCACCCCCCGGTGTTGTCTGAACGCCCCCTGGGGGGCGGTACCGCCCCCGTTGAGAAACGATGATCTAGCTACTTTTGGGAGAGCCAACAGCTACTTCCATTACAGAGGAGTTGGCAACGCTGATCACAAGACAAATTGAGGAAGGGGTAAGGGATCTATTCTAATTAGGATAGAAACCCACAAGCTCATGAGGGAAAAAGAGTTGGTAGCAGTCTGACATGGAGCAGTAGCGTAGGCAGACATTTACTTTAGGGTGGGCCAGCTTTTTTTTTTTTTATGTTTCAGTTCATCTTCATGGTCCTACTCTTGTTTGCATCCATCAAACACGTTTCCAATGCGATGTATATCAGAGGACACCCCGCACACATTGATTTACAGTTGATCAAGTACAGTAGCCTACATCAGTGTGCAAGCACACTAATGAAAGGGTGCTGGTGGAGAGAGCGCTGGAGCAGTGTTGCCAACTTGATGAATACATCTTCTAGCTACTTTTGGGAGAGCCAACAGCTACTTTCATCACAGAGGAATTGGCAACTCTGACCTGGAGACTGGAGCCTCTTTTAAGCAATCACCAGGAGGCAGCGCCAGCTGCCCCTAATCTGCCTGATTGGGCTCCAGCTCCGCCCACCAGGTAGCCTACCTGGTGGAAACAAATGTAGGCCTGGTAGAATTAAACAGATCCGGCTCTTTTGTCGACTGCACCAAGAAAGAGGAGAGAAGTTCTCTAATGCACACTTGGTATATTTATTGAAAATTACACATAGAGTACAGAGATCAGCTGGACCTAACTCTCTCAGGAAGCAAGGTTGTTCACTTCAGATTTTACATGATATTATATACGTTTAGGAAGCACAGAGTCCTTCCCCCTTTTGGCCACTATGATGTAATACCTAATGGCTTTGATTATAATGAGCTATAACTATGAATTGAGTGTTGTCTTGTGTTTGACGTGAGAGCTAAGAAAGGAGTATTCTGCTGCACCTGGTTTGAAGGCCAAACAGAACAGTCCCAGACAGAAAGTAACTCCCTAATGCCTTCTAATTGGTCTTGTGTAGGGTACCATACTGATAACGTGCCTATTAAAACAGGAAAACTGGTAAGATATCTAACTAACTGGTGCTAGGAGAAATGAACAATAAAACCTTTGAAAAATATATATCCTAACAGGCCAGACAAGGCCGTCACACAAGCATAACAAAAAAAATCGCTAGTATGCTACCAAGCTAGCTAACATTACAACATCATTTCGAGGCTGACTTGTGCATGACAGTCCCACATTTTGACATATTTCCATGTCGCATTTCCCCCCCTTTGATGGCATATGACAGCCGGAATTTAGCTCAAGTCGTTGCACTTGTTAAAGTCGTTGCACTTGTTACCGCCAGTGTTGCCACCTTGGCGACTTTGTCGCTATATCTGGCGACTTTCCAGACCCCCGTGGCGACTTAATTAGTGTGTGTGTGTGTGTGTGTGGGGGGGGGGGGGTTGGATTTGAGGTTCGGGGGCGCTGTTTCGCAAATGAGTTAGCTTTCGTGTTTGCTAGAGAAATAGCTGATAGTTGATTCAAGGAGAATACATATTTGAAAGTACAGAATGCCAGCCTGAGAGCCTTATATTGCATTATATTGCATTATATTTTGAATGGTCATCTGGTGCCTGAATATTGTGTTACAGAATGAGGAGGTGAGAGGTTCTGAGAGATGACACATTGATGAGAGTCACCAGCACTTCAGGTATTTGTCATTGTCATTGTATAAGCAATTCTATTTTATGAAGATAGTAGTAGGCTATTTCGTTAAAAGTGGTGTTGGTAACAGTGGGCAATCATTTTAAATGTACTGTCTTCTTTTTTTATTACAGCTTTGATGCCCAGATGGGATGGGAAGGAACTACACCGAAGTCCCACTAGATGCTTTATGGACTATAATGATAAATGCATGCACACGGACACAACATTATTATTTTTTACCATTCTATTATTGTATTGCTCAATTGTATCTTGCCTAATTTTTTCCATTGCCATGAATTTTACTCTCTTGTACTTGCGGGGATGTAAAAAACTTTTGGCACACATGGCAATAATAAATCATGAATCTTTAATTATTATTATTAGTAGTAGTAGTATTATTGTGTAGCTATTTAAACGTGTCAGCCCTGCAACAACCCCACTGACAGATGACAGGTAGGTAATGGCAGGTAGTGTAATGGGGGAGTGGTTATCTTGAGGGTGTGGTTGTCTTGAGGGAGTGATTAGGGTGGAGTTAACCAGCTATTGTTCCCACCCATTACCTCTGTGAAAAACGTCTCTGAAGACTTTGAGACTTCATATCTCAGTACGGTGGTTCAGGGGGTATCAACATTCAACTATCCATGACTTCTTCAACTCGTTTCAGATTTCAACATATGACACATAATTTTAAAGCTTACAATCTACCCTTTCATAATCCGGAAAAAACAGAAAAAAGATTTTGCCCTAGTTGAGGACTTTTTAACCATGCCCTGTCACATATGGCTCACCTCAATGTAGATGTCAGTGAAACTCTGGTCAAAACTTTGTGTAGCACCTAAGTCTAACAGTGCAACCTAAAGTTGAGGAGGGATTCATAATTACAATGTAATACTATATGTAAAGGGGGAATTGCATGGTAGTATAACAGATATTATAGACTGTATCTGACTATTGCACCACACCTACCCTCTGTGTTTGTGGATCAAAGAAGAAGTTGGACCAGCTGCAGAATGTGCTCACAGATCTAGAGGAGCAGATAAGAACACAGTGAAAGGCAGAGATTGAAGGGGTGCTTAGGTGGCGTAGTGGACTAAGCGCTGACCATGTAACCGCAGGGCTTCCGGTTCGATTCCGGCCGCGGACATGTCCTGCATGTCATCCCATCTCTCTCTCTCACCCATCCTTCCTGTCAAATCTCTACTGTCTCTGTCACAATAAAAATGAAAAATATGAGTAGGACTGTACTGTAAGTATGAGTGGAGAACTCTACTGTAACCCCCTCCCTGACAGCCAAGAACCTTGGAGTGATCCTGGATAACCGACTATCCTGTGCGGAGAACATTGCAGCAACGGCTCGCTCCTGCAGATTCTTCCTCTACAACATCAGAAGGATACGACCATTCCTTACCAGAGAGGCAGCGCAACTCTTGACCCAGGCACTGGTCATCTCCCGCCTGGATTACTGCAATGTACTCCTGGCTGGGCTCCCCGCTTCAGCCATTAGACCTCTGCAGCTCATCCAGAATGCTGCTGCCCGGATGGTATTCAACCTCCCCAAATACTCGCATGTCACCCCTCTCCTTCGCACCCTGCACTGGGTCCCGATAGCAGCTCGCATCAGATTCAAGACCCTGGTGCTTGCATACCAGGCAGCTAAAGGGACAGCCCCTGCCTACCTGAAGGAAATGGTAACCCCCCAAACCCCTGCCCGCTCACTCCGCTCCTCCACTTCGGCTGGCCGACTGGCCCCACCTCCTCTACACAGCAGTCGGGCTGCCCGATCACGTCTCTTCACAACACTGGCTCCCCGCTGGTGGAATGAGCTCCCCACGGCTGTCAGAACGGCAGAGTCACTACCCATCTTCCGTCGTAGACTGAAGACCCATCTCTTCAGGTTACATCTTAACTGCTCCTCCTGAGACATCTTCTGACCCTCACCACTACGTCTCCTAAAGACACCCGCTTTCCCCTCTACTGTGTCCCTAAGAACTTCTATTGCCCCCCTTGTACTGTTTATCAGTTTCTCCAGTAAAGTAAAAAAAAGTTTTAGTAGAAGGCGCTAATAGGGAGAAGGTTTTTCCTTCTATCAGTGGCCCCAGGCCCGAGCTAGAGTACTAGCTACTAGCTACCAATTGAAATAAGCCAGTGGCTTTCTTGGGTTTTTATCCTGTTAGTTGACCTTGTATGTAATATGTACTTTCATGTACCTACTTCTGCAAATCTTCTAATAAAGTTTTCAATCAATCAATCAATCAATCAAAATCCCTCGTGACACAAGCGTCGCCTTGGCCAGCCAATGGGCTGGCGCAGTGTAATTCAGTTTCTGATGAGGTCACGCAGGGGGCGTTCCCCATAGTGAGATACGAAACGAATACGGTACTATGAGAGAGAACTGAAGGCACTACAACTAGAAATCAGACAGTAACTCATTTTTTTCTACAATGCTGAATGCTGCTGTTTACATTGTTTTAACTTGAAACCAGTTGGTCACTGAGTAGTGAGTAACAGTGAGTACTGTTTTTGTTGCTTGAATAAAGGCTGGCAGTCTTTAATAAGTATTAAAAAGTATTATCACGATTTTATGAGGTCTTGAATTTTGTATTTTTCTGAATTAGACTCTGTCCAGAGTTTGAGTCCTAAAAACTTTTAGTAAAAGTTCGTGAATGTATTAGTTTTATTAAAAAACTAAGATGAACGGGAAATTCTGTTGTATGATAGTGGTCTAGTCTATTGCAAACTAAAGCTGTTAAGTTAAAGGTGTCACTGATGTAAACGGTTACAGCTCGAAGTGGCGGTGAGGTCTGGAAAAATATTGACAAGGTCTTTAAAAAGTCTTAGAAAGGTATTGAAATTAACCTCAAGATTCCTGTATATACCCTGACAACCCTTATGTGTCTAAAGTAAGTCCCAAAGCCAATGTCCCAAAGCCACTCTGACATGACACTATGACACAGTCGGTTTTATTTTCAAAAACAAATCTGTCAGCTCAAGTGTGGGAAAATGGAAATGAAGAAGAAGTTGTTCCTCTCACCATTCTAAACATAATTCTTGTGGTCGTTTGAGGAAGAAATTGTTTTATGTTAGGGTTAGGGTTAGGGCTATCTAGGATTGGTACATACATTTTTAGGACTTTATATAGCCATTGATTCTGAAAATAATACCTCTAAAGATCAGTGTTGGTTGAAACACTGGGAAACGTATGTCTTCTCTTGTGTCCCTGCTCAGGTGAAGGAGCTGGGAGCCGTGGTGTACAACTGCAGCTGCTTGGCTGAAGACCTGGGGAAGATCTTCGAGGCCTACTGGTATCTGGGCCAGAGTGACGTCATCAGTATCCCCTCCCCCTGGCCCAGCAGCTACTCCACCGCCTACAACAAGGACACGCCCATGCAGCTGCCACTCAACGGCACGGCCTCCAGCGTCTATCTATCTGTAAGACCTGAGGGAATGGATCTATCACGAAGCCACGCACCAGAATAGAAATTGTCCAATCATATCACAGCAAAAGTCACAACAGGCAGAAAACTCGGACAGACAACTCGCTAATATCTTCAAAAAACATGTCTATTACTTGCTGTGGTAAATCAGAAATTTGCCAACTCCCGCCATTGTAAGTCATTGAATGTCATTCAGTCACGGTCGGTCAGTCAGTCAATGCCAGTGAAGCGTTGTTTGTTTGTCCGAGTTTTCAAAGGGGGCGTGGCTTAGCGATAGGTCCATTCTGTGATTTAATATTATGATATTATTAATATAAGTGTATTTACTATAGTATGTCTCCCCAACGCTATGTGTGGGGATAGTTCTTGCAAAGAAATGTTGCTGCTGCTGATAATGTCTGTGTCGTGTAGTGTCGTGAACTATCCCTTTAAAACTACCCACATGCTAATGTCGTGTATTTCTCTTATTGGTTACGAATCAAAGAACAATTATTGAGTTTAAGATGATTTAATTAAAGTACAGAAACAGGGTATACGTATACCAACAGCTGGAGCCTTGTGTCTGTCCTCCTCTCCTGGGATCCGCTGGTCAAGAGAGCCCCCCTTGGGTCTCAACCCTATCCATCCACAATATGCAAATACAGTCACAGGTCATAGCCTATCACCTTATCCAGATGGCCATGAGGGCCGTCCCCTGTGATGTCACCACGGCCCCAAGTCCGAGGGGCTGGTCAGATTACAAGAGCCATTGCACAACACTAGAAAATAGGATATATATAGTAGAAAATATACGACACATCCCCCCTCGGACCACCCAGAGGGTGTTCCGAAACTAAACGACCACAAAACAAAAACAAAAACACAAAACCCCACATAAAAAAAATAAAAAAAATAAAAAAAATATATATATTTTTTTTTTTTTTTTTTTTTTTTTTAAATAAACAACAACAAACAGAAAAACTACACCAACACACATCACAAGAAGCACAATAACACAGACCAACCCAGCACCAGTACCAGCAACCAAATACAAAACAATCAACAATAAAAAAGAATCCTAAAAATAACAATCACAATTAAACTAAACACAGTTCATCATGCACAAATCAATACAGAAACTTCCAACGACCGATGTTTTCTTTGTCCTTGAAGCGTCAGGGTCAGAGGTTGCTAGCACTTGTACCCAGTTGGAGAACAGCCTTTACCGCTGTCTCAGATTGATAACACTTTCATAGTCAGGAGCTTCCATTTTCTTCGTTGCGTTAGGAACAGAACCTCTTTCCTATCTTTGCATAACCACTACATCACTTCTCAACTGACATCAATCACATACGATATAGAAATAAACAAACAATACACAAATAATGACATTCAGTTATCATAACACATAATTCCCCAACAGTAAGCACAGGACAAAGGGAATACATTAATGCATAGATCTTCACCTCAGGTGAGGACTAGTCTTCTGAAAAGTTCATTAACGTGGACTGAGTGACTGATTTTCCAAAAACAGTTAATGAGGCCCTGCCTCCTAAGAAAGTCAAAAATCATGTCTGCTATAATAGGTGCTCCTATCTTAGCAAAATAAGTTTCCCATGCCCCTAAGACCGTTTCCAGCCATGCTATCATCTGCTGTCCATTCCCGTCGTTCCCTTTGATCTGCTGCTTCACTACCCTATTCATAGTCTTTAATCTTTTCCTAACTGGTCGTCGTCCGTCAGTGTCATTGAGGTTCAGGCAGCCGCCTGGTCCCCTCCCACGCTGATCAAGGTCTGGGGAGTCGCCCTCAGCATCATCTGAAGCATGATGCAGGCACTCGCCAGCATCCCCAGTAGCACAGGTGTCCAGGCTTTGGACACCCCCAGGCTGGACCTCCAGACTGTCAACACTCTCTGCTTCGTTGGTTTCTGGTTCATTGGCATCTGGACAGCTTTCCACTGTCCCCTCGGTTTCAGGCACTGCCGGTAATGTCACTGGCTGTAATACTGGCATTGCCACTGGCTCTGGCAACACCACAGCATCTCCTCGTAGCTCCTCCTTCTCAGGTTCTCTGGGGACCTCGGCACCTGTTGGCACAACATCCTGCCTACTCTGTACATCCACCCCCCTGTCCACCACCCGTGGCCCTATTGGGGTAGGGATATGCCCAGACACCACTGGTGTACCCACTCTGATGTTGTTTCTCCAACAGACCCCACATTGACCCAAAGCATGGTCAATCTGTTCCATCAAATATGGACTCCAAAACCCATATTCCTTGGTGATCTTGCGTCTTACCTCCCCCCTAGCCACATGTGCTAATCCATGAGCTTCCCGTATTAACATGCCTATTAAATCTGAGGGTGCTACAACCAACCCCTCATGATTCCTCCATAGACCTGTGTCATCCTGACTTGCCCCCCTTGCTAGCCAAACGTTCTTGTCTAACGTAGTTACTCTACTCTGTAACATCAATAAATCCTCAAGTGTGACCATGCCCTGTAATTGCTTTTCATGTGTGACCAGAAGACCTTTACCTGCCTTGTCTGCTCCTGTAATGGCTTTGGCTGCATCTTCTGCAGCCCTGTTACCTTGTGTGACATGTGATGAGTCAGACCTGTGTGTGGCACACTTCACTATGGCTAATTCCTTTGGCTTCATCATGGCTTGTAACAGCTTCATGATCTGTGCGTGATGCTGTATAGGCGTACCATCAGTTCTCTTAAAACCCCGCCCCCTCCATACAGCTCCATTAAAATGACAAACATTATGTGCATAGGCAGAGTCGGTGTACACTGTCACTCTCCGTCCGGTTCCCAAGTTGCATGCTTCTGTGAGGGCAATCAATTCAGCCAACTGAGCCGAGCAAGGCTGAGGAACTGCCTCAGCCTGTTCTACAATAAACTTTGAATTCTGTGCTTTAACTAAGGAATACCCAGCGCACAAAGTTTCTCCTACCCCGTAACAAGACCCATCAACCCAATATTCTATATCAGCTCCCTTTAAAGGCAAAGCTTGTAGGTCTGTTCTATGCTTAATCACTCTGGCTGTCGATGGAATCTGAACACCGGATGGCACCGTCACCTGACAGCCGTCAGGTGTGCATTTTACTGTACAGTTCAATTGGCATAGAGCATCTCTCCCTAGCAGCCCTGTTGGCGTGTGTTCTGACACAAGTGTTGACAGAGTTGCTCTCTGTCCCTTGTACTCTAAGTCTACAAGCTCAGTTGTAGGAATCAGCTGTTTAATTCCCTCAAATCCGATTGTCTTCACATATTCTCTAGACATAGGGAGGTGCGTGGCGCCTTCAGGCTTCTGTGTCACCACCAGCTGGCACCTCCCACTCGGATCTTCCGGGCACCCCTATAGGCCAGCTGCTGGGCCTCCGTAAGGGTTCATCACTCCTGGAGCAGGTGTAGTAGGGGGCCAATATCCTCCTCCTTGGCTCCCCCCTGCGCCCCCCTGGGGCCTGTTGCAGCAGGTACAGGCTAGATGTCCATTCTGGTCGCATTGGTAACACGGTTCTAGCATCTTCTTCCCTGCTGCTGTCCATCCCCCTGGTGGTGGTCCTTGGCCAGGCTGGTTGTACATCTGGTATGGAACCGCTTGCACCCCTGGTGGCCCTTGTGGGTATGGATACCCCCCTTGTGGCCCCTGTGGGTAGGACTGGTAAGTAGCAGGATACCCCCCTTGTGACCCCTGTGAGTAGGACTGGTAAGTAGCAGTCTGCACTCCAGGTGGCTGTTGCTGTGGGGCTAAAGCCTGCACTCCCTCTATGTTCCTCTCGCTTTCAGTCAATTGCAAATGAGTCAATATTCTGAGGGATTCTTCGTCTCGTGCCTTCTGTATCTGAATGTTCTTTCGATATAACTCAACTTGATGAGCTACGTGGTCTATATAAACAGCTTTGTTCATGTGTCGTAGCCCCACCACTTCTGCTAGCTTATCCTTAACTGGAGTAGGAAGCCCTTCTTGTATTTTTTCCCTGATTATGGATTTTTCTAAGGGGTTATCTTCAGCGTCTTTCCCTGTCACACTTCTCCATTGAGAGTGCACACGGGCAACATAACCCCTGGGATTCTCATCCCCCCCCAGTGGCTTCACAATGATATTGTCTGGGTGAATGTGAGTAGGGTAGATCTCCCTGATTGCTTTCCACAGTTTGCCTCTGTTTGCTGCGAAGAGCTCTGGATCATAAACTGATGTATTGATATATCTATGAAGTCCTGCCTTCATCAATATTTCCTGCATTGTATCCAATCCTGCAATAAAAGCTAAGAGTCTTTTCAGGTCTCCCATCGCGGCCTGCGTTCCTGTCAGTATCACGTCGACCTCTCGCGTCCACGAATGTCCTCCCTCCTCCAGAACTGGGAGTTTCTCGATCACTTCAGACAGATCTGTATGATGCCACGGATGATATTCCATCTTGTTACCCCGAATCAGCACTGGACAGTTCTTTAATGTATTTGATGACATTCGGTGACAATCTCCCTCTTTCTCCGGGCGTCTTCTCCCACCTTTCCTTTCGGCTGTGGCTATCATCTTCCTGACCTGCGCGTTGTAGCCTCCATCTGCATTGTCGTCATCACTTGAGTCTTCACTGCCATCTTCGCTGTCATCTTCCTCGTCACTCCTGTCGTCCCCTTTTCCCCTTGGCTCCTTCTTCTTCTTCTGGGAATGATCCTCCAGTGCCTTAGCATATGGAGGGGGACTGGAGGCAGGACACAGGTCTGGGGATGAAATGTTCAATTTCTGTTCCAGTGTTCTGGCCAATTCTTTTTTCTTTTCCGGTTCCATCTGAGCTATTTTCTGTCCCTCTACCTTAAAGAGGTCTAAGATGTCTAATTCTAACTTGCGTTTCTCTGACCTATCTTTCCCTTTCTGATTTGCCTTGTGTACATTGATAAGTATCTCCAATGTTGCAATTAATTGTAAATTAAGGCTGCCCTCTTTCGGCCACGGCTGTTCAATGTATGCCCAACGGCTATTCCATTTCGTTGACATTTTGCTAATTTCCCTAACAAGAGGATTCATTTTTTCCACTATAGCCATAGGGGATAAAGTTGCCAATATTCCACTATCCTCACTAATATCTTTTAACAGCTTCGTGGAATTCGACCCCATTCTACTTGCTCAATATGCTGACAATATTCTATATTAGATAAGGTGTACGCTTCTTACAACCCACCTTCCTATTGTCTTGTTTGCTAAACAAATGCTAGTCCAATATAACTGTATTAACCATCCCCACAAAACCCTGCAACTCAGAATAACAGATTTGCCTCTTGTGTATGTCAGTGCAGTATTAACTTAAATCTAATCTCTGTGTAAGTACTTTATACTTAAATGTGTTTCCTAATTGTTTATGAATATGTGTCACTTAATTACTCATTCAATACTAATTACAGTTCTGGTCAACACAATTATTAAATCACAAAGGCTGATCAACACCTAAGTATTCACTGATTTACAAAAACCCTTTTACTGCTTAATTATCAATACAAACTATTCTGCTATTCCTAATCAAATACTGTGAAAACGAACTTAACTTGAAATAAAAAGTTGTAAAACACGAATATTAATTACAACCTGTAAAGAAATCGACTTGTTATTTGGAAAAGAATGAATGATTAATTATTAATTACAATCTGTAAAGAAATCGACTTTTTATTGGGAAAGAATGAATGATTAATTAGACTTAGTCATTGTACAATCGTACACTTCATTGATGTAAACCTGTAAAGTCATTCAGCTATTATCGACACAAAGAAATGGTTATTATTAGATTATCACAAAACAATTGATCAAAGTTCTGTGAAACAGAAAATGAAATGATCTGAATAATTAATTCAATCAATTAGTAATTAATTAAATTAATTAAAGTAATATCTAACAATCATCTACAAACATCATCAATGAAGGAGGGTTGTATTTCATCAATTTACAGAGAGCCAATGTTTTAAAAATGTCTTGTCGTGTTTTGGCCAGCAGATGGAGCTGTGCTCCGGCTAACGCGCATCGATTGCGCATGCGCCAGCTCTTCCATGTAAAATGGAGGCTATGAATGTTTTAACCGTAACTCTAAACTATTTAAAATACCCCGCTGATCAATTCACTTTATCTCTATCTCTAAATTACTACACAACCTATGTGAAATGAATTTAACTTTATCTGTAAGGGATAAGTAATGAAATTAATCAAATTCAGGTTCCCTTCTAAAGGAATGTTCCACTGTGTGTCTGCGCTTTTTGCAAAGCAGGAAGAGGGAAGGGCTTTATTGTTCTTGAAAGCCCACGGCCGTATTGGGGCCTGCTTAAAACAATCTCTTTAACACAACTTGTTTTCATAAACGATTACTTTTCACGACACAGCAATATCAAGATTATCTTTCAATCCAGTTAAACTATTATTTATCTCATTCAAATATTCTACGTTCACGTTTTCCTCATAAAGATGGCCTCTGTGTGTGTCCTTTCTCAAGGACAAAGAAAATGGCGTCTAAGAATAGATTCTCTGACAGGACACTGCAAATGGCGCCCAAACTCCGCTGAAAGGACACTGCAAATGGCCGCTTACACAATGGCGTCCTTTCAAACAGACAAAGAGCCTCACATGTTCTCCACTGCTACAATACAAAACAGACTACCCAGTCCACCCACACTCCAACACATAAACACAACCTCACCGAATTTTACACAGACACACACGATATTCCAATACCGTACAAACAAATCACATACCTTACCATCAAACACTATATTTTACAAAAAACGGGCTTCAAAGTCCGGCTCTCACCACCCACTTATTAAAGATTATGAAAAGTTTGTTTCTATTCCAACAAGATTACCGTTACACAAAGATTCTTTTGACTATAACTTATCTGAGATTTACAGTCTATTTTGAACACACCAATCGACTAGAGAGAGAGGTCTCTGCAGAAAATCTACCTTCTTCCTTAGATTGAAGTTTGCAAAATACTGTAAATTAAGCTATATTATCTCCGTTGCTTGCTCGCCATTAATGTCGTGTATTTCTCTTATTGGTTACGAATCAAAGAACAATTATTGAGTTTAAGATGATTTAATTAAAGTACAGAAACAGGGTATACGTATACCAACAGCTGGAGCCTTGTGTCTGTCCTCCTCTCCTGGGATCCGCTGGTCAAGAGAGCCCCCCTTGGGTCTCAACCCTATCCATCCACAATATGCAAATACAGTCACAGGTCATAGCCTATCACCTTATCCAGATGGCCATGAGGGCCGTCCCCTGTGATGTCACCACGGCCCCAAGTCCGAGGGGCTGGTCAGATTACAAGAGCCATTGCACAACACTAGAAAATAGGATATATATAGTAGAAAATATACGACACTAACAACAATATCCTGCCTCACCAGAGCTCCCCACCATCCTTCTGTGCCGCGGGGAGGACCGAAGACCTTCAGTCCATCCTGAGTGTCATGGAGGACGCACCGCAGTTAGTCTTCATTGCTGTCATGAACTATCTCCCCACCACAGAGTTCTCACACCCCAAACGGTCAGTCAGCCTCCTAGGGAACTTCACTGCCACTTTAAGTTCAGGGAGACTGGGGAATTAGCCCTTATGCAGCCATCTAAAGTCAGTTTTGCTTACCGTTTTGCTTAGGAAGTTACATTCTAGAGAGCCTCCGCTCTTGAGCCAAAAAGGGAAATAATGCCCCAAAATAATCTCGTTGCTCACCAAGAGGCATTCCTCCCAATGCCCATGAACTCATTAACAGCTTCTTTTTGCAGTAAGTAAGTTTGCAGGCCTCAGAATCAGGAATGTTTAGTCTAATAAAGCCAAAATTAATAGATTGATATAAATATAAAAATGTGTGACAAACAATTGCCTAGTAGTAAGTGTTCCTGGAGGTAAAGTTGAAGTTTTGGAGAGGCAAAGCTGATGGAGAGTATTATTCTAGCTCATTAGTCTTACTCTAGCTCATTGGTCAGATGGCTCTACCTACCAGCATGTCTTGTAAAAAGGCTCCTAGAGCGTTTGTCTGTTATGGAATGAATAAAGCCCCATCTCTGGGCCCTAACCCTGTGGATCTGGCGCCCTCTGCAGGTACTGGGCCGACATTGACACTCAGCTGAGGCGAGTGGCATATGAGAAGCGTGTGCGCGTGCGTCTGCTGATCAGCTGCTGGGCCAGCACACAGCCTATCATGCTGCCCTTCCTGCGCTCCCTGGCCTCGGTCCAGGAACCCAAGAGAAGGCTGGACATCCAGGTGGTGAGTAGGCCTAGACTTAAGAGTTGCTTTCTTATTTTGTCACTTTACTGTACGTTAGTTTTTAGACATAATCCTCATGTTGATGATTCATCGACATTGTTTTGTTTATGTTGTTAATAAGCTACGTCCAGAAAGGATGGAGGTGTTTGGGTGTTGAACAGTGTCTTCTTTAGGTTGTAAGCAGAGATGTATGTGTTGGTTGCTTGGTTGAGAGTATGACACGTTTAGGCACAATATGGGCAAGCCATTGGGCACAGGATGTCACATTTAAAAAGAGCTTATGGTACCATTTCTGCTTCTCTATTTTCCAGAAAATCTTCGTTGTGCCAGCCAATCCCAAGCAAAAGGAAATACCCTTCGCCAGAGTTAACCACAACAAGTACATGGTGACAGACAAGGTTGCCTACATAGGTAATACACCTCTCTCCTAGACTCAACAGTAGTGAGATATATCAACATTAGTGAGATCAAAGTCATCCTTAAGTCATCCTTAGGAAGCATTGTGAATCATTGTTAGACCACTGATTCACTCTCTCAAAAACAGGGTTAAGGTCAATTTGAATTTGTGAAGTGATTTGAGTTCACAATTCCAATATTTGAAAAAACTTCCTTTTTTCCAATTTATTGAAAGTTCACTGAAAATGAATGCCCTTTTAGCAATCATTGATTTAAACAAAAACACAAAAAAAACTTCCTGAATCAACTGCATTGAAATTCAACTGTCCCCAACCCTATCTGAAATAAAAACCTGTTTGCTCAGATATCATTTGAAGCATCACCCATTGTATCTCTAGGCATAGCTGTTGAGGGTATTTTATGTGTCGACTTTACACAAATAGGACATTTTCATTTCATTTTTCATTTTACGCAGATTCTTTATTGAAATCCAGTGTAACAGATCCCATCTATCAGCTCTAAGGCATCTTGTTTCCTTGTGTTCTCAAGGTACCTCTAACTGGTCTGGTCTTGTGTTCTCAAGGTACCTCTAACTGGTCTGGGGACTACTTTGTGACCACTGCCGGGTCGGGGTGTAAAAAACTTTGAAGCTCAATATCTCTGAACTACCCTAAACGGAGATAGAACCTTATAATTCTAAGCTCACGAGATGTCACCTGCAATCTGTACAAGGATAAAATACCTTGTGGGAGAGCTAAGGTAAAATCCTTCAACACAAACAATTTAATAAGGCACTAGAAGTTGGGATGAGATTTTATCCCCCTACTATTTCTGTCCACTCATTGGGAAGCGGGAGGAAAATTCATATGAAAGGGACAGTAAAGAAAATAAAGGAAAGAGTTGGAAAAAACTAAAGAATCAATAATGGTAGTTTAGGAAGTAAAGAAACCAAGGAAATAAAATAACACATAATACATCCAATCACAAGCAGTGTTGCCAACTTGTCGACTTTGTCGCTAGATCTGGCGACTTTCCATACACCCTTAACTAGTCAAAAGCGACCAGCGACAAATCTAGCTACTTTTTCTAGTCATTGGAGAATTACTGTAGTATGAAGTATCTAACATATCCCATCACAATGATTTTTGTACAGTTCAGTATAATATTTGTAGATATGTTTTTGTTTGAATAATATTCACTCAGTCTTTTAGTTTCACACTCAAAAATCCCTCAAATGGTTCACTGTCTCAGTCAGTCTCTCGCACCCTCTCAGTCAGCTTAGCTAGCTATCATAGCTCAGCTCATTAACCATAATGGCTTGTGTTGGGAATTTAAATAATATGTGACTGAGGTCAGTTGAGAACAATAGGAAGGTCACGCAAAGCCAAAAGAGAGGTTCTGTTTTTGAGCGACAAGAAGAAGAAAAGCTCCTGACTAAAAGAAAGTGTTATGATTCAAACCGCCTGTAAATTACTTATTTTTACCTATGTGCTAACAACCATTTTACACCTGCTGTAATGATATTCTATTTTTCTGTACTGATTGTATACTTTCATAACTAATGATTAATGATAAGTCTATATTTTAAGGACACACTGCTCTGCTCTGTGCTCACACAAGTACGTATATCACCATGACAACGGGAGGCCAGAAGAAGAAGATAACACAAGAAGAAGATAACACACAGAGAGGAGTTGAAGGCCACATAACTAACTAAAACACTTGCTCACAGCTGCAACAGATTTTATGCTGACAATTAAAAAACTAACAGATAGGGGGGGAGGGACAGCCCAGCCCCAAATGTTAAATCAAATGTATAAAGGACTATGTACCAAGGCTAAACGGGGCTCTTGTCCGGTGAAGCTTCTGCAGTTAACCAGCTGATACTGGCCTGCGGAGGTGAAGCTAGATAGGACCCCTTTCCATGGAATGAAATGCTATTGTTTGCTGATGCTATTGTTTGCTGATGTGCTCGAATAAATATTCTCTTAAAGAACAGTTCAGTAGTGGTGCCGAATATTTGATTGGATCATATCAAGGACGTCTCGTTGAGATTAAACGAACTCGCTTGTAAGTGATGACTCAATTAAATCAATTCTGGAGAAGTTGATCGCCTTACAGAGCTTGATCCGGGACTAGCATATCGTTTCGTTGGAGGCGGAGATAGTCATTGAATTCGGCGAATCACCCAACGTTTAGATTTCAGTGAACCCCTCATGATAATGTTGCCAAACAATTTGTAATATTATTAGGAGACAGGCAAGAAATCTGACGAACATAATGTCAGGCTGACACAATACAGTCGTGTTAGCTAAGCAAGCAGCCAACAACTTCCCAGCTGTCTCGTGTGTGTGTGTGTGTGTGTGTGTGTATGTGTATGTGTATGTGTATGTGTGTGTGTGTGTGTGTGTGTGTGTGTGTGTGTGTGTGTGTGTGTGTGCGCGCGCGCGCGTGTGTGTGTGTGTGTGTGTGTGTGCGTGTGTATGAATGAATGAATGGTCTTTATTGTCATTGCTATAGTACAGGTACCAAACAACGAAATTTAGGAGGGGTGGCTCCCCTGGTGTTAGGAAAGAAAAAAAAAACTAGAAAAAAAAACACAAGAAGGGAAGGAGCTGGTTTACATAAATAAAGGCTATGTACACTATCCACTATACTATACTGTACAGATAGACGACTAGGGTTGTCATATTGCACATAGTGTTATTGCACATTTATTTAAAGTGTCGCAGTTTGCAGGCTTGAAATGTACATATTTGTGCCTCAGCACTACACCTGATTTTTTCAGTCCAGCAGCTGCCATCAATCCGTCCAGACTGTCCAGGGCCCAGAACCTAGGTCTTTGCTGTGTTCAGGGCCTGGATGGCCCTGGGGTAGAAGCTGTTCTTCAGTCTGTTTGTCCTTGCGGCCATGGTCCTGTACCGCCTTTTCGAGGGCAGCCGGGTAAAGTGTTCGTACCCAGGGTGGGTTGGGTCCCTGGAGATCTTGGAGGCCTTCCTGAGACAGCGTGTGTTGTACAGCTCTTCCAGAGAGGGGCGGGGGGCGCCGGTGATCTTCTGGGCTGTTCTCACGACTCTCTGTAGCGCATTTCTCTCCGCGGTTGTGCAGCTGGAGAACCAGTTGCAGATGCCGTAGGTGAGGATATTCTCCACTGCTCTGCGGTAGAAGGTCACCAGTATCTCCTGCTTGCTGTGTTCGTTCCTGAGGACTCTCAGGATGTAGAGCCGCTGTTGTGCCTTCTTGATGGTGGCTGTTGTGTTGTCCTTCCAGGACAGGTCATCCTGCATGTGCACCCCCAGGAATCGGAGGGTTGAGACTCTCTCCACGCTCTCTCCGTCGATGAGCAGGGGCTGGATCTCGGACTTTTTCCTCCTGAAGTCTACGATGATTTCCTGGGTCTTTGACTTATTCAGCAGCAGGTTGTTAACCTTGCACAGCTTGCTCAGTTGCTCTACCTCATCCCTGTACGCCGCCTCGTCCCCCCCCGAGATGCAGCCCACCACGGTGGTGTCGTGTATGTGTGCATGTGTGCGTGCATGTGTGCAGGGCACGCGCGCAAGAGAGGGGGGGCTGGGGAGAGGGTGAACCTCTATCCAGTGTGGGCTATAGCAAAACATTGCTGAATTTCATACATATTTTATTACATCAGAAGACTATTATTGTGTGTAATTTCAATTCTTATCTTTCAGATACTTAGTTACATTGGAGACATCTGCCTGAAGCATTGTGACTGTGAGCTGTGACTTTCACTGCCTGTAAGAGAATATTCTTCAATACCTATTCTACCTGTGACTTTCAATAGGCCTACCTGTAACAGAGAAAATATGTAACGGATGCAGTTGAGTCCGCTATTATTTTAATTTGAGTTCTCTTATCTTTCAGATCCTTTGCCCTTTGATGCAAAATGGCCTGTGCTGTAGGAGAAGAAGAAAGGTCTGTCTCAAACATCACCAACAGGACCGTTCGAGATTTGAGAAGAAAGCATGGAGGGATTACAGCAGAATTTTTAAAAGACCTTAGGATGGAGACTCTAGAGTCACAGGCGTCAGACATGGCAGCTGCTACTGACGCAGAACTAAGAAAATGTGTCGAGAGGGCACATCAAGTCTTCAGTGGCCTGAAGAAAACAAAGAAGAAAGAGGGGGAGCTATCTGAATTTCTTGAGAAGGCATTCATTATCCCAAAGAAAAGAGAAATGGGTGGGACTGTAGACAAGACACTGTACATTCACCTCAAGGAGGACATGAGCCAAGTCAAGACAACTCTTTTAAATGTAGGCAAGGAAAATATTCAATTAGAATCAGAGAACATTACATTACATGTCCAGTTGGATAATGTGGAGAACAAATTGAAGAAGGAAATGGAACACAATTCAGAAATCTGTGAATCATTTAAATCAAAACTGTTCATCCAAGAGGAAAAGGAAAAGCAACAAGTCAAACATAATACAAGCAAGGTGCGCAATCTAAATAAAAAGCTTAAGAAGAGAGACAGCCAAATAAAAGAGCTTCAAGAGAAAGTTGTCCATGAAGCTCAACAACATGTTGCCATGGAAGAAACAGCAGAAAGAGTCGAGGAGAGAGTTAAGAAAGCAGAAAAGAGAGCATGCAGCATGAAATCTAGTTTGGACAGTTGCAGAAAAAGACTGAAGAGAATGTCAGTTAAAGAAGTCAGAGAGGAGCAGAAAAGGGAAGACACAGAAAGGTTGCTAACAGAGGTGGAAAACAAACTGAAACAGCTAGACAAAGAAAAGCAGGAATTGGCTGAACTCAGCGCATTCATGGATGAGGATGTCATCACCACTTTTGAAGATGGCAAGTATAGAAATGAAATTAGAGAAGTCATCATAGAGTTATTAACAATGAATGTTTCCATGACAAAGGTTGATGGTGTCATCAGAACAGTCCTAAGCCGGAAGAGTGATTTGGTGCTAATTGTTAAATAAAACATTATTTATTAACTTGATATTTGGCTTCTTCATTGGGTCTGCAATCTTTGCAAGCACACTTTTCAATGCTCATTTGCATACCCAAATATGCTAATTTGCATATTTATTTTACGTTATTTTATAAGTCAGTAACAATATTATCAAAATGTGCCCTTCAAAATGAAACAATAATGTTAGTAGAGGATTCAAATGTTGAGCTTACTTGTCACTAGTTACATATAACGAATGCCTAGTTAGCATATTGTGTACTAATTAGCATATGTTTAATTAGCATATTCAAAAATGACTCACATGGAATATAATATAAATTATTTTGCATTATTATTCAAAATGTGATGTTGATTGGATATTCCTATCTTGAGATATTTAAGTTTATACATCTCAATAGTAGTCAATTTATGCCATTTTACTGCCATTCTGGTGCCGTCTGAATAGGAGATTTACATTGCATGTCCAGCGACATTTTGACCGTCACAGCTGAACTTCAATCTGCAATATCTTGGGATTGGTAAGACATAAATACATGAATTAAATTGCATTGTTTCTGGAAGACTTTATTACATCACATGGTACAGACAGATAAACTCAGAAAACAAGTCTTATTTTATGCCCCTAACACCCTATGTAAAGCATGTAAATATGAACCAGTCCAAACCGGGCGGGTCGCTAACTAACTAGGATTTAATGTCTCTAGCTAGACAACTAGCTGTACTAGTTAACGTTGGCCTTGGTTGTTCCACCAAGTCTAATTGTAATATCCAGGCATATTATTATATAGTATAGTAATATGATATAATAGTGGATCCAAAGGACTTTGCAGTCCAGAAGATGTAGCTACTCCATCCCGAAGACATGATGTCGCTGCAGAAGAGGCAGAGGGTGAAACTAGTGAAAATGTCGTTGTTAATTAATCTCCAGTTTGATGAAACTAGTGAAAATGTCGTTGTTAATTCATCTCCAGTTTGATTAAACTAGTGAAAATGTCTCGTTGTTAATTCATCTCCAGTTTGATTAAACTAGTGAAAATGTCGTTGTTAATTCATCTCCAGTTTGATGAAACTAGTGAAAATGTCTCGTTGTTAATTCATCTCCAGTTTGATGAAACTAGTGAAAATGTCTCGTTGTTAATTCATCTCCAGTTTGATTAAACTAGTGAAAATGTCGTTGTTAATTCATCTCCAGTTTGATGAAACTAGTGAAAATGTCGTTGTTAATTCATCTCCAGTTTGATGAAACTAGTGAAAATGTCGTTGTTAATTAATCTCCAGTTTGATTAAACTAGTGAAAATGTCGTTGTTAATTCATCTCCAGTTTGATGAAACTAGTGAAAATGTCGTTGGTTATTCATCTCCAGACAGACTATCAATTTCCTGCAGAAACATTGACACGTGACTTTCACAATTCGTCCATCCAATGAAAATGTAGTGTTTGAAGCAGGGTTGCCAAATGGGATTGACAATTTTCCAGCCTAACCACAGTCTAAAAAACAGCTACGGTAAATCCACCAATAACCAGCGGCCCAAAACCTGGTAACCCGCCCCATCTGGCAACCCTGATTTGAGGGAGCCATATCACCCGGAAGCTTTCCAATCCCGGAAATCTGAAGCCACAACCCTCTATCCCTGTACAAATAGTTTAGAAATCTGTGAAATGTGTATTTATGTATTTTTTAAAATGATCCATCTTAGGAGTTTAGTAACCGGCGAAGAGCTCTCATGAACTACATTTCCCTTGAGGCCGAGCCGCTCCAGTGCTGAATCTTGTTCATCATGGGCCTCTCTCTAAAATGTTTAATCATTGCCAAAATATTAAATTGTGATCAGCTGCATATGTCGAGCAATTAGCTGCATACATCTAGCTGTACAGGGGTGAAAGCCCAGGAAACAGGCAGTTATTCTGGATAGACTGATAACTGTGGATATGTCAAACGACAGGTGTAAAACAGTGACGCCTAGCGGCAGAAACTGAGGTGACATGTTCAACACTTGAGGTGACATGTTCAAAATTACGAATATAACTCAACACTGGACTCTTTTAATCACGAAATGATTCGATTTGTACTCTTTCTAATTTACTATCAATTTATTACAATCAATTTATTACAATTGCATGGTTATTTTAGACCTAAATCCTATTCATTCATGTTTTTAAAAGTATCACATCAGGATTCAGTGACATGTCTGACAGGAACCCCTGATCCAGGACGTCCAAAGCCTGACCCCAGGACTGTTCCTCGGGCCCAATCCACCAAGTACAGCGGGCTCGGCAAAACAACCGCCAGGCGTCATCTTTTTCTTTGGGGTAATACACCTTGTCGTTTAAAAAAAAAAACGGAATGGTTAAAAGTTAAACCCTTAATATGTAATAATAACCAACGTGATACAAGACAGTCATAAATAAAGTATTTATTTAAAATATATATTTTTAAATATTTTTCATTTTTAAAAAAAAAATCATTTTCTTCGGCGGGCCACATGAAGATGGTCTACAGGCCTCTGATTGGCCGCCACTGTGTGCAATGTATTATGACGTAATCGCGCGCAATGTATTATGACGTAATAAACGCCACTATAAAACCACGGTGCGGCGTCTTGTCGTCAGTCATGTGGTCGATGTCAACTTGGATGACATCTTACATCGCAGATCGCACGTTGTATTGTTAACAACAACGAGCAGATTGAGAGTATGGACCAAGAAAAAGTAAGGATACCTATTATAGTATATATAATAAGAATAAGAATAATAAGAATAAGAATAAGAATAAGAATAACTTTATTTGTATAGCGCTTTTCCTGCAAACGTTGCAGCTCAAAGTGCTCCAATCATTATAATCTTAATTGAATTATTTAGTCATTTAAAGGCAATATTAAAAAGATGGGTTTTTAGTCTTGACTTGAACATATTTGCTGAGGTTGCATGCCTAATGTAAACTGGCAGTAGGCTACATTCATACATGTGGGTGCATAAAATGAGAACGCAGCCACACCAAATCTCTTCTTTTGTACTTGTGGTACACAGAGAAAACCAGCGTCAGAAGACCTGAGAGCTCAGTATATAGACTGTGAAGAGCAGTATATTTTTATTATATATTTAGATTTTCAGTCAGACAGTTTTTCATCCTTTCAATCCGTTTTTTATGTGAAGCTACTTTTTGTGTCTGAAGCTACTTTGACTTCACGTAACAAGTTGACCAGAATGTGACGATCTGAACTCTGTTGTGTTGCAGGTGAAGAGTAGGAGCACAAAGAAGAGCGCCAAGACTGATGCAGGTGAGAGATTTCTGTTGACTTCTCCCTGTAGAGTCCCTATGTTGAAGACTTGGTTTGATGAGAAGAAAACATTTCTTTCATTCCTATTAAACATCCGATCACAGACAATGATAATGACTTGAACATCATTCCAATATCCACATGCTAACATTCATTATGAATGCATGGCCATACATATCATTTTGAATGCAAGGCTGGGAAATGGCTCCATCATGGTATGCTAGTGTGAATATTGTAAACACAACCATTGATTGTCTTAATGTACTACAGACTATATTTCATAGCTGGCAATAAAACCCCAGAATCCTCTCTGTTTGGTTCTTTTAGCTCCTTCTGTGATGTCCTCTGCTTCCGGAACGAAGTGTGAGGACAGAGGAGCAGTAATCAAGCTGCTGGCGGAGGAAGGCGTGGCTGGTGCCCTGATCAACACAGATCAGGACTCCTTCCCCATCCTGATGAAGTTCATGAAGGGTCTCACTGATGAGTCAGTATTATGCGCTCTACTGTATCTATGCTCCCTATGTTTCTATACACACCCAATATTTTGCACCCTGCGCATAAACAGTACAACAAGTGTGAGCCAAGACCAAAACAACTGAAAATGTTGACTTGTTTCTTCACCAGGCAGTGGACGGTGATCCATGACGGCATGACAGACCCTGTAAGTGTATTTGATGTGTGTGACTTTAGAGTTAGCAGGCATACCATACCAGTCATTGTTTGTGTTGTGAATCAGTGAATCCAAATGATTACCTTCTTTAAGCTAAACACCAACTAATTCTTCACTCTCTGAATGAACACAGATGACCAAGGCGAAGCTTGACATCACGGGTCGAAAGATTGTCCAACTGGTCGCCGACACGGTCATAGAGGTCCTCCTCCCGACTCTACAGCGGGTCATAGAGCTGAGTGAGGCCAGGGATGCTGCAGTCTCTCAGAGTGGGTCAGAGCTCTCCTCCACCACCTCTCTGGAGGAAGGAGAGGCCCAGTCCCCGTCTGCGAGGTATGCTATAATCACAGCCACGCCTCTACGTAATGACTACTATGATCATAACATGATGATCATTTTTACTTTGTTTTGTTTTAGAACCAAATGTTTGTTGCACAGTCAAAGTGTTGGACTTTATCAATGCTGATAATACAATTATTTTTTGGGTGATGAAATGTTTTGACCATAGACAAAATACCAACAATAATCAGAATAACAAGTAACAACGTACTGTCAAAGGTCAAATCTCTCTCCACTACATCAGAATCTGATGTGAGCCACCAATGTGATAACTCTTATGCTTTTATCCCCCAGGGATTGATAAAGTTGAATTCGATTGAATTTAATGTCATATTTGTCTTTATTTTGAAGTTCCCAGACTTTGCAGCAATGTGTGTCCGGAGGATCACCTCCCCTGGATGATCCACTCCAGGTCCACTTTGGGATCACAGAGGACACCGTCCTCCAATCACTGGGCTCTATCTCCTCTGGCCCATTTGATTTGACCAGACCTGTGGTGAGAGACGTCCTGAAGCAGGTGAACTCGGACGTCTCCTTGATAATCTCCTTATCAAGGTCAGATAAGTCCAACCTGATAGTCTGCGACAGGGACACCACCATGTCCGCGGCTAGGAGGATGTTGCACGTGGTGTGCACCAAGCTCCGGGAGTTGGGGATCACCAAACCAGTGGTGCCAAAGGTCAAGGTCACGGCCTCTAAGACCGACCTGGGGTCAGTGGCGGCAGACGTCATGACTGCCATCGTTGAGACGGTGGAGTCCTGCAGCACTGCTGATCAGGGGGCAGCTGACATGCTCAGACAGTTGGCAGAGAAGATCAGCACGATCAGCTCTGTCTCTGATGAGGACGGATCCTCTGCTGGAGCACCGCATAGACGCGTGTCCTCCTCTTGCAGTGTGGGACACCTCAGGAGTGTGAAGAGTGAGGAGTTTCACTCCGAAGCCACCAAGGCCGTGAGTGCAATTCTGTGCCGGAATAGCATTATATCTATAGATATAACCACGGAGGAGGCCTCAGACATTGTTGATGAGTTTGTGGCAGACATGAGGTCTATCACTCACTCAGCTGGGTCTGGTGCTTCAAAGGAGGAGTCTCTGCCTGTTGCCCTGACCCTAGTTCAGAGGCTTCAGAGAAGGCTGGGAGCGTTCTTCGCACGGCTGTTGTCTTTTAAAGGCACAAGCCAGAAGAGCAAACTGCCCTCAGACCAGGATAGATTCATCCATGGATCTACTCTGGTAAAAGCGGGGTCTTCTCACAGTGAGCCTCTGTTTCCATCCACCTCACTGGTTGGAGTAGAGCTGCATAGATGTCGGAGTGAATGCTCTCTACCGATGCTGGCTCAGCAGAGCCCTACGGTGAGCCAGCTCAAACTCGACCGCACGACCAAAGAGGTTCTGAGCGAGATTCTCCTCTTTTATAAGACAGAAGACGAGAGGACAGCCTCCGCTGGACCAACGGCATCTGATGAATCCCTCGCTGCCTGCGAGTATGTGGAGGACGTGTTAACATGGTTAACGGAGTACTCCTCCTCCTCATCCTCCTCATCAGAGAGGTTGTGCGTGTCTCCAAAGGCAGTCGTGAGCGAACTGTCCAAGGAGGACTTTCAGAGTCAAGCCACTGAGAAAGTGAGGGATGTTCTCTTGAGATCAGAGAGATGCTCCCTCAGTTCTTCCCACCACTCTGGGCTGTCACCTGCCAGTGCTGACTCGTCAGCATTAGACCTCGTCGGCATGGTTGTGAACAGTGTGAAGAGCCTGTTCCAGGACGAGGAGTCCTCAGCTGGTCCCAGTGTGCTGCCCACACACACTGAGGCCTCTGAGGTGTCCGAGGCTAGTGGGCTTAGTGCTAGTGATGGTGTGTCGGAGCTGAGACTGTGGTCTACAGCGCAGACCATCTTCAGAGATCTGAAGAGGAAGCTGAAGGAGTTCTTCACTCGGCGTGAGATGGATGCCTCTGAGCAGAGTGCATCGATGGCTAAGGCTAGAGACAGCATTAGCCAGATCCTGGTCGCCATTCAGGGTGACATGGTGGTAAAGTCAAGGGAAATGGAGACCTCAGTGGAGCTACAGCAATGGCACAGTGCTGTAGGATCTCTACTGGAGAATGTAGAGAGGGTGTGTAGTGAGGGTAGTCTCACATGTCAGCCTCCCACAGAGCTTCCAGCAGAAAGCAGTTTCCCCGTCGTCAGAAGCGCGACCTCTGACGAGTCTGTGCCGGAGGATTCCGTCGTCAGTGACTCCAAACAGCCGATGGCCGACGTGGTGCAAGTCCTGATGGACCACCTGGACCCGACGGCTCTTCAAGAGGTCACCTCTCCCGGAGCTGACCTCACCAGACGGGAGGAGCTTCTGTCCCAGGGGGGGATCCGCACCCTGACCAACGCCCTTGTGGACAGACTCCAGGGGCTGATGATACTCCACAGTAGTCTGCCAGTGGACGTTGGGACCAGTGTGTCGGACAGTGTTCTGTCCAAACGGACACCGGCAGAGACGCGTGCGACGGTGTGCTCTGAGGTGCTCTACGCCTTTGCCGAGGAGTCTGTGAAGCGTTTGCTTCTTCCCGTGATCGTCCCTCCCTCATCATGGAGCATGGAGGTGGGAGGAGCTTCCAACAGCAACGCCCCGACCAGAGTCTCCAGCCACAAGAGCCTGCTGTCTACCAGCTCTTCGGAGATCTACAACGAGACAGTGGATCTGTTCTCCAGTGCCCTGGTCAACCAGGTGATGGCCCTATCAGTGGGATCCGACACCTCCACAGCCTCGGTCACACAGCCTCAGAGGGATGCTAGTGGGAAGAAGAAGAAAGGAAAATTCAGGAAATTCCTTTCAATGGTGATGCGCAAGGTAAAACAGAAATATACAGTGAATTTATAAGAGATAAGTCTTACCAGTTTATCATAAAACAGCAGACAATCTATGCATTGGAATAATGGGGTTTTAAGAGATATGTTCTGTCATTGATTCTTCTTCTGTAATAACTGATATAGTGCAAGAGGACCAACCGGGTAGGTGTCCAGGCTCCAGCCCCAGGACAGGAGGACATCAAGGTAGGTCTCCAGCCTCCAGCTCCAAGACAGGAGGATATGAAGGTAAGTGTCCCGCCTCCAGCCCCAGGACAGGAGGGCATTGAGGTTGCCCACGACGATGGACACAGCAGAGGTAAGTCAACATGTAGAACACATCGACCAAGGACATACTAACCATACTAATGAAGTATTCTATTCTGTAGCTATAGGCCTGGTGAAGCTCATATGAACTCTCTCTCCTCTCTCTAGCGGCCAGCCCAGTGACAGCTGTGACGACGCCTTGTGAGGGGAGCGGAGCTTCAAAGCCCAAGAAGCGTTCCGTCCTCCAGTGGATTCTCAAATCTGTGCGGAGCCTTGGCTGCTGCTGTCCACGCAGACAGTCTCCGTCCAACGAGACCCAGTAACCGTCTTCACGACGATGGACACAGCAGAGGTAAGTCAACATATAGAACACAGAGACCAAGGACATACGAACTAAACTAATGACGTATTCTATTCTGTAGCGATAGGCCTGGTGAAGCTCATATGAACTCTCTCTCCTGTCTCTAGTGCCCGGCACAGTGGCGGCTGTGACGACGCCTCCAGAGGATGCATCAAAACTTAAAAATTAAATAATTTGGATTCCATTCCTTTTGCTTGTGCATTTTTCATATCTTATGAACTTGTTATGCTGAAGATTGTGTAACTAGATAAGTGGTCTTAACAATATCATAGCTAGAAGCAACTGCGATTACAGCAACAAATATAGTAGCTAAGCATGTTTACAGCCATGCCTGAGGCAATATCCCAATAGAAATGTAATCATAATAAGAATCATATACAAGAATCATATACAAGAATCATAACAAGAATCATATACAAGACATATAAGGAATCATTAGAAATATACATGAGCTAGAAATGGTAGGCCTACTGAAGAAAGATGGTCATACATTCTCCCTCCCTCCCTGATACTAAACAACAGGGATGTGCCAGGGATGCTGCGAACAGGGATGTGCCAGGGATGCTGCGAAGCTAAACAAACTGGTGAAGAAGGCCAGCTCTGTGGTGGGGACCGGGCTGGACAGCCTAGAGGTGGTGGCAGAACAGAGGATGGGGAAAAAACTGGCGGCCATGCTGGCCAATCCCTCCCACCCGATGTACTGCGAGCTGGCGGGGATGAGGAGCAAGTTCAGCCACAGATTTGTTCTCCCCCGTCAAAGTACAAAAAGATTTGGACAGTCCTTTGTTCCAGCTGCACTCCGACTCTACAACCAGGCCCTGCAGGGTGGGGGAGACCTGGAGCTGGAACTTTGGAACTTGGAACTTTTTACTTATTGAGCCTGCACTGTTTTATCTATCTATTTATTGAATGTTTTCTGTCTGCCCTAACTAAGCTGTTTGACAACAAAATGTCCCCATTGGGGACAATAAAGGTTTTCATCATCATCAAAGTAATTACTATTAAAGTGATTATTACTATAAATGTATTAACTTTAACTTCATGAAGCAGTTTAATTGGAGTTGTGTTAGCCACATAAAGAAAATACATATCTAAAACTGAATTATGAAGGTTACTATGGGATTAGGTTAGA
Organism: Nansenia antarctica; assembly: GCF_963989245.1. NCBI lineage: Eukaryota > Metazoa > Chordata > Actinopteri > Argentiniformes > Microstomatidae > Nansenia > Nansenia antarctica. The sequence goes on from NC_137674.1 coordinate 3,961,080, forward strand.
GAGAGGGAAGGAATGAGGATTGTGTTAGTTACAAGCAATATCCCCCTACCTGGTCGTACCCTTAAATGTCCACTAGATGGCAGGCATGTATCAGCATAAATCAGGGGTCTCCAACCTTTTTTCATCTGAGAGCTACTTTGAAAAAAATATAAGTGGCCGAGAGCTACTCATCTTATTACTTACTGTCATGTCTATGATTGCCACAAGTTCTTTCTATAATAAAGCGTGCTCGAGTGAAGACCTGAAGTTCGATGTGTCGTCCCCAGTTATTAACTATTGATTAGATTCTGCAAGGTCTAGTAGAGATTCAACATTGGCGACGAGGAGAAACATGTATTTGTAATTACAAGAATCAAGTTTAGCTAGTTAGTTTATATAGTTTATCTATATTTCATGTTAGTCAATGTGTATGTAGTTCATTGCACATTTGTTACATTACATGTACAATGTGAAACAAGAGAAGGATACTGTTCCAGGATGCAATTCTAAGCAAAGGAACATCAGAGTATCTGCGTAGGAAGCTTTTGGAAGAGGGTCGTGGATTGACATTAGCAGTCTCAATGGAAATAGCTGCTCGTTGTGAGAGCATCGAGGAGCAAATGGCGGACATGTCATGCACAACGACCAGAGCTACTTCGGAGACTGTTAACCGAGTTGATCACAATGAAAAAAAGGGATGGCAAAACTGGAACGAGAAAGGTAAACCGAACAGAGACAATAGAAGTGATGGAAAGTGTTACAGATGTGGAAATTCTGATCACATTGGCCGAGATCCAAAATGCCCCGCACGCGGTGTGACATGCCACAAGTGTCAGGGTAAAGACCATTTTGCAAAGGTGTGCCGCACTAAAGGCGAGAAAGTGAAACAGAAAGTTAACAATGTAGAAGAAGAGGAAGACTTTGCATTTGCCAAATCACATGTCAGAGAGACTAGATTTCTGTGTGGGGGGAGTGAATATGAAAATGCTCATTGACTCTGGCGCAACAATCAATGTGATGGGAGAAAATGTGTGGGAAAATGTGAAAGCAGAACACATTAAGTGTCATTCCTATGTCCCTAAGACAGAGAGGAAATTGTATTGTTCCAGTGAACCGTTAACTGTCAAGGGTGCATTTACATGTAATGTGTCAATAGGAAACAAAACTGAACATGCAGAATTCATTGTAATCAGGGGGAAAGGTGAACCACTGCTGGGAAAAGACACAGCGATGAGACTGGGCGTCCTGAGAATAGGTGCCGACGTTGCTGCTGTCACAGAGACAAAGCAAACACTCCAACAACAATACCCTGAAGTGTTCAGTGGAGTCGGGAAACTAAAAACAAGACAAGTTAGTCTACACATTAACCCAGACGTTAAACCAGTAGCCCAGCCACTCAGGCGAATTCCATTTCACCTCCGGGGGGCAGTAGAGTCCAGAATAAAAGAATTGGAGAATTTAGACATTATTGAACCAGTGAATGGGCCCACCCCGTGGGTGAATCCGGTCGTAATTGTCCCAAAACCTGGAAACGATGTCCGACTCTGCCTGGATATGAGACGGGCCAACGAAGCCATAGTGAGGGAACGCTTCCCAATCCCCACTGTGGATGAGCTACTCCAAGGGATGAATGGCTCGACCATATTCAGCAAGTTAGACTTGAAATGGGGCTACCACCAACTCGAACTGACTCCTGAATCGCGTGAGATCACCACGTTCGCTGTGCACAACGGCGTGTACAGGTACAAAAGACTGTTGTTCGGTGTGTCATCTGCTAGCGAGCAATACCAGCACGAGATAGCCAATACCTTGGCTGGAATTGAAGGGGTTGAAAACATATCCGATGACGTGATCATACATGCACGTGACCAAGCCATGCACGACAAACGACTGCCACGGATGTCAGATAGTGGCTAGACCTGACCCACCTGAACCGCTGAGACCCACACCGCTACCTGATGGACCCTGGCGGGATGTCGCCATTGACCTACTGGGGCCTCTCCCGTCCAACCACTCCATTTTAGTGGTAGTAGACTATTTCAGCCAGTATTATGAATATGACGTCATGACCGCGTCCACATCAGAAAAGGTCATAGACAGTCTGGAGTCAATATTCAGTCGACATGGACTGCCAGTCACAATCAAGACTGACAATGGACCCCAGTTCAGATCTGAACAATTTAGACTGTACTGTGAGGAAAACGGCATCACACACATCAAAACCACACCGAAATACGCTCAGGCCAACGGAGAAATTGAGCGTCAGAACGCGTCACTGATGAAGAGGATTCGGATTGCTCAATCAGAGGGACTGGATTGGAATTTTTTTTTTTTTTTGACAATCTACAGGAGCATCGTCCATCCATCCACAGGTAAAAGCCCTGCCGAACTGCTTTTCAACCGAAAGATGAGAGGAAAGCTACCGGAACTGATTGAAGTGAACACAGATCAGGAAGTGTGTGACCGTGACGCTGAGCAGAAGGCAAAGAGTAAGCTGTATGCTGATACACGCAGAGGAGCACAGCAGTCAGAGGTCAGTGTCGGTGACACTGTTCTCCTGAAACAGGACAAAACTGACAAGTTCTCTACCACATTCAACGCGACACCACACAAGATCATCAGTAGGGCCGGAAACAAAGTGGTAGTGGAATCGCCAACAGGAGCACGGTATTCGAGGAACACCACCTTTGTTAAGAGATACGAAGGAAAAGGACTGAAACAAGGGACATTCCAAGAAGAGGAGGACACACAGGAAACTGAGGACACAGAAATCAGAGAGGCAACAGAAGAACACACACACGCCACTGATAATCAGAGTCCACAAGCCGAACATAACTATGACACACAAATACAGACAGGCGTGCCAGACAGGCCGCAAAGGATCAAGCGAACACCCAGTAGACTGTCTGACTATGTTTTGAAGTGAAGAGGATTCTCAATGTGTAAAAAAAAAAAAAAAAAGAGAGAGTTGTACAATGTTTTGATTTCTGATTTGAAAATACTGTAATGATACACTGATTTTGAATTTACAGGAAATAATTTGGAAAATACAGTGATTTATAATAATAAGAAAAAAATGTTACCTGATGTTATACCAGCTGACCATTAAGAAGTGTCAAAGGATATTTTGATAATTACTGAAATATGATTTAGAATGCAATTTAGCTACATTAAGGTTAGTATAATCATCAGCTGTGTTTGTTGGTTAGTAAGAGTTTAATGCCAAGAAAAGGGGGGATGTCATGTCTATGATTGCCACGCCCCTGAGGCGAGTTCATTCTATAATAAAGCGTGCTCGAGTGAAGACCTGAAGTTCGACGTGTCGTCCCCAGTTATTAACTATTGATTAGATTCTGCAAGGTCTAGTAGAGATTCAACACTTACCTTCATTCGGGTAATAGACATGCCAATAGTCCCGCCGCTCATGTTGGGCCCCACCCCCACAGCCCAGCAGTCCAATCACAAGGGCCTGCAGTGGTCCAGAGCCACGCCCACCCTCCCACACCAATGGCCTCAACTCAGGGCCAGCAGTTCCAGCGACTGAAGGTTGAAGATGCGCTGTCCTATCTGAACCAGGTGAAGCTCCAGTTTGGGAACCAGCCCCAAGTTTATAACGACTTCCTTGACATCCTGAAGGAGTTCAAGTCTCAGAGCATCGACACTCCTGGAGTGATCAGCCGGGTGTCCCAGCTCTTCAAGGGTCACCCCGACCACATCATGGGCTTCAACACCTTCCTGCCGCCGGGCTACAAGATCGAGGTCCAGACCAACGACCTGGTCAACGTGACCACGCCAGGTCAGATCCATTACATCACCCCCCACGGCATCTCGGTCCAGAACATCCCTCCGACAGGCCCGCCCAGCCAGCCGGTGCCCCACCACCCGGCCGTGCCCGCTGCCCCCCCCGCCACCACGGCGGCCCCCCCTCTGCCCACCCAGCCCACACCAGCCAAGACCAGCAAGAGAGTGGAGGTGGCTCCTCTGGTCCCCGTGTCTCTGCTTCCTACTGAGCCCCTGGAGAAGCAGAAGCTGCCTCTCATCAGGTTTGTGAACTCAGAGCGGGGTAGTTTGAACCCGGTCCATTGGACGGTGACAGATGTGGTGGGGTACTTCACAGCGGCCGGCTTCCCAGAGCAGGCCCTGGCCTTCAGGACCCAGGAGATAGACGGGAAGTCCCTCCTCCTGATGCAGCGTAATGACGTGTTGACTGGCCTGTCAATCAGGCTTGGCCCCGCCCTCAAGATCTACGAGCGCCACATCAAGGTCCTGCAGAGAACCCACTTTGACCACGACGACTGTGTGTGTCAGGCACTAAAATGAGGGACCACATCTCCCCTGTCCTCATCTCCCTTCACTGGCTCCCAGTAAATCAAAATCAAATTCAAATCAAATTTTATTTGTATAGCGCATTTCTTACAAGATGCAACTCAATGCGCTTCACACAATGAAAATGTTCAGTCAATCAGTCAATCAATCAATCAATACTGACAGAGCCGCGAGCAGGCAAAAGTAAAAAACCTGTATACTATGTAGCCAGGAAAAATTCCCTTGCAGCCCTCTACCAATAGAGCGACTACTAGCCAGTTTGCTTACCAGTACCCAGCGGTCCCCCAGGGGAGGCCAGGACCACCGGCACAAAGCAAGCAAGCAAGGGCAAAAACCTGTACACCATGTAAAGAAGAGAGTGAAGTTCAAGATCTGCACCTTTGTCTACAAAGCTCTCAACAGTCTCGCCCCACCCTACATCAAGGACCTCCTGGACCTGTCTTCCACCTCAAGGCCCAGGCTCAGGTCCGACGCCCAACTCAGCCTGAGGGTCCCCCGCACCAACCTCAAGAAGAAGAGAACACGCACAGGAGAGAAACCAAACACATGCGCCCAGTGTGGGAAGAGTTTTAGTGAAGCAAGACACCTGAAGAAGCATCAGAGAACACACACAGGAGACAATCCATACCACTGGTTGTTATTGGAATGATAGTGTTTCTAAGGACATTTTGTCAATGTTGTTTGTTATTTGTTCATATTGTTATAAAACATGTTGTTTTGTACCTGAGTGCATTCACCTTAAGAACAAACTCTTGATTTAATGCTTGTTTGGACAATAACTTGGTTACTTTCTTTATTTTTTTGTTTTGTTATCTTGATTTGGCATAATGTCCACGGTGACATGCTTTTTTGGTTGTCATTTCGGCAACATTTTTGTTTGCACTTTGCAAAGTATTTTACATACATCCAGGAGAACCTTTGTGGTAAAGAACAACAATTATTTTGTTTGTTGTTGTCCCCTAGGAGTCTATTTCCCTGCCGTATAATAAAGCCAATCCTGGCTCTCTTTCTCCATTAGTGTTGAGTGTTGTCTGACTCAAACATTGCTAAATCTCTCTCTGTCTCTTCAGGCTGGTTGGTTGGGTGATGTTGAAGTTGTTTGGGTCTGAGTTCTGCAGTGTTCAGGTTAACCTCAACCACCTGGCTGCCCTGCGCAGAGCCTCACAGCAGGTACGCACACACACGCACACACACACCTCCTCACATGTACATGCCTGCATGCTGTTGACCTTGACAATGATGAGAGTCATTGATTTAATATGCATGCGCATGTCTTTCTTTGTTCCACAGAACACTTCCCTGGTGTATGTGTGTGTACATCAAAGCGTTGTGGACTACGCTCTTATCCCCCTGGCTCTCTTCTGTAACAACCTGAGAGTCCCCTACAGATACGCAACACCTGGCTACGGTATACATACACACACACACGCACACACACCAAGCCCGGATTATCCATATATTGCATCGGGTGAATGCCCTGGGGCACCAGCCAATGGGGGGGCACCACAAAAAAAAAAAAAAAAAAATGTTGGGCACATTTTTAAAATATAGGCTATATTTACTGGAAGACATCCACACAGGTACAAAACTAACGGTTATATTTAGGCTATCATGATAAAAAAGATAAATAATTGCGAGTGCCCCCCCCCAGTCACAGACAAGTGCCCCCCCCCCCCCAATCACAGACAGGTGCGCGAATCAGCGCGATGACGCAGTGACGCCCGGCCAAACTATCACCTAAGAAATCAAAATGGACAGGCGACAACTGAGTGGCTCTGCCAAGCGAAAAATTAAGAAAGGCAAAGACTCCAGACATACGGCCGCTCTTAAAAATGTCCCAACAATTGGGATTTTTTTTATTTCACCTAGGCCTAAAATGAGCACTGAAGTTAACAGTGGGGGGGGGGCAGCAGAGCGAGCGAGGGAGCGAACATAGAGAACAACGACGAGAACAACGACGAGAGCGGTGAAGCTAATGCTAACTGCCCAGCAGACGATTCTACAGCTCAGGCAGACGTGAGCCATGGCGCTGAGAACAGTCAGGTGCATGAGAGCGAGGATGACGGAGACGACGAGGTGGATCCTGGAAATATTGCCGAAGATCAGCAGCCGCTGGTGGATTTTAACATCTCAACAGACCCGGAACTATGGGGAGACATCACGGAGCATGTGAGGGAAATGGCCATTTCTAAAGGCCCGGTGTCCTTCCAGAATAGGGCCCGCAAATACCCAGCATCTGTGCGGGACATTGGTCTTGGAGGACAAACGCGGTCACTCACCAATGATTTATTGCATTGTCGCCTCCCAAACAAGCAGATAAGCAGTAGAGACTGGTTAATTTACTCACCATCAGCAGGTATGGTTTACTGCTTTGCCTGTAAACTGCGATCTGAGTCACAGCATAATGCTTTAACGTCTGGGTTCTGTGACTGGAAACATCCTGAGCGAATTTCGGACCACGAGAAGAGTGCAAACCATAGGCACAACATGCTGGCTTTACTGCGCAGATCGAGGAATGTGGGCACGGTGGATGCTTCGGGGGGGGCACACATCAAGTCTGGTCACCCTAGGGCACCCTAGGGGGTTAATCCGGGCCTGGCGGGAACACATTAGGTCTTTCCCTGTCGTTGAGTCCCATTACTGTCGTGCCCGCACCCAGAAGCAGTATCTTGAGGCAACTCTTAACACTAGGAAAGCCGTGAGGTGTCGTAGAGCACCAGTGAGTACAAAAAAAAATCTACCTTTGCACTCGATCAAATGTCAGGACCCTCCTTTCATGACTTTTCCTAGATATGTGCGTTCTACCACCCAGCATCTTTACATTTTCAAAATCGAGTTAGTATAAAGCGATTTTGCAGTATTTCTGTGTGTGTCTGTGTATTTGCCTTGGGATTCGGCTGCCATCTTTTTCTCCAAGGCTGCAATTCTCTTTTATATCAGCAGAGGTAGCAAGGGGACACACACTGTGCTCAACCTTCAGGCTTCAGTGCTGAATTAGATACAGTATAAGACTGATAAGTATGTAACATAATGTGTTTATATATAGGCTATATATAGCAATAGGGATACATAAGATATGTATATGTACAGACAGTTATGAAAATTATAAACTGTACAGTATGTCTCCCAATCCCTTCAGATTTGTTGGAGCTGAGTTTTTTTTTTCATGCAATAGTGATGAGATATTATGATGTGTAGCCTATGTACAGTTATGAATGATACACTGCACCAGTGGCGCCGGAATCCTGTACGCACTGCGTACAATTTTTTTTAAAGGATTTTTTTTTTCTGTAATAAACGTGCTTAATAATTATATGTATTTTGTGTTGTGTTGAACTGGGTATATTTGCAACAGTGTTGCGGAAAATGAAGATTTCTGCCGAATGCTGCTAACACTGGAACCATGTTATGAAACACCAGTAGCAATCACGAGTTGTTCAACTGGTAGTGCAGCATTGTTTTTGTCCATCTTGATGGGTCTGACGTCTTGGAGCACCGGTAGCTAGGAAGTTGGTTACTAGGGAAGGTACACGCCTACCTAGTCTCCTCGTCCTGATTGGTCAGCTGTCAGAAAGGTCAAGTGTGAACACCCCCTAATAAACTCTTTCACGTTGCGTTCCGCCAATCACTCATTAGTTTGTTGTTTGTAAACATAAAGGCCAATGATTGGTGCTTACGTCACTGTCATTTGATTTGACTTGTCACTCATTTCTGGCGCAAAAAATATTTTCAACTAGCTCAACTAGCTTCCTAATTAGCTGTCTAGTGTCTGATTTGATGTGAAAATGTCCAAAAGACAGTTGAGCCTTCTTCAGGCATTTGGGAGAGGGAAGAAAATAAAAATATGCGAAGAGAACACCAGCGAAGGCGCCAGCAGCAGTCAGCTACATGGTGACGAGCCCCCTACGGTAGCTAGCTGTGTAGCTAGGCCGAGCCCCGAGGACACACAGCAGCAGAGGTATGAGGTTGTATGTGCTGGCTCTGAAGATGACATTGGCTGTGTCATTGGTGAACTGAAAACGACATCAGACTCTGTAAAACTGAAAATGTTACAGACGAGATTCAAGCCTCCCAGAGGTTGGATACCCCCAAGTAGGGTAATATGTGGGAAGCAACGGAAAATACCGGAGGAGTTTTTTGATGAGAGCATTTACCCCACTCTGCATTACAGTAAAAGCGTTGATGGCGTTTTTTGTGTAGCTTGCATGCTTTTCTCATCAGGAGACATGATTCTGAGAACGAAGCCACTTACTGACTGGAGTAATGCAAAGAAAATAGTTTCAAGACACTTGTCAACTCCAGCTCACATTAGTGCCCAACTGCGAGCAGGTGAATTTGTTGATGTTGCTTCGGGAAAGAGCCAGTCTATCTATTCCAAATTAGATCGCTCACACCAACAAGCAGTAGAGCGCAATAAACATGGACTGAAAGATTCATCGATCAGACTGCGGCTGAGAAGAGGACCGAAGTGAAGTCAGAATTCCCATAAACGTGTGTTCATCATCCCCGTGTCAGAAATGAACGGTCAAGCCGATATGGAGGTGGATTACAAGAGGAAATACAAAAACCTTAAACGCAAATTGAAATTTCTGGTTTATGTGAGTATTCTAATGTTGTCTCAATCCCTAGTTAAGGACCGCTACCACAACACAAATAGTTAATAGTATTGAATTTGTGTTCTCTTGTCTGTTCAGGACCAGGAATGTTTTCATGAAGAACTTGGAAGATCTCAGAGAAAGCAGCAGTCTAGTCATCGATCTAATTGCTGTTTGCGGACAGCAAAATATACCCATTCGAGGCCACACTGATGAGCGAAGTAATTTCCAGGCGCTTCTGAAATACCGTGCTGAAGGAGATGAGAATCTGAAAGAATATTTCGAAAATGCACCAAGTAACGCAAAGTACTTTAGTCATCATATCCAGAACGAGTTGATTGAACTATGTGGGAAACAGATTCAAGCCAAAATTCTCAACAAATGCAGGGATGCCAAGTGGTTCACCTTATTGGCTGATGAGACTGCTGATATAAGCAACGTTGAACAAGTAGCTCTCGTAGTAAGATACGTGGACTGTTTTGATTGCAGCTACTCTGTGCGAGAGGATTTTTTGGGATTTTTTTCTACTGCTGACACAACAGGCGAGACCTTGACCCAACTTCTGTTAAACCGATTAAGAGAACTGGATCTGGATCCTGCTCGTATGGTTGGACAGGGGTATGACGGCGCTGGGAATGTCAGTGGGAAGGTGCGAGGCGTTCAGGCGCGCATCAGAGTACAGTACCCTGCTGCCGTCTATGTGCACTGTAGAAATCATGCGCTAAACCTAGCGATTGTGCACTCAACGAAAATCCCTGTGGTCCGCAATACTCTGCAAACAAGTCGAGAGATAGTAACCTTCATCACAGCCTCCCCAAAGCGCTTACAGTGCTTACTGAGCAACAGTAGCAGCAAAAAACGCCTCCAAAAGTTCTCTGATACCCGCTGGTCTCAGCATGATATGTGTCTGTCTACTATAATCGAAAACTACGAGGACGTGTTAACCACACTGGCTGAGCTGAAAACAGACACTGACGCCAAATGCAGCTCCACAGCATCCTCCCTCACTCGGGCCATGGAGACCTTTGAATTCATCGTCTGTCTAATCATTACTCAGGAGCTTCTTCACTGCCTGACACCGCTGAGTAATGGCTTACAGAATCCAAAATGCGAGCTACCTATGGCCGCTCAAATGGCCACGGATCTTGTGAGTGTGCTTGAGCACAAAAGAGATGACTCCACATACAGCGATATATGGGAAAAAAACATGCTCTCTGGCTGCGATTGTTGATGTTGTCCCTTCACTGCCTCGCATCGCCAAAAGACAAGCCCACAGGTCTAACACACCTGCAGAAAACCCACAAGAGTACTGGAAAAGAACCATTTTCTTTCCGTTCATCGACCACCTGACCACAGAGGTGAGAGACAGAGTATGCCTTGCACTGCCACGTCTTTAAGCCCAGTACCTTCTACCCGACAAATTGCCACTGTTGACGGACAGTTTATGGAGGGAGATCAAGGAGGAGTATGGTGCACTGATGCCCAGTGTTGACACTGCAGATATGGAGCTTAATCTGTGGAGGGAGCGCAACAGGCCGCATGATACACCTGTCACCAGTGACATCCTCCAAGTTCTGAGACTAACCGCAGACTTCTACCCCAACCTGCATACTGTCATGAAGGTTCTCCTAACAATGCCCGTGTCCACTGCCAGTGCGGAGCGTTCATTCAGCTGTTTACGTCGCTTGAAGACATATCTCCGGAACAGCATGACAGACAAGAGACTGAGTGGACTTGCCCTTATGAATATACATCATGACATTCCTATTGATGCAGAGGCCATTCTGCTGGAGTTTGATGCAACGGGGAGGCGCAGACTTCACTTCAAATAGGTAGGAACATTTTATGATTTTATTGCCAGCCGGTTTGGTTTGGTCTTGCTTTTATTGTTAAGTGGTGCAGCGGCTTCTGTCTGGGCTAGCCTATATTGTCACATATCTGGTCGTTGAAACGTGTATGCTGCTGTGTGTGTTGTAGGCCTAAAGTGAGTGCAAAACTCTCGTTTCGGTGCTAGCCTATGTATTGGTGCGCTGTCACAGTGTCACCAAATAGGCCCTTTGTTTCCCCCATGTGTTAGGTGCGCATGCGCTGTCACCTGGGCTGTTTTCATCTGTGTTTCGAGGTCGTCACGGCATAATGGGAACGCCCACCTGTAACTGATAACAACAGCCTGAGTCCACCACTGCACACACACACCACCACCAGAGCGCCTATGTGCTCTATCTATTATTTACGTCCATCAGAGAATTGTGCCTTACGTGTCAAAGTCTTTCTGGGCCCCCACCACTAGTAATAATAGTATAATGTATGTTCCATAATGTATTATAGGGGTATGTATTATTATATCTGTTAGAAGAACATCACAGTGATTCATCGGCCGCCCCCTTTGTGATTCAAATGAATAATCCTACGTACATAAAACACAAGAATTCACCCCTCAACCATCTAAGAGGAGGAGGAGGTAGAGGGATTGGGGTATTAATGTGCTAATCCTAGTCTGCTAGTTGTGCTACTACTGTGTTACTACAGTAGTATCAAGATAGATAGTTGAGTTCAGACAAATCCCTACAAAGAGACTAGGTGTTCATTGTTCAATGTTCTATGAATGTTGTTGTCTGAATATAGTTGTAACCTTCTGCACTTGTAACTATGTACTTTTCACTCAAAGCAATAAATGGTTTTCTTTCAAAGAAGGTAGTAGCTGTGTGACAGTGTGATTGATTCTATCAATTCCACCCAGGATACTGTGACTGAAAACAAATCTTTCTTCCGCTGCCTGCCAGTTATTTTATCAGGTTTTTACCAAGTAATTAGTTGTTTGACAAAATGCTGGATAGTTGCTGTGCAATCGGGTGCACTAACCGACGAGGAGACGACACTGGTTTGGGCTTCTACAGAATTCCGTCAGAAAAAGAAAAACTCAGAGGAGAAGATTAAGCTCAAGTAAACACTGATGATTTTAATTATTTACTTAGCCACTTTACTCGATTATACTGAGCCAATTATCACTATTGCACTATTGTCATTGTTCATATTGTATTCCACCCCTGTACATTGTACCGCACATTTCAAATCTTTTATCTAGTATTTGTTGTATATATAGTTATTTTCTAATCTTGTGTCTGTACATATTATATTGGATTGACTGTACATATAATCCATGTCTGTACATATATTGGATTGACAATAAAGTTGACTTTGACTAGCTATTCAATTTTTAGTCATTATCTTTGCATAATCGTTCTGACATGGTTTGTTGTTGTGGACGCTACCAGCTTGGAGTTGGTTGTGTAGGTCCTTTAGCTAGCTAGCTAACATTAGCATTATTGACCCATCCAGATCTAACAGATAACTGTCTGTACTTTTGGACGCTTTCATCCTGGCGGCAGTGTGAGGGGAAGGATTCTCCACAAGATATATGTAGACATCACCGAACTGCAGCTCTGGCAGCGACTTCGCTGTTTTTACTGATTGAAATACTGCGGCGGGTGCTCTATATGGATCGCAAGTGCCCAAAATGTGTAGTTTGTTCACATATCTTTGTTTTTCTTCTTTTGAGAGGTGATCTAAATAATTGTTGCTTGAAACAGGTGGTTAATGACAGGTCAGTGCTGCAGTTCTACGGAGTTTCCACTATGTTTTGGCCGCCAGGGCTCTGTGCCAGTCACGTGACTGAAAACTATGAATAGGTGATACAATCATCCAACCTATGTATATTGTAGGCTAGTCTGCGCTATTTTTACGTTTCTGTGCGTACCATGAAATCGAATCCTGCCCGCGCCACTGCACTGCACAGTATGTACCTATCAAGCTGTGTGGTATTACATAGGTACCGCAGCAAAGTAGTTCATCAAAGAATATTATATAACAAACGGATATTTATAATATTGTATATAATGTCTTTTTTGTATATCACTGTAGACCACGTTGTAGTAGTAGCCAATTGCAGAGTGTATTAATTATTTTGTTTGTTTGAATCCTCACTGTGTTCATGTTGTGCAGTGAACAAACAATTGTTGGGTGAATAAACTGTCTCTTGCCGTGAAATGTGTACATCAAATAAAATGATGTCGGCGATGATTATGCCTGTAATCATCAACGATATAACGAACGGATATTTCTGAGTGGGGCAGTCCCAGATATAGTGAAGACAGACAGGAAAGTAAGGAGAAGAAGGGAGAGAGTATTGACAATTGATAATAAGATATTGATAATGTATTTCGCTGTCGACCAAAATCGTTTGAAATTACGTGCTTGTGCATTGAATGACACTATGTACAGCGCTGTCAATTTTCAAATAATGCTATAGGCTATATATATGAATGTTCAGTTGTGATATGAAGTAGCCAACAATTCTCATGTCGACCTGTGTCGGCAATGATAATAATAGGCTACAACAAGGTTGTACATAGATATAAGCAGATTCATATTTGGATAGTTGATTTTGGCACCATTGTATAGTAGCCAATTGCGGAGTCGCAGTTGCTCATTTCTGTCTGATGATGCATCGGTAACGTTAGCTACCTTAGCTAGCTAGCACCTGGTGGTAACGTTAGCTACCTTAGCTAGCTAGCACCTGGTGGTAACGTTAGCTACCGTAGCTGGCTAGCACCTGGTGGTAACGTTAGCTACCGTAGCTAGCTAGCACCTGGTGGTAATGTTAGCTACCTTAGTTAGCTAGCACCTGGTGGTAACATTAGCTACCGTAGCTAGCTAGCACCTGGTGGTAACGTTAGCTACCTTAGCTAGCTAGCACCTGGTGGTAACGTTAGCTACTGTAGCTAGCACCTGGTGGTAACGTTAGCTACCTTAGCTAGCTAGCACCTGGTGGTAACATTAGCTACCTTAGCTAGCTAGCACCTGGTGGTAACGTTAGCTACCGTAGCTAGCTAGCACCTGGTGGTAACATTAGCTACCGTAGCTAGCTAGCACCGGGTGGTAACATTAGCTACCGTAGCTGGCTAGCACCTGGTGGTAACATTAGCTACCTTAGTTAGCTAGCACCTGGTGGTAACGTTAGCTACCGTAGCTAGCTAGCACCTGGTGGTAACGTCAGCTACCGTAGCTAGCTAGCACCTGGTGGTAACGTTAGCTACCGTAGCTAGCTAGCACCTGGTGGTAACGTTAGCTACCGTAGCTAGCTAGCACCTGGTGGTAACGTTAGCTACCGTAGCTAGCTAGCACCTGGTGGTAACGTTAGTGTAAGAGTCTCTAGGCACAGAGGGAGGTCGACACAAAGGAACAGCTGTACAAACGTGTTTGTTAACGTACAGCACGGCTCAGCACCGTCACTGACGGGCTAACACACACACACACTGCACCGTCACTGACGGGCTAACACACACACACACACACTGCACCGTCACTGACGGGCTAACACACACACACACACACACACACACTGCACCGTCACTGACGGGCTAACACACACACACTGCACCGTCACTGACGGGCTGAGCGAGACGTTCAAAATAATCAAGAATAAATACTAAGTGCAGCGCGCGGCCGTCACTGCCGCTCAAACTTTCCATACAGTGTGTGTGTGTGTGTTGTGGTCGCTCGTATCTGTGGACTGTCTAGCCACCCGCACAGTTGATGTCAGCACCAGCAAGAAGCGACCAAAGGTTTTTGAATGACGACAATGCCGTGTGTACGTTTTATATAGGCGGAGGGTCCCGTCCCTCGTGACACAAGCGTCGCCTTGGCCAGCCAATGGGCTGGCGCAGTGTAATTCAGTTTCTGATGAGGTCACGCAGGGGGCGTTCCCCATAGTGAGATACGAAACGAATACGGTACTATGAAAGAGAACTGAAGGCACTACAACTAGAAATCAGACAGTAACTCGTTTTTTTCTACAATGCTGAATGCTGCTGTTTAAATTGTTTTAACTTGAAACCAGTTGGTCACTGAGTAGTGAGTAACAGTGAGTACTGTTTTTGTTGCTTGAATAAAGGCTGGCAGTCTTTAATAAGTATTAAAAAGTATTATCACGATTTTATGAGGTCTTGAATTTTGTATTTTTCTGAATTAGACTCTGTCCAGAGTTTGAGTCCTAAAAACTTTTAGTAAAAGTTCGTGAATGTATTAGTTTTATTAAAAAACTAAGATGAACGGGAAATTCTGTTGTATGATAGTGGTCTAGTCTATTGCAAACTAAAGCTGTTAAGTTAAAGGTGTCACTGATGTAAACGGTTACAGCTCGAAGTGGCGGTGAGGTCTGGAAAAATATTGACAAGGTCTTTAAAAAGTCTTAGAAAGGTATTGAAATTAACCTCAAGATTCCTGTATATACCCTGACAACCCTTATGTGTCTAAAGTAAGTCCCAAAGCCACTCTGACATGACACTATGACACAGTCGGTTTTATTTTCAAAAACAAATCTGTCAGCTCAAGTGTGGGAAAATGGAAATGAAGAAGAAGTTGTTCCTCTCACCATTCTAAACATAATTCTTGTGGTCGTTTGAGGAAGAAATTGTTTTATGTTAGGGTTAGGGCTATCTAGGATTGGTACATACATTTTTAGGACTTTATATAGCCATTGATTCTGAAAATAATACCTCTAAAGATCAGTGTTGGTTGAAACACTGGGAAACGTATGTCTTCTCTTGTGTCCCTGCTCAGGTGAAGGAGCTGGGAGCCGTGGTGTACAACTGCAGCTGCTTGGCTGAAGACCTGGGGAAGATCTTCGAGGCCTACTGGTATCTGGGCCAGAGTGACGTCATCAGTATCCCCTCCCCCTGGCCCAGCAGCTACTCCACCGCCTACAACAAGGACACGCCCATGCAGCTGCCACTCAACGGCACGGCCTCCAGCGTCTATCTATCTGTAAGACCTGAGGGAATGGATCTATCACGAAGCCACGCACCAGAATAGAAATTGTCCAATCATATCACAGCAAAAGTCACAACAGGCAGAAAACTCGGACAGACAACTCGCTAATATCTTCAAAAAACATGTCTATTACTTGCTGTGGTCAATCAGAAATTTGCCAACTCCCGCCATTGTAAGTCATTGAATGTCATTCAGTCACGGTCGGTCAGTCAGTCAATGCCAGTGAAGCGTTGTTTGTTTGTCCGAGTTTTCAAAGGGGGCGTGGCTTAGCGATAGGTCCATTCTGTGATTTAATATTATGATATTATTAATATAAGTGTATTTACTATAGTATGTCTCCCCAACGCTATGTGTGGGGATAGTTCTTGCAAAGAAATGTTGCTGCTGCTGATAATGTCTGTGTCGTGTAGTGTCGTGAACTATCCCTTTAAAACTACCCACATGCTAACAACAATATCCTGCCTCCCCAGAGCTCCCCACCATCCTTCTGTGCCGCGGGGAGGACCGAAGACCTTCAGTCCATCCTGAGTGTCATGGAGGACGCACCGCAGTTAGTCTTCATTGCTGTCATGAACTATCTCCCCACCACAGAGTTCTCACACCCCAAACGGTCAGTCAGCCTCCTAGGGAACTTCACTGCCACTTTAAGTTCAGGGAGACTGGGGAATTAGCCCTTATGCAGCCATCTAAAGTCAGTTTTGCTTACCGTTTTGCTTACGAAGTTACATTCTAGAGAGCCTCCGCTCTTGAGCCAAAAAGGGAAATAATGCCCCAAAATAATCTCGTTGCTCACCAAGAGGCATTCCTCCCAATGCCCATGAACTCATTAACAGCTTCTTTTTGCAGTAAGTAAGTTTGCAGGCCTCAGAATCAGGAATGTTTAGTCTAATAAAGCCAAAATTAATAGATTGATATAAATATAAAAATGTGTGACAAACAATTGCCTAGTAGTATTGTTCAATGATAAGTGTTCCTGGAGGTAAAGTTGAAGTTTTGGAGAGGCAAAGCTGATGGAGAGTATTATTCTAGCTCATTAGTCTTACTCTAGCTCATTGGTCAGATGGCTCTACCTACCAGCATGTCTTGTAAAAAGGCTCCTAGAGCGTTTGTCTGTTATGGAATGAATAAAGCCCCATCTCTGGGCCCTAACCCTGTGGGTCTGGCGCCCTCTGCAGGTACTGGGCCGACATTGACACTCAGCTGAGGCGAGTGGCATATGAGAAGCGTGTGCGCGTGCGTCTGCTGATCAGCTGCTGGGCCAGCACACAGCCTATCATGTTGCCCTTCCTGCGCTCCCTGGCCTCGGTCCAGGAACCCAAGAGAAGGCTGGACATCCAGGTGGTGAGTAGGCCTAGACTTAAGAGTTGCTTTCTTATTTTGTCACTTTACTGTACGTTAGTTTTTAGACATAATCCTCATGTTGATGATTCATCGACATTGTTTTGTTTATGTTGTTAATAAGCTACGTCCAGAAAGGATGGAGGTGTTTGGGTGTTGAACAGTGTCTTCTTTAGGTTGTAAGCAGAGATGTATGTGTTGGTTGCTTGGTTGAGAGTATGACACGTTTAGGCACAATATGGGCAAGTCATTGGGCACAGGATGTCACATTTAAAAAGAGCTTATGGTACCATTTCTGCTTCTCTATTTTCCAGAAAATCTTCGTTGTGCCAGCCAATCCCAAGCAAAAGGAAATACCCTTCGCCAGAGTTAACCACAACAAGTACATGGTGACAGACAAGGTTGCCTACATAGGTAATACACCTCTCTCCTAGACTCAACAGTAGTGAGATATATCAACATTAGTGAGATCAAAGTCATCCTTAAGTCATCCTTAGGAAGCATTGTGAATCATTGTTAGACCACTGATTCACTCTCTCAAAAACAGGGTTAAGGTCAATGTAATCAAGTGATTTGAGTTCACAATTCCAATATTTGAAAAAACGTCATTTTTTCCAATTTATTGAGAGTTCACTGAAAATGAATGCCCTTTTAGCAATCATTGATTTAAAAAAAAAAAAAAAAAAACTTCCTGAATCAACTGCATTGAAATTCAACTGTCCCCAACCCTATCTGAAATAAAAACCTGTTTGCTCAGATATCATTTGAAGCATCACCCATTGTATCTCTAGGCATAGCTGTTGAGGGTATTTTATGTGTCGACTTTACACAAATAGGACATTTTCATTTCATTTTTCATTTTACGCAGATTCTTTATTGAAATCCAGTGTAACAGATCCCATCTATCAGCTCTAAGGCATCTTGTTTCCTTGTGTTCTCAAGGTACCTCTAACTGGTCTGGTCTTGTGTTCTCAAGGTACCTCTAACTGGTCTGGTCTTGTGTTCTCAAGGTACCTCTAACTGGTCTGGGGACTACTTTGTGACCACTGCCGGGTCGGGGTGTAAAAAACTTTGAAGCTCAATATCTCTGAACTACCCTAAACGGAGATAGAACCTTATAATTCTAAGCTCACGAGATGTCACCTGCAATCTGTACAAGGATAAAATACCTTGTGGGAGAGCTAAGGTAAAATCCTTCAACACAAAAATTTAATAAGGCACTAGAAGTTGGGATGAGATTTTATCCCCCTACTATTTCTGTCCACTCATTGGGAAGGGGGAGGAAAATTCATATGAAAGGGACAGTAAAGAAAATAAAGGAAAGAGTTGGAAAAAACTAAAGAATCAATAATGGTAGTTTAGGAAGTAAAGAAACCAAGGAAATAAAATAACACATAATACATCCAATCACAAGCAGTGTTGCCAACTTGTCGACTTTGTCGCTAGATCTGGCGACTTTCCATACACCCTTAACTAGTCAAAAGCGACCAGCTACTTTTTCTAGTCATTTGGAGAATTACTGTAGTATGAAGTATCTAACATATCCCATCACAATGATTTTTGTACAGTTCAGTATAATATTTGTAGATATGTTTTTGTTTAAATAATATTCACTCAGTCTTTTAGTTTCACACTCAAAAATCCCTCAAATGGTTCACTGTCTCAGTCAGTCTCTCGCACCCTCTCAGTCAGCTTAGCTAGCTATCATAGCTCAGCTCATTAACCACAATGGCTTGTGAATACGTAAATAGTTCGTTTGTAAACCTGGTCAGCCTATTTTTAATTAATTTAGCCTTTCAGAATTGCATATTGTGCAAATTAGTTGATTACATCATCTAGCTCAGTGGTTCTCAACCTTTTTTGGGCCAGCGCCCCCCTGTCCATTATCCAGGTCTCTTACCGCCCCCCATCAAAAAAATACTTCCCTGAATATGAATGTTGACTAATATTCTGTGTTATATCATTTAAAAAGCATGTCACTGAATGCCAAATAATAGATTTGATTTAACTGGGCAGTTGGAATATCATTATCATTAGTTTACCAGAGAGCAGAAAGGCCATGTGAATGTGAATAAAAATGCTGTTTATGAGTGTTAAACAAACTCAGACAACATCAGAGAATACAAACAGACTGTTTTATGATGCTAATATTTATAAATTTTTGATTAGACTTTGTTAACAAAGTTCCAAAGTTCAGAGCACTGCGCTCTGGGACCGCTCAGAGATGGGTGCTTTGTCTGAAAAGACGGTTTGCCCGAGCGAACTGACCGTTCGTGAATTTACGAACGTACCTGTAATAACACTGCTGACAGCTGATCAATCACAAGTAGACAGAGTAGTGGTTTCCTATAGCAACAAAAGACGCTGACAGCTGTTCGGAGTGCTTATGTGTTCGTTTCCAGGGCATCACATGAGGAGCAACATATCACTAAAAAGCGATCGTATATTTTAGTTTGTAAACGTTAAGACGAACACATCGCAATGCTAACCTCAGAATGGCACTAGGGATAACATCCACAACAACACTTAACAGTAATACATTTATGTAATATACTGTGATGAACCTGCGAGGGGAGGGGACATTCGTAGCTGATTTCTCCAGGTTAGATTATTGGTAGGCTAAGCGACAGAGAACTTTCCGGACTGGTTTATTACAATACGATCGCTTTTTTGAGATAGGTTGTTCCTGCTGTGATGTTCTGGTATGGTGGTATGGTATTAGCATTCATTTTAACTAAATTAAATAAGCTGTATTGAAAGGAAGCGAATGAAGCGAACGCATAAGCGCAGAGGGTAGTGTGTACACGCGGGGAGGGAGTATTTGGCATGACAGGCTTACGTCACCGGCAGGGACATGGACTCAGTATCAAAACTAACATAATAAATATTCTCTCTCGCTTATAGCCAACAATTACAATGAGCCTACAAACTGAAACACATGTCACTCAAGCATAGCCTACAAGGAAAACACTCATAGAAATTAAACAAGACCGTAAATTAAACAACACCTTATCGCAGTTAGATGAGCAACACAAATTAAATAGCCTATTCCTCATAAATCTTCGCCAACTGGCTAAATCCAAAGACAATCAACTATTTACAGTTATATAGCCTATTCCACTCCTATCCGTGTTCATTTGCGGGTGCTATGCAAGAAAAGGATGGCAAGGGTTGAAACATGACATTACAGATGGGATGAACCGGGGTTCTTTCTATCGTAGACTAGCATAGTATTGCAATTTCTGCACTGTACATGAACTGTCAAGATTCTTCTACAATGCAGCTTACCCAGACACATTGGAAACTATCAAAAGCTCTGCCTTTGCTAGCTGAGTTTTTAGCTTCATCTTCTTGTTGACACTCTCACTTTTAAAAAAATGTGGGCGCTGCGCTACGTGTGTCTGCATCACAGAGCCCGGCCAAGTTCAGAACACCTCTGGGAGCGCTCAGAGATGGGTGCTCTGACTGAAAAGACGGTTTGTCCGAGCGAAATGACCGTTCGTGCATTTACGAACGTACCCGTAATAACACTGCTGACAGCTGTTTTTCATGAGAAAAATACTTAATGCGCGAACGCCCCCCAAGAACACCTCAACGCCCCCCTTTTTAAAATATCTGTTCCAGCGCCCCCCGATGTTGTCTGGACGCCCCCGTTGAGAAACGATGATCTAGCTACTTTTGGGAGAGCCAACAGCTACTTCCATTACAGAGGAGTTGGCAACGCTGATCACAAGACAAATTGAGGAAGGGGTAAGGGATCTATTCTAATTAGGATAGAAACCCACAAGCTCATGAGGGAAAAAGAGTTGGTAGCAGTCTGACATGGAGCAGTAGCGTAGGCAGAAATTTACTTTAGGGTGGGCCAGCTTTTTTTATTTTTATGTTTCAGTTCATCTTCATGGTCCTACTCTTGTTTGCATCCATCAAACACGTTTCCAATGCGATGTATATCAGAGGACACCCCGCACACATTGATTTACAGTTGATCAAGTACAGTAGCCTACATCAGTGTGCAAGCACACTAATGAAAAGGTGCTGGTGGAGAGAGCGCTGGAGCAGTGTTGCCAACTTGATGAATACATCTTCTAGCTACTTTTGGGAGAGCCAACAGCTACTTCCATCACAGAGGAATTGGCAACTCTGACCTGGAGACTGGAGCCTCTTTTAAGCAATCACCAGGAGGCAGCGCCAGCTGCCCCTAATCTGCCTGATTGGGCTCCAGCTCCGCCCACCAGGTAGCCTACCTGGTGGAAACAAATGTAGGCCTGGTAGAATTAAACAGATCCGGCTCTTTTGTCGACTGCACCAAGAAAGAGGAGAGAAGTTCTCTAATGCACACTTGGTATATTTATTGAAAATTACACATAGAGTACAGAGATCAGCTGGACCTAACTCTCTCAGGAAGCAAGGTTGTTCACTTCAGATTTTACATGATATTATATACGTTTAGGAAGCACAGAGTCCTTCCCCCTTTTGGCCACTATGATGTAATACCTAATGGCCTTGATTATAATGAGCTATAACTATGAATTGAATGTTGTCTTGTGTTTGACGTGAGAGCTAAGAAAGGAGTATTCTGCTGCACCTGGTTTGAAGGCCAAACAGAACAGTCCCAGACAGAAAGTAACTCCCTAATGCCTTCTAATTGGTCTTGTGTAGGGTACCATACTGATAACGTGCCTATTAAAACAGGAAAACTGGTAAGATATCTAACTAACTGGTGCTAGGAGAAATGAACAATAAAACCTTTGAAAAATATGAATGAATGAATGAAAAAACCTTTATTGTCCCCAATGGGGAAATTTTGTTGTCAAACAGCTTAGTTAGGGCAGACAGAAAACATTCAATAAATAAATAGATAAAACAGTGCAGGCTCAATAAGTGCAAGATAAAATGCTCAAGTGCATGTAGTCCAAGTAGCAGTCTTAACGGCCTCTCAGCTCCAGGTCTCCCCCACCCTGCAGGGCCTGGTTGTAGAGTCGGAGTGCAGCTGGAACAAAGGACTGTCCAAATCTTTTTGTACTTTGACGGGGGAGAACAAATATATATATAAATATATATATAACAAAAATATATATCCTAACAGGCCAGACAGGGCCAGAAGGCCGTCACACAAGCATAACAAAAAAATCGCTAGTATGCTACCAAGCTAGCTAACGTTACAACATCATTTCGAGGCTGACTTGTGCATGACAGTCCCACATTTTGACATTATTTCCATGTCGCATTTCCCCCCCTTTGATGGCATATGACACCCGGAATTTAGCTCAAGTCGTTGCACTTGTTACCGCCAGTGTTGCCACCTTGGCGACTTTGTCGCTATATCTGGCGACTTTCCAGACCCCCGTGGCGACTTAATTAGTGTGTGTGTGTGTGGGGGGGGGGGGGGTTGGATTTGAGGTTCGTCCCTACCCAACCTCGAGGCGTTCCGCAGTGCTGTAGCTACACTCGAATCCAGATCTCATAATATTTTCTAGATCATTGGAAGATATGTAGTATTCAAAATACATTGCGGTCTGTCAGTTTATCAAAATCTGTGTCCAAACAATTTGAGTTGTTGATTTTAAAGGTTAATCTATCTAAAAATGTTTATCTCACTGTTGCTGGCTGTTATAGACCACCTTCTGCCCCTGCCTGCTCCCTGACAGCTCTCAGTGAATTAATTGCCCCTCATACTTCCTCTGAGTTTGTGCTGTTAGGTGACCTTAACTGGGATATGCTTAATCCTCCCCATTCTGTACAACTCCAGCTGGACGCTTTAAATCTCTCCCAGATTGTACAGACTCCTACCAGATTCAACACTACATCTATGGGAAACGGCACACTCATTGATGCCATTCTCACCAATACGCCGGCCAAGTATAACCCTGCGGTTTTTTGCCGAGACCTTAGTGACCATTGCTGCATTGCTTGTGTATGCAAAGACTCCACTGCCAAACGGCCACCGTTGGTCTTGTATAAACGGTTGCTTAAAAACTTTAATGAGCAGGCCTTCTTGCATGACCTGGCACTTGTAGACTGGTACAGAATGAATCTCATCCCCACTGTTGAGGATGCATGGTCCCTTTTCAAAAGTACTTTTTCCACCATTTTGAATAGACATGCCCCCTTTAAAAAATTCAGAACTAAGAATCGCTACAGCCCCTGGTTTTGCACCGAACTGTCTGAGCTGATCCGGCAAAAACACCTGCTATGGCGTAAAGCAAAGGCCTCCAAAAACACCTCTGACTGGCAATCCTTCAGGGAGCTAAGGAACAAATGCACCCAGTCGATCAGGAAAACAAAAGTTTTGGAAGACTGTCAAAACCATGGAAAATAAAAACACATCCTCTCAACTACCCACGGCAATCAAATCTGAGGACATTGTCATCTCAGATAAAGCCTCCATGGTGGACTGTTTTAACAAGCACTTTGTTAGGGCTGGTCATGCTTTTGCAACTGCTACACCCACTCCTACTCCCACTGTCAACCATGCTGCCTCAACCCCTAGCACTGGTCCCCCCCCAAGCACTCCGTGCTTCTCCTTCCAGCCAGTAGAGGAGAGTGAGGTGCTTAGGGAGTTGCTTAAACTGGACCCTTATAAATCAGCTGGGCTGGATAATCTGGACCCTTTCTATCTGAAATTAGCAGCTCACATTGTCTCAGCCCCCATCACCTGTCTGTTCAACCTCTCCCTGCAAACCTCAGAATTCCCCATGGACTGGAAATCTGCTGCTGTCATCCCACTCTTCAAGGGAGGTGACAAGTTAGACCTAAACTGTTACAGGCCTATATCCATCCTACCCTGCCTCTCCAAAGTCTTAGAGAAACTGGTCAACAATCAGCTCACCCACCATCTGGAGTCCTATAGTATCTTCAGCACTACACAATCCGGCTTTAGATCTGGCTACGGTTGTGTCTCTGCAACACTTAGGGCCAGTTTCACAGACAAGACTTAAGCCTAATCCTGGACTAAAAAGCATCTTCAATGGAGATTTTACATTGAAAGTGTGATTTAGTCCAGGACTAGGCTTAAGCCTTGTCTGTGAAACCGGCCCTTAAAGTGCTAAACGACATCATATGCGCCTTTGACTCCAAGCACTACTGTGTAGCTGTATTTATTGACCTGGCTAAGGCCTTTGACTCCGTGGACCACTGCATCCTGCTTGACAGACTCAAGGATGTTGGACTCGCAGAGGAATGCCTGGCATGGTTTAACACCTACTTCTCTGGTCGTGTGCAGTCTGTGAGAGCTGAAGGCCTGCTGTCTGACCCAATGTCCCTGTCCATGGGTGTCCCCCAGGGCTCCATTCTGGGTCCAACACTATTTAATATTTTTTATAAATAACATTGCTCACACGGCTGGAAACTCTTACATCCATCTGTACGCTGACAACACCATTCTTTACACGTCTGGCCCCTCTCTGAACACCGCCCTGACCGATCTCCAACACAGCTTTAATAGCATCCAATATGCCTTCTCCAACCTCCATCTTCTCCTAAACACAGATAAAACTAAATGCATGATCTTCAATCGGACCCTACCCCAAGCCTCCTGTCCCCCAAAAATCACCTCACTGGATGGGTCAGTACTAGAATTTGTCAACACGTACAAATATCTAGGTATCTGGCTTGATAGTTCACTCTCCTTCCAAACCCACATCAA
The DNA here is from genome assembly GCF_963989245.1 of Nansenia antarctica. Lineage (NCBI taxonomy): Eukaryota > Metazoa > Chordata > Actinopteri > Argentiniformes > Microstomatidae > Nansenia > Nansenia antarctica. The sequence goes on from NC_137674.1 coordinate 3,985,794, forward strand.
TAACCTACTCACTAAAGTCAGAACAAGAATTGGTTTCCTGTACCGCAACAAAGCCTCCTTCACCCACTCTGCAAAACACACTCTGGTAAAAATGACCATCACCAGTTTGCACCCCTGGGGGCACAACTTCTACCTCTACTCTACTCTGTGCCACCTAATGTCGGCCATCTTGTTCCGTCTCTCTCTCTCTCTCTCTCTCTCTCTCTCTCTCTCTCTCTCTCTCTCTCTCTCTCTCTCTCTCTCTCTCTCTCTCTCTCTCTCTCTCTCTCTCTCTCTCTCTCTCTCTCTCTCTCTCTCTCTCTCTCTCTCTCTCTCTCTCTCTCTCTCTCTCTCTCTCTCTCTCTCTCTCTCTCTCTCTCTCTCTCTCTCTCTCTCTCTCTCTCTCTCTCTCTCGCCCATGCTGACCCCCTCCGACCAGCTGGTCATCGCCAACATCGACCAGAGCGACTTCGCCGGTTTCTCCTTCATCAACCACCAGTTCATCCACCCCTCCCTCCACAGTGTGGTATGAGGAGATCGTGAAGAGGAGAGAAGGATAGAGAGGGAAAGAGAGGGAGGGAGGGATGGAGAGAGAGAGAGAGACATTTGGACTGGGACACTAACAACCTACCAGAGAGAACATCCTAACCCCAGCGTTCCACTGTCGAAAGAGACTGCTCTACAATATCTTTGTTATGTTCTACGAACTCTATCACGTTCTAAGAACTCTACCACGTTCTACGAACTACCATGTTCTAAGAACTCTACCATCAGCAACATTCTGTAAACTAGTAGTCAACAATCTCTAAACATTCTCTAGAATATGCTTGTGTGACTTGGGGGGGTGGGGAGGTGGGGTGTGTTTGATGTGGGGATCGCAGAATCACAGTTCCTTTGATATGACTAGGAGACCCACTGCTGTACAGTGAGACCAGTACTGAAGTAGGAACTGAATTGCACTGTTCCTTGGGGAGGAGGACCCCTTTTAATCGTAACCCACTGCCTTCTCCTTCTCAACCCTCCATAGAACCCAACAGCCACTTCCTGTCCGTGCCCCCCCCAACCCCCCCAACCCCGACCTTATTTTGCTATCCCATGATTCACCTGGATCACGCTCCAGAAACGAGACAGAACTCCTCCTCCAGTCGCGATGTGATGAGCTGCAATGCATGCTGGGATGAACCACGTCCACCTGTCCACCTGTCCCATGCCCCCCGCCTTCCTCTCCCTGCCTACTGTACTGCCATTTCTAAACTGCTACACACATATATTATATTTATATACTGAAAATAGTTGGTCTACTGTTACAACAGCGCCAAATAAGTGGAACAAAATATTTTATTACATATATGTATCAATAGTATATAGTCAATCATCTACAGGCCTAACACTGTCAGGCTACTTTTCTTTATTAATATCCTAAATTGATACTGCACTTTGACTTCACTTTCTGCTCCATACAGATACTTTATTGTCAGGTTCACATTCAAATAAAATATATTTGTTATATATTTGTTAAGTTTTTATCTGCATAGTCTATTATTGGATGCTACTGAATAAACCAAACAGAATAGGAAACAGAATGGAAATGCATATATATTTTAAAGAATTGGATAGACATAGCTCTCAACTCGGCCAGGGGAAGCGGATGCTACTAGGGGCACCTAAAGTTCGGTCCGGGCCTGTTGAGAGGGTGTCCCACATTGTCCCACACAAACATACTCCTTGTCCCACATTTGGTTTGTTGGGACCTGGTCACCCTAGACTGGTGTCCAGCAAGGGATTGCTGCTATCACAGTAGAAGGCACAGGTGAGCTGTTGTACCAGTATGGGAACAATGAAGCAAACCCATGACATAGCATCCTGTAAATGTAGAGAAGACTGTAGAGAACAGTGAGTCCGCTATTACAGACTAAAATACCAAGGTTGTAATTACATGATTTTAATATACTGTAATCGGTTGTGAACAAAAGTGGGCCGGTCTGAGGCATGAAACTCCAGAGCTGAAAATGAGTCCCACTCCGACCCTGTAAGAGTGTATCCTCTTTATATTTAGGGATCTATTTAGGGATCTTGAAAAACCCATTCTTAGCCAGGTAGAGAAAGTGTATGTATGCAACCACTAGGTGTCACTCGGGTGCAGGCAATTAAATTGTCAGTGTGTCTAAAGAGGATTATCGAAGATGTGACAGCAGACGTGTCGTTTGGACCAATCACGATGCAGAACGCAGTCTCTCCGGCAACCTTTCAGTTGTCTCCTGGTCACGCGCACAGCAGGATGCAAGCATAAATGTTTTGATTTAATTTGGCTCAAGATTAACTCCATATAAGGATGCAAGCTGCCATTAAATTCAACAACAGAAGGTGAGCTTCCCCGCAACTCGACGGTTGGACCTCGCGTTTAGTGTGAATAAAGTGAGTAAAAGGAGCAAACTAATAATATATATATATAATATAAACTAATAAGCCATGAATTCATACTTTGTTTGATGCCCGTCGAAGGGGAGAACCACCCGATGACCCGTGTAGTCGGTGAAAGAAGGATTTGATCACACTGTCTTGACGGGGTCGTGTTTATTTCGATACATAGTGAATACTTCTCTGTCCAGAGCAAAGTGAATACTTCTCTGCCCAGAGCTGAACAGACGAGGATGCTCTCCGTCTAGCGTCCTGTTACTGTAGCCTGTAGGGCTCAGAGCAGAGACAGAGAGCTCATTATTACATTGCTAGCTAACTTCAACACAATGACTTCATGAATTTCATAATGTGCTTTTGTTTTCTGCATGCAACTGTTTGGCCTGTTACAGTGATAGGCTAGCTGTCATCATTCTGGCGATGGCCACCCACTGTGACCACGTATACATTTCAAAACAACTCTATTATTAGCTAGCTAGAGACATGTTTATCTTACTAAAGGCCCTTGCACACCAATGCGTTTTTTTCGGATGACGGATTAAAAAATATGCATGCGAAAATGCACACATTGGTGTGCAAAGACCTTAACACGTTAGCTGCTTGCATCATTCTGAATGATCCTACATTCTGGAAAGTTCTGCTGCTTGCCTTTTTTTCTTCCGTAAACCCTCAATGTTTCAATAACATCTAATCTCTGTCTGTTGTGTTCATGCATTATCCTCAGATCGCTAACCTACAGATGAGATGGAGTCCAGTGAGGATGGGCTCAGTGTGGGGGGCTCAGTGGGAGATGAGAACTACTTCATGGGATATACCTTTACCGATCGCTCCCACTCCAGCCGGGTGGTGAAGAGCATCATGGACCTTTGCCTAGAGGACAGACTGTTTGCTGATGTCAACATCACAGTGGATGGCAAGGAGTTCAACCTGCATCGCCTGGTGCTCTCAGCCCAGAGCAGCGTCTTCCGCTCTATGTTCACCTCCAATCTGAAGGAGGCACACAACCGCTGCATTGTACTCAAGGATGTCAGTGCATCAGTCTTCCAGTTGCTAGTCGACTACATTTATCATGGAACCATCAAACTGAGGGTGGAAGACCTCCAGGACACGTATGAAATGTCAGACATGTACCACTTAACTGCCCTATTTGAGGAATGCTCACGCTTCCTCTCACGCACAGTGGAGGTCAAGAATTGCCTGCAGGTGATTGGCTGGTAGCGATAGTTTACACATCGTGTCATACAACAAATCATTGCATTTGAATGAATGAGTTTACCATTATGCTCTATGCCTTTTCATGTAATTAACATAATTAACCTAGATGTGAAATCTGTCAAAGTGTGTTACCCTATCACCTGTCTGCCGTCTTGTTGTGGTATACATCCATCAGCAGTGCAGCTTGTGGTGTTCAGTTATTCAGTTGATCACTCTTTCCTCCCTCTCCAGGTGATGTGGCTGGCAGACAGACACAGTGACCAGGAGCTGTACACTGCTGCTAAGCATTGTGCTAAAATCCATCTGGTTCAGCTGCATCAGACTGAAGAATTCCTCAACCTGCCCCTCTGCCTGCTCTTGGACATTTTAAAAGGTTTGTGTTCATTCATCCAATAGGCTTCTCCTCCCACCTCAGCTGCATGCATACCAACAGTGTGTTCTATATGTCGACTGCTTGTCTTAATACTTGTGATCCAGCAGAGTCATGCTGTGATGTGTTCAGAAGTATTTACTTTGCTTGTTGCAGATGGCGTCCCGACCTCTCAGAACCCAACCGTGTCCATTCAGTCCTGGATAAATCACAACAGGGTGGAGAGAGAGGAATTCGCTAGTGTTCTTCAGGAGAGCCTAAAGGTAAATTCTATATGTTTTTTAAGTAAACACACAGCTGGCCTTCTTCCTTTGTGGTACCATAGATTAAAGAGATGTTCAGTAGTATTTCCATTTAGTGATTATTTTCTTTTGTCTCTAAATCCTCTCCCCTGGGCCAATAGGAAATTGGTGAAAATGTCCACATCTACCTGATAGGGAAGGAAGAGACACGCACACACTCACTGGCTGTGTCACTCCACTGCGATGAGGATGATGCCATCAGTGTGAGTGGCCAGAACAGCTTGGGTCCTCAGATCACTGCAGCCTGTAAGCATGGAGGGGACCTGTACGTGGTTGGTGGCTCCATCCGCCGTCGCATGTGGAAGTGCAACATGCATACCATGGACTGGGAGCGCTGTGCCTCGCTGCCCAGAGACCGCCTTCATCACACCATGGTGTCAGTGTCCAACCAGGATACCATCTACTCCTTAGGGGGCAAAACCCTGCCGGACACACTGTCCAACGCTGTCACATACTACACTGTCAAGGACAACATGTGGACAGTGACCAGCCAACTGGACACGGCTGTGTCTGGGGCGGCAGGGGTTAACCTGGGAGGGACCATCTATCTGCTGGGAGGGGAGGAAAATGACATGGACTTCTTCACTGTGACGGCTATGAGTAGCCTGGTTGTCTGTGTCTGTGTGTTTGTGTGTATGTCTCTTTAACAGCCATAGGAGATAAGTCCAGTCAAGGGGATCCACCCCCCCCCCCCGTGATAATTGCCAATCAACTCCAGCCGATCAACTCCAGCCGATCAACTCCAGCCGATCAACTCCAGCCGATCAACTCCAAACCAGCCAATCATCAGAGGCCACATCAGTTAAAAGACACTGAAATGAAAGCAGCAGGAGCTGTGCGATTCTCTCACACAGTTCCCACCATTCTTTTGTTGTACTCCATTGTTCGTTTGATACTTTGTTTGTTTGATACTTGTTAGTTGATACTTGTTAGTTTATACCTTGTGTTAGAAACCTTTTAGTAATTATTGTTTAAAGAACCATCCTCGGGATGAGTTTATTGTTTATTTTTGTTTGAAGCATTTGTTGTAACTCCAGTTCTGTTTTATCGATACCAATAAGACTGTTAATTTGTCTTGGCCTGTAATAAATATCCTTATTACATAACACCAGTAATACTTTGTTACTTCTTCTTCTCCCTAGCGAACATAGAACGTAACAAGTGGGGGCTCGTCCGTTCTGGTCAGGAAGTCTGATAAGCACTCGTACACCCGCTTGTAATCGTAGGCAGGCTGGTGGAGGAGCTGGCAGACCCTGCACTCCGAGGGGCTGCTGGCGTTGTGGCAGTGGAAGGAGCAGAGGGAGAGGGGGGCGCCCCTCATAAAGCACTCGTACTCCACCGTTAGGTCCTCCCCCAACTTCAGCAGCAGAGACTCTGCCAGACGGAGGTCAGCGTCTATATCCAGGAGGTCAAAGTTGAAGACCTGCAGGTATCCCAGCACCACCTTGTCTCTGCGGCTGCTCCAGTACACACTCCTCTTGTGGGCGTTACAGTGGCACAGCCCCGCCTTCGTCCACACAGAACACTCCAAAGCTACTTTATCACAGATGTAGCAGAAGCACTGGGAACAGAACATGTGGTTACTGCCCACTGGGCCTCCGGTCTCACTGTCTGTAGCAATTAAGGGGTGTGTGCAGCAGTCATATCGTGCGTGGGGCAGCACCTCGGCTTTCTGACAGTATATGACCACCAGGTCATCTTCATCCGACAGACTCAGATCTGACACCGCTGTGTTAGCTTGGTTCTTTTGTTCTTCCACGATGAAGAGCGAGTCGTTGTTGTCAACCGAGCCGTCTTCGTCGTCACTGCTTAAAATGATCACGATGTCCTGACAGTCCTGCTGCATCGTCCCAGCTACGACCTAACCCTAACCCTAACACGGAGGCGTTCAGTCTAGTAACTTAACTACAACAACTATACAAGTTGTGCTAACAGCTCACATTTATTACGGCAAGAGTCAGAAATGTATGGCTACATAAAACTAGCTCTAAAAGTAGGTACCTCCTACCTGTAAACCACAGCTAGCACAGTCGGCTAGCAACAGCTGTTCTGGAAACTAGCTAGCTAGCAGTTATTGTCAAGCGTGACAGCGTCCTAGTTGTGACCATTATTACTATTATAAACCTCTACAAGTACATTTTATCTGTGTACATAGTTGGTAATGAACAGTTTATTAACCTCTACGAATTACATAACATGTCTTGCTAACCGAACTCACTGCCTCTCGTTTCGCACCCAGTGACTTTTTCGCTGTTTGCTCTACCAAAACTCAAACCCTCCCGCCTCATCCAGTGCTTTGACACAGCCACTCAGAAGTGCCAGATGAAGCCCTACATGCTGCCGTTTGCTGGCTGCATGCACGCTACGGCCCACATGGCCCTGATCTTTGTAGTGGCTGAGGGGGACTCCCTAGTGTGCTTACAACCCTCTGCTGGAAAGCTTCACGCGCCTGCGCTTCCCTGAGGTGTGGAGCTGTGTGCCCTCTCTCTGGAAGGTGGCCAGCTGCAATGGCTGCATATACGTCTTCAGGGACAAGTGCAAAAAGGGCGATGCTAACACGCTAAAGTTCAACCCTGCCACCTCTGTCGTCACTGTCATCAGGGGGATAAAAATTCCCCTCACAAACTGGCAGTTCATATTGGCCTGAACATTTCACTCATTGTTGCTGATTTCCATATTTCCCCAAACAGATATATTTTTTTTTTTTGGGGTTAATATTTTTATTGAGTTTCACAGAGACATGTACACAACAGGACATAACAACAACAACTAGTATCCGTGGGGGAGGTTATTGTCCCATTAATAGTAGAAAACTAGTTTTGCACTTTGTTATGCAGTACATTGTCCATAAACAATAACAGAAAATGTTCTTTCTCTTTTTTTTTTTTTTTAACAAACTAACAAACAAAAAACAAAGACAAACAAAACAAAACAAAAACAAAAAAACAGGGGGGGAGGAGGCCATGTCACATATCAGAAATAAACAGAAAAGAAAATGACACAACAAATGCCATAATATATGGGGGGATCACCCCCATCGGAGACAGCATCCATGTCTTACAGTCCTAAACACAGCGGCAGCACAACACCAGCACAGTAAATCATATTGTGACCCATACATTGTAGATCTGTTACACATTAGTCTTGTGTACTTTCTTGAGTGTAATCCACCAAACCTTTCATTACAATGGCAGCCAGTCTGGTACCAATATAATCTAAGAACGGAGACCAAATCTTATAGAATGTCTTTATCTTACACTTAGACCTATATGTCAGATATTCCATAGGAATCATATCAAAAATGACCTTGTGCCATCCAGCTATTGTAGGCGGTTTGCAGTCTATCCATTTCAGTAATATATTTTTCCTTGCACAAAAAGTGAGGATACACAGAAGTCTTTTGGAATGCATACTTTTAAGTTGTTTGTCTGGCAACCCAAACAATAGACACATGGGGTCCTTATCCAATGTAACATCTAGAATTAGATGAATTTTATCCACTATACCTTTCCAGTAATCATCTATATATCTACAAGTCCAAACGCAATGAACAAAGCTCCCAACCTCGGTAATACACTTTGTACACATTTCCGATTTGTTATGATCCATTTTATGTCTAAGTTGGGGAGTAATCTGCAAACGTTGTACTAGTCTAAATTGCGTTTCCTTCGTCCTATTACAGATTGAGATGTCGTTTGCCGATTGCCATATTAGTGACCAAGTTGCTTCATCAGTATTAATGTTCAGGTCATTATTCCAGTCTTTGGGCGTAAATGCAGGTTTGCCTTTATCATATTTCGAAAGTGCTCTATACCCAACCCCCAGAATGCCTCTCGTCTTTCCAGCAGAGACTATCTCCTCCAGCGGAGAGGGTTGGTGACAGAGGCCAGTGTCTTTTTGGCTATTTAAAAAACTTCGTATCTGAAGGTATCTGAAAAACTCATTTCGTGGTAGGTCATATTTCTTACATAATTGGTCAAATGAAAGTAGTATTTCCGTATCATATAAATGTCCGATAGTAACCATCCCTTTGCTGTCCCACCGCTTGAAACCCCTATCCGTGGCACCAGGGGAGAAGTCTATGTTGCCCCAAACTGGCGAGAGGGAGGATAGTTGACCCTCTAGACCTTCTAGTTTTCTTATGTTCCGCCAAGCTTTAATAGTTGCGTTTATAATCATATTGTCACCAATAAAAGTTTTACTCTTTTTTTGATCTGAAGTAAACAAAAGACCCCTTAATGGCCGATTGACCTGGGAGGATTCCAGGTCAAGCCAAACAGAGTCGCTGTCATTCTGAATCCAATCAGAAATGTAGCGTAACTGTGAGGCCAGTTGGTAAAGCCTGACATCAGGAACCGATAGACCACCTCTTTCCTGTGGCTTCATAAGTCTAGCCAGACTCATACGAGGTTTTTTCCCTCTCCAGATAAAAGTACTAAGCCTACTATTTATTTCTTTAATCACTTTTCTAGAAAATATAATCGGCAACATCTGAAATACATAGAGAAGTTTAGGGAGAATATTCATTTTAATTAGTGAGATCCTACCCAACATAGATAGTGGCAAGGAAATCCATCTTTCAAGATCATCATATATACGCTTCAGCAGGGGTGTAAAATTAGCTTTATATAATTGCTGGATCAGTGGGGTTATCACTATTCCCAGATATGTGAAGCCCTGCACTGCCCATCTAAATGGGCAAGATACTGGGGGGGGAATATCACGGAGATCACCCAAAGGAAGAGCCTCTGATTTAGAGAAATTAATTTTGTAGCCCGAAAATTCACTAAAGCAACTGATCAAATCAACAACTGCAGGTATTGAGACCTCAGGTTTAGTAAGAAACAGTAGTACGTCGTCGGCATACAAGGACATTTTATGAGTCTTGTCCCCAGCTGATATACCTGAAATAGAAGGGGAGTGTCTAATAGCTTCCGCCAAGGGTTCGATGGCAATCGCAAATAATAGGGGGGACAAAGGGCAAATTATTACATGAGTTTCTGCCAGTAATAAATCCTGTTTGGTCCTTATTTATAATGGAGGGCAGGACTGTTTCTAGACGCAAAGCGAGGATCTTGGAAAGCAATTTAAGGTCAGTATTCAGTAAGCTTATAGGCCTGAAGGAGGCGCAGTCGTCATCAGCCTTCCCCTTTTTAAGAATAAGACTGATATTGGCTTCTGTTAGTGACCTGGGAAGGAAGCCATTCTCCATTGAGTGGTGATACATATTAAGCAAGGGTTGTATAAGTAATGATTTGAATTCTTTATAAAATTCACAACCCAGTCCATCAGGGCCTGGTGCTTTGCCTGATTGTAGGGAACCCAGAGCTTCCCTGATCTCCTGTTCTGTTGTTGGTTTATTAAGCGTTTCCTTCTGTAGATCTGTACATTTGGGTCCATTCAAGTTAGAAAAGAAAAGCTCAGAGAACCTCTGACTACACACGGGTTGCTCACTTTTATATAGCTGACTATAACATTTCTCAAACGCCTTGTTGATATTCTCTGCTTCTGTTCTCCTTTTACCATCAGCATCCTTAATGGCCGAAATACATTGGGAATCAGCTTTCTTACTTACCAATCTAGCCAGGTATTTACTTGGTTTGTTGCCAAATTCGTAAAGCTTCTGTCTAGCAAATCTGATGGACTGTTCTGCTTTATGAGTGAGTAAAGAGTTTAGTGAAGCCTTGACAGCCGACATTGTTTTTAAATTAGTCTCAGAAGGGCTTGTAACATAGGATTTGTCTGCTTCTGATAATTGACTCTCCAGCTCCCTTTGACACTCACGAGCTTTACGTCGTTTACTACTCACATATGATATTATTAGGCCTCTACAGTAAGCCTTACTTGTTTCCCAGAGGGTTGATGGAGAAATGTCAGGTGTATTGTTGATTTCATAAAATATCTTAAATTCAGATGTATAATATGAGATACATTTAGGGTCACTAAGCAAGGAAGAGTTAAATCTCCACATCCTGGTAGGGGGAGAACCCCCTTCGTGGAGGAGCTGGAGGAATATGGGACTATGGTCTGAAATTGTGATATTTCCAATAGAACAAGAGGTTATCAGATTTAATTTAGTCTTGGGAATAAAGAAATAGTCTATCCTCGAACTACTCTTATGGACACTTGAAAAAAATGAAAAGTCCTTCTCTCCTGGGTGTGTGACTCTCCATAATGTCAAGGTAACCCAACTCCTCGCATAGCTCTATTATAGCCCTGGCCCTTTTGGTAGGAGGACGTATTTCTGATGGTGATTTATCCATTTGGGGGTCCAACAAACAATTAAAGTCCCCTCCTATTATCGACTGTTCACATTCTATATCAGCAAACTCAGTAAACGCCTTTGTGATTAACTCTGTTGGATGATTGGGAGGGTAGTATATATTCATTATAGAAATACGCTCACCAAATAACAGACCTTTTACCATAACATAGCGTCCACCTTCATCTCTGATACACTTTTCCACCTTAAATGGTAACGATTTATGGATTAAGATACACACGCCTCTGCTATTAGATGTGAAAGATGAAAAAAAGACCTGTCCCACCCATTCACGTTTAAGTTTAATATGTTCTATATCTTTGAGATGAGTTTCTTGTAATAGTGCAATTTGCACTCTGTGATGACGATAAAGTTGAATCTAATCTAATCTAATTGTAAATGCTCTTTACACAGAACTGCCCTAAAACAAACAAAGTACAAGTCAGTGTGGTGAGTGAGGTGTGTGTGTGAGGCTACACAAGAAGTGGAGTAGAGGCTTGTAGGGACACATCAGTAGGGTTAGTTAAAGTCCCACTCATTCTGCATAATGGGTGACATTGTTATAAGATAGGGTTAGCAATGGGGCAATCATATTTTCATATGCAAAACACTGGCATTGATCCTATGACATGTGAATGAAGTGCTCAAAGGAGGATGACATGATTATGATGATCTTTGTCCCATAATGTGATGCTAAGCTACATCATGTGTTTAAGTCTCCTTAGGATGAATGTTATATTACAATGAATGTTATTACAATGAATGTTATTACAATGAATGTTATGTTATTACAATGAATGTTATTCAGAAATGCCAACAATTCACAATGTTTCCTACCAGGTCTCACGTTCATTGTCCCATCTTTGCGGCTGCACCACAGGGCATGGTCGCCCCTCTGGAGGATATAATGATCTTTGGCTTGAAACAGCTCCATGTTGGGATGTAAAGCATGTAAATATGAACCAGTCCAAACCGGGCGGGTCGCTAACTAACTAGGATTTAATGTCTCTAGCTAGACAACTAGCTGTACTCGTTGACGTTGGCCTTGGTTGTTCCACCAAGTCTAATTGTAATATCCAGGCATATTATTATATAGTATAGTAATATGATATAATAGTGGATCCAAAGGACTTTGCAGTCCAGAAGATGTAGCTACTCCATCCCGAAGACATGATGTCGCTGCAGAAGAGGCAGAGGGTGAAACTAGTGAAAATGTCGTTGTTGTTAATTCATCTCCAGTTTGATTAAACTAGTGAAAATGTCGTTGTTAATTCATCTCCAGACAGACTATCAATTTCCTGCAGAAACATTGACACGTGACTTCCACAATTCGTCCATCCAATGAAAATGTAGTGTTTGAAGCAGGGTTGCCAAATGGGATTGACAATTTTCCAGCCTAACCACAGTCTAAAAAACAGCTACGGTAAATCCACCAATAACCAGCGGCCCAAAACCTGGTAACCCGCCCCATCTGGCAACCCTGATTTGAGGGAGCCATATCACCCGGAAGCTTTCCAATCCCGGAAATCTGAAGCCACAACCCTCTATCCCTGTACAAATAGTTTAGAAATCTGTGAAATATGTATTTATGTATTTTTTTAAATGATCCATCTTAGGAGTTTAGTAACCGGCGAAGAGCTCTCATGAACTACATTTCCCTTGAGGCCGAGCCGCTCCAGTGCTGAATCTTGTTTGATTGATTGATTGAAAACTTTATTAGAAGATTTGCAGGAGTAGGTACATGAAAGTACATATTACATACAAGGTCAACTAACAGGATAAAAACCCAAGAAAGCCACTGGCTTATTTCAATTGGAGTCCTTGATTCTCAATTCATCATGGGCCTCTCTCTAAAATGTTTAATCATTGCCAACATATTAAATTGTGATCAGCTGCATATGTCGAGCAATTAGCTGCATACATCTAGCTGTACAGGGGTGAAAGCCCAGGAAACAAGCAGTTATTCTGGATAGACTGATAACTGTGGATATGTAAATATCCACATAACAGCTACACCCTGTGGAGGTGTAAAACAGTGACGCCTAGCGGCAGAAACTGAGGTGACATGTTCAACACTTGAGGTGACATGTTCAAAATTACGAATATAACTCAACACTGGACTCTTTTAATCACGAAATGATTCGATTTGTACTCTTTCTAATTTACTATCAATTTATTACAATCAATTTATTACAACTGCATGGTTATTTTAGACCTAAATCCTATTCATTCATGTTTTTAAAAGTATCACATCAGGATTCAGTGACATGTCTGACAGGAACCCCTGATCCAGGACGTCCAAAGCCTGACCCCAGGACTGTTCCTCGGGCCCAATCCACCAAGTACAGCGGGCTCGGCAGAACAACCGCCAGGCGTCATCTTTTTCTTTGGGGTAATACACCTTGTCGTTTAAAAAAAAAACGGAATGGTTAAAAGTTAAACCCTTAATATGTAATAACCAACGTGATACAAGACAGTCATAAATAAAGTATTTATTTAAAATATATATTTTTAAATATTTTTCATTTAAAAAATAATAATCATTTTCTTCGGCGGGCCACATGAAGATGGTCTACAGGCCTCTGATTGGCCGCCACTGTGTGCAATGTATTATGACGTAATCGCGCGCAATGTATTATGACGTAATAAACGCCACTATAAAACCACGGTGCGGCGTCTTGTCGTCAGTCATGTGGTCGATGTCAACTTGGATGACATCTTACATCGCAGATCGCACGTTGTATTGTTAAAAACAACGAGCAGATTGAGAGTATGGACCAAGAAAAAGTAAGGATACCTATTATAGTATATATAATAAGAATAAGAATAATAAGAATAAGAATAAGAATAACTTTATTTGTATAGCGCTTTTCCTGCAAACGTTGCAGCTCAAAGTGCTCCAATCATTATAATCTTAATTGAATTATTTAGTCATTTAAAGGCAATATTAAAAAGATGGGTTTTTAGTCTTGACTTGAACATATTTGCTGAGGTTGCATGCCTAATGTAAACTGGCAGTAGGCTACATTCATACATGTGGGTGCATAAAATGAGAACGCAGCCACACCAAATCTCTTCTTTTGTACATGTGGTACACAGAGAAAACCAGCGTCAGAAGACCTGAGAGCTCAGTATATAGACTGTGAAGAGCAGTATATTTTTATTATATATTTAGATTTTCAGTCAGACAGTTTTTCATCCTTTCAATCCGTTTTTTATGTGAAGCTACTTTTTGTGTCTGAAGCTACTTTGACTTCACGTAACAAGTTGACCAGAATGTGACGATCTGAACTCTGTTGTGTTGCAGGTGAAGAGTAGGAGCACAAAGAAGAGCGCCAAGACTGATGCAGGTGAGAGTTTTCTGTTGACTTCTCCCTGTAGAGTCCCTATGTTGAAGACTTGGTTTGATGAGAAGAAAAAATGTCTTTCATTCCTATTAAACATCCAATCACAGACAATGATAATGACTTGAACATCATTCCAATATCCACATGCTAACATTCATTATGAATGCATGGCCATACATATCATTTTGAATGCAAGGCTGGGAAATGGCTCCATCATGGTATGCTAGTGTGAATATTGTAAACACAACCATTGATTGTCTTAATGTACTACAGACTATATTTCATAGCTGGCAATAAAACCCCAGAATCCTCTCTGTTTGGTTCTTTTAGCTCCTTCTGTGATGTCCTCTGCTTCCGGAACGAAGTGTGAGGACAGAGGAGCAGTAATCAAGCTGCTGGCGGAGGAAGGCGTGGCTGGTGCCCTGATCAACACAGATCAGGACTCCTTCCCCATCCTGATGAAGTTCATGAAGGGTCTCACTGATGAGTCAGTATTATGCGCTCTACTGTATCTATGCTCCCTATGTTTCTATACACACCCAATATTTTGCACCCTGCGCATAAACAGTACAACAAGTGTGAGCCAAGACCAAAACAACTGAAAATGTTGACTTGTTTCTTCACCAGGCAGTGGACGGTGATCCATGACGGCATGACAGACCCTGTAAGTGTATTTGATGTGTGTGACTTTAGAGTTAGCAGGCATACCATACCAGTCATTGTTTGTGTTGTGAATCAGTGAATCCAAATGATTACCTTCTTTAAGCTAAACACCAACTAATTCTTCACTCTCTGAATGAACACAGATGACCAAGGCGAAGCTTGACATCACGGGTCGAAAGATTGTCCAACTGGTCGCCGACACGGTCATAGAGGTCCTCCTCCCGACTCTACAGCGGGTCATAGAGCTGAGTGAGGCCAGGGATGCTGCAGTCTCTCAGAGTGGGTCAGAGCTCTCCTCCACCACCTCTCTGGAGGAAGGAGAGGCCCAGTCCCCGTCTGCGAGGTATGCTATAATCACAGCCACGCCTCTACGTAATGACTACTATGATCATAACATGATGATCATTTTTACTTTGTTTTGTTTTAGAACCAAATGTTTGTTGCACAGTCAAAGTGTTGGACTTTATCAATGCTGATAATACAATTATTTTTTTGGTGATGAAATGTTTTGACCATAGACAAAATACCAACAATAATCAGAATAACAAGTAACAACGTACTGTCGAAGGTCAAATCTCTCTCCACTACATCAGAATCTGATGTGAGCCACCAATGTGATAACTCTTATGCTTTTATCCCCCAGGGATTGATAAAGTTGAATTCGATTGAATTTAATGTCATATTTGTCTTTATTTTGAAGTTCCCAGACTTTGCAGCAATGTGTGTCCGGAGGATCACCTCCCCTGGATGATCCACTCCAGGTCCACTTTGGGATCACAGAGGACACCGTCCTCCAATCACTGGGCTCTATCTCCTCTGGCCCATTTGATTTGACCAGACCTGTGGTGAGAGACGTCCTGAAGCAGGTGAACTCGGACGTCTCCTTGATAATCTCCTTATCAAGGTCAGATAAGTCCAACCTGATAGTCTGCGACAGGGACACCACCATGTCCGCGGCTAGGAGGATGTTGCACGTGGTGTGCACCAAGCTCCGGGAGTTGGGGATCACCAAACCAGTGGTGCCAAAGGTCAAGGTCACGGCCTCTAAGACCGACCTGGGGTCAGTGGCGGCAGACGTCATGACTGCCATCGTTGAGACGGTGGAGTCCTGCAGCACTGCTGATCAGGGGGCAGCTGACATGCTCAGACAGTTGGCAGAGAAGATCAGCACGATCAGCTCTGTCTCTGATGAGGACGGATCCTCTGCTGGAGCACCGCATAGACGCGTGTCCTCCTCTTGCAGTGTGGGACACCTCAGGAGTGTGAAGAGTGAGGAGTTTCACTCCGAAGCCACCAAGGCCGTGAGTGCAATTCTGTGCCGGAATAGCATTATATCTATAGATATAACCATGGAGGAGGCCTCAGACATTGTTGATGAGTTTGTGGCAGACATGAGGTCTATCACTCACTCAGCTGGGTCTGGTGCTTCAAAGGAGGAGTCTCTGCCTGTTGCCCTGACCCTAGTTCAGAGGCTTCAGAGAAGGCTGGGAGCGTTCTTCGCGCGGCTGTTGTCTTTTAAAGGCACAAGCCAGAAGAGCAAACTGCCCTCAGACCAGGATAGATTCATCCATGGATCTACTCTGGTAAAAGCGGGGTCTTCTCACAGTGAGCCTCTGTTTCCATCCACCTCACTGGTTGGAGTAGAGCTGCATAGATGTCAGAGTGAATGCTCTCTACCGATGCTGGCTCCATCCACCTCAGTGGTTGGAGTAGAGCTGCATAGATGTCAGAGTGAATGCTCTCTACCGATGCTGGCTCCATCCACCTCACTGGTTGGAGTAGAGCTGCATAGATGTCAGAGTGAATGCTCTCTACCGATGCTGGCTCAGCAGAGCCCTCCGGTGAGCCAGCTCAAACTCGTCCGCACGACCAAAGAGGTTCTGAGCGAGATTCTCCTCTTTTATAAGACAGAAGACGAGAGGACAGCCTCCGCTGGACCAACGGCATCTGTTGAATCCCTCGCTGCCTGCGAGTTTGTGGAGGACGTGTTAACATGGTTAACGGAGTACTCCTCCTCCTCCTCCTCCTCCTCATCAGAGAGGTTGTGCGTGTCTCCAAAGGCAGTCGTGAGCGAACTGTCCAAGGAGGACTTTCAGAGTCAAGCCACTGAGAAAGTGAGGGATGTTCTCTTGAGATCAGAGAGATGCTCCCTCAGTTCTTCCCACCACTCTGGGCTGTCACCTGCCAGTGCTGACTCGTCAGCATTAGACCTCGTCGGCATGGTTGTGAACAGTGTGAAGAGCCTGTTCCAGGACGAGGAGTCCTCAGCTGGTCCCAGTGTGCTGCCCACACACACTGAGGCCTCTGAGGTGTCCGAGGCTAGTGGGCTTAGTGCTAGTGATGGTGTGTCGGAGCTGAGACTGTGGTCTACAGCGCAGACCATCTTCAGAGATCTGAAGAGGAAGCTGAAGGAGTTCTTCACTCGGCGTGAGATGGATGCCTCTGAGCAGAGTGCATCGATGGCTAAGGCTAGAGACAGCATTAGCCAGATCCTGGTCGCCATTCAGGGTGACATGGTGGTAAAGTCAGAAATGGAGACCTCAGTGGAGCTACAGCAATGGCACAGTGCTGTAGGATCTCTGCTGGAGAATGTAGAGAGGGTGTGTAGTGAGGGTAGTCTCACATGTCAGCCTCCCACAGAGCTTCCAGCAGAAAGCAGTTTCCCCGTCGTCAGAAGCGCGACCTCTGACGAGTCTGTGCCGGAGGATTCCGTCGTCAGTGACTCCAAACAGCCGATGGCCGACGTGGTGCAAGTCCTGATGGACCACCTGGACCCGACGGCTCTTCAAGAGGTCACCTCTCCCGGAGCTGACCTCACCAGACGGGAGGAGCTTCTGTCCCAGGGGGGGATCCGCACCCTGACCAACGCCCTTGTGGACAGACTCCAGGGGCTGATGTTACTCCACAGTAGTCTGCCAGTGGACGTTGGGACCAGTGTGTCGGACAGTGTTCTGTCCAAACGGACACCGGCAGAGACGCGTGCGACGGTGTGCTCTGAGGTGCTCTACGCCTTTGCCGAGGAGTCGGTGAAGCGTTTGCTTCTTCCCGTGATCGTCCCTCCCTCATCATGGAGCATGGAGGTGGGAGGAGCTTCCAACAGCAACGCCCCGACCAGAGTCTCCAGCCACAAGAGCCTGCTGTCCACCAGCTCTTCGGAGATCTACAACGAGACAGTGGATCTGTTCTCCAGTGCCCTGGTCAACCAGGTGATGGCCCTATCAGTGGGATCCAACACCTCCACAGCCTCGGTCACACAGCCTCAGAGGGATGCTAGTGGGAAGAAGAAGAAAGGAAAATTCAGGAAATTCCTTTCAATGGTGATGCGCAAGGTAAAACAGAAATATACAGTGAATTTATAAGAGATAAGTCTTACCAGTTTATCATAAAACAGCAGACAATCTATGCATTGGAATAATGGGGTTTTAAGAGATATGTTCTGTCATTGATTCTTCTTCTGTAACAACTGATATAGTGCAAGAGGACCAACCGGGTAGGTGTCCAGGCTCCAGCCCCAGGACAGGAGGACATCAAGGTAGGTCTCCAGCCTCCAGCTCCAAGACAGGAGGATATGAAGGTAAGTGTCCCGCCTCCAGCCCCAGGACAGGAGGGCATTGAGGTTGCCCACGACGATGGACACAGCAGAGGTAAGTCAACATGTAGAACACATCGACCAAGGACATACTAACCATACTAATGAAGTATTCTATTCTGTAGCTATAGGCCTGGTGAAGCTCATATGAACTTTCTCTCCTCTCTCTAGCGGCCAGCCCAGTGACAGCTGTGACGACGCCTTGTGAGGGGAGCGGAGCTTCAAAGCCCAAGAAGCGTCCCCTCCTCCAGTGGATTCTCAAATCTGTGAGGAGCCTTGGCTGCTGCTGTCCACGCAGACAGTCTCCGTCCAACGAGACCCAGTAACCGTCTTCACGACGATGGACACAGCAGAGGTAAGTCAACATATAGAACACAGAGACCAAGGACATACGAACTAAACTAATGACGTATTCTATTCTGTAGCGATAGGCCTGGTGAAGCTCATATGAACTCTCTCTCCTGTCTCTAGTGCCCGGCACAGTGGCGGCTGTGACGACGCCTCCAGAGGATGCATCAAAACTTAAAAATTAAATAATTTGGATTCAATTCCTTTTGCTTGTGCATTTTTCATATCTTATGAACTTGTTATGCTGAAGATTGTGTAACTAGATAAGTGGTCTTAACAATATCATAGCTAGAAGCAACTGCGATTACAGCAACAAATATAGTAGCTAAGCATGTTTACAGCCATGCCTGAGGCAATATCCCAATAGAAATGTAATCATAATAAGAATCATATACAAGAATCATATACAAGAATCATAACAAGAATCATATACAAGACATATAAGGAATCATTAGAAATATACATGAGCTAGAAATGGTAGGCCTACTGAAGAAAGATGGTCATACATTCTCCCTCCCTCCCTGATACTAAACAACAAAGTATGAATGAATGAATGGACTTTATTGTCATTGCTACAGTACAGGTACCAAACAACGAAATTTAGGAGGAGTGGCTCCCCTGGTGTTAGGAAAGGGGAAAAAAATAAACTTTTTAAAAAAATCACAAGAAGGGAAGGAGCTGGTTTACATAAATAAAGGCTATGTACACTATCCACTGTACTATACTGTACAGATAGACGACTAGGGTTGTCATATTGCACAATATAATTATTTCACATTTGTTTAAAGTGTCACAGTTTGCAGGCTTGAAATGTACATGTTTGTGCCTCAGCACTACACCTGATTTTTTCAGGCCAGCAGCTGCCATCAATCCGTCCAGACTGTCCAGCGGCCAGAACTTAGGTCTTTGCTGTGTTCAGGGCCTGGACGGCCCTGTGGTAGAAGCTGTTCTTCAGTCTGTTTGTCCTTGCGGCCAGGGTCCTGAACCGCCTTTTCGAGGGCAGCCTGGTAAAGTGTACGTACCCAGGGTGGGTCGGGTCCCTGGAGATCTTGGAGGCCTTCCTGAGACAGCGTGTGTTGTACAGCTCTTCCAGAGAGGGGAGGGGGGCGCCGGTGATCTTCTGTGCTGTTCTCACGACTCTCTGTAGCGCATTTCTCTCCGCTGTTGTGCAGCTGGAGAACCAGTTGCAGATGCCGTAGGTGAGGATGCTCTCCACTGCGCCGCGGTAGAAGGTCACCAGTATCTCCTGCTTGCTGTGTTCCTTCCTGAGGACTCTCAGGGTGTATAGCCGCTGTTGTGCCCTCTTGATGGTGTCTTTTGTGTTGTCCTTCCAGGTCAGGTCATCCCGCATGTGCATCCCCAGGAATCGGAGGGTTGAGACTCTCTCCACGCTCTCTCCGTCGATGAGCAGGGGCTGGATCTCAGACTTTTTCCTCCTGAAGTCTACGATGATTTCCTGGGTCTTTCACTTGTTCAGCAGCAGGTTGTTAACCTTGCACAGCTTGCTCAGTTGCTCTACCTCATCCCTGTACGCCGCCTCGTCCCCCCCCGAGATGCATCCCACCACGGTGGTGTCGTCTGCAAACTTTACGATGGAGCTGCTGGGGTGGACAGGGGTGAAGTCGTAGGTGTAGAGGTTGTAGAGGATGGGGCTTAGCACGCAGCCCTGGGGGGACCCAGTGCTGAGTCTGAGGGCTGTGGAGGTGTGGGGGCCCACCCGCACCCTCTGGGGGCGGTCGGTCAGGAAGTCCTTGATCCACGCACATATAGAGTGTGATAGACCCAGGTCTAGTAGTTTGGTCACTAGCCTGTCTGGAAGGATGGTGTTGAAGGCGGAGCTGAAGTCCACGAAGAGCAGTCTCGCGTAGCTGTTTCCCCTCTCCAGGTGGGATAGAGTGGCGTGGAGAGTCGTCGCGATGGCGTCCTCTGTGGACCTGTGGGCTCTGTAGGCGAACTGGTATGGATCCAGGTTGGGCGGGAGGCGTGTGAGTATGTGGGCCCGGACTAGTTTCTCGAAGCACTTCATGATGATTGGTGTGAGTGCCACCGGGCGGTAGTCGTTTAGGCAGCTCACCGTGCTTTTCTTCGGGACTGGGATGATAGTTGAGGTTTTCAGGCAGGGTGGGATGGTGGCCTGGGACAGGGACTGGTTGAAGATGTTGGTGAAAACCCCGGCCAGCTGGTCGGCGCAGTCCCTCAGCACCCGTCCCAGGACGCCATCCGATCCCGAGGCTTTCCTGGGGTCCACCGCCTTCAGTACGCGTCTCACTTCATGCTCTGTGAGGGTGAGGCTGCTGAGAGCTGGAGAGAGTGGTGTTTGTGTTGTGGTTACCTCCGTTCGCCCCTCGTCGAACCGGGCGTAGAAGGTGTTCAGCTTTCCCGCCAGCAGGGGGTCGTCCTCTGCGGCTGTGAGCCTGTTGGCTCTGAAGTTTGTCATCTGCTGAACCCCCTGCCACATCCGCCTGGAGTCGTTGCTCAGGAGGCATTCCTCAATCTTCTCTCTGTGGTCTGCCTTGGCCGCTTTGATTCCGCGCTTTAGGTTATGGTCATTTGACCCCCAAGGCGGTAGTAGGTAAAAAAGGTAGGTATGTAGGTAAAAAAGGCACGGTTGTTCTAGTGTTAAAAACACACAAAACCAATGTCCAAAAATACAGACACACACACACACACCTGCTCTGGAGTGCCACCATCATCTGCATGGATCCTCGAGTCTGCCCCGAACTGCAGTAGGGTCTGCACTGCCTGAAGATGACCCCCAAACGCAGCTCTGTAGAGCGGTGTCCGTCCAAATGCACCCTGTTTAAAAAACAACAACAACACTGCCTGACACATTTTCACACTTTGGTGGTTGGGGGGCACTCCTTTCCTGACAAAGGGGTTAATATTTCTTGTTGATGGGATGGCAACTTCTCTCACCTGTGTGTTGATGTCAGCCCCTCTCTCCACCAATAGGGTGATGACCTCTGGCTGACCCCCAGCTGCTGCTTCTGACACAGCCGTGTTGCCGTGGGCGTCGGAGATGTTGATCATGCGGAGCTGGTTGAGCAGGCGCTGGCGCTTGCCTGCCTCATCAGACCCGAGGCCACGCTTTGTGTCCCTGTCAGAGACCTGAGTAGAACAATCATCTCTGGAATTCACCACACCCTCAGGTTCACCAAAGGCAGAGTCTATTAGCACTCTATTAGCACTCTAACCCTAACCCTAACCCACTCTGAGATTCTTTTGAATTAAAAGTGCAATACAAATTAAATATATTATTATTATTATTATTATTATTATTCTATCCAAACCACAATCATTTACACAATAGAAAGATATACTGTATATATGTATATATATATATATATATATATATATATATATATATATATATATATCATGGTGATGTACTAATCAATCAGTGGCCATTATTCATAACAAATACATGTGCTTTATGACTTGGTGAATCTGTCAATGAATATCTTCGGCCCCTTTCCACATAGAGGCTGTATTTCAGTCTTACCTCCTTCATAACAGCTAAGACCACCTCTGCCTCTCCATCGAATGCTGCTTCCAGAAGTCGTGTCCGCATAAGCTGCTCCTCCTTCTTCCGTTGTCTCTCTTCCTCTTCCTTCTTCCTTTCGCGCTCCGCCTCTTCCTGTTCTCTGAGCACTAGTGCCACAAAGGCCTACACGCCACAATTCAACAAAGGGCACATGGACATGGATGTTATAGGAAACAATAAAGGCATATTTGGCAATCACTAGCTAGCAGACATGAATATTAACTGACAGATGCACAACAGTTATTCAAGAGCTCTTTTGTTTAAAGTATGTTTCACATGATCCTTTTTTTTATTTATTTTTTTTGGAAGGGAGTTAAGTGGCCTTGCGGTTAGAGTTTACGCCCTGAGATTGGGAGGTTGAGTTTGATCCCCGGCCGAGTCATACCAAAGACAATAAAAATGGTACCCGATGCCTCCTTGCTTAGCACTCAGCATAAAGGGTTGGATTGGGGAACAGACCCTGCGACATGCCAGCATCATGTTCAGGGGTTGTACGGAAACAGGAGATAGGCTCCTGCCCTATGGGCCATTAGGCTCGAGAACCATCGGTTCTCAAGGCTACTTACTTTAAGTTTAAATTAGGACTGTCAACGTTAACGCGTTAACGCATGTGATTAATCTGGAAACGCGATAAAGACAAATTAACGCATTATTAATCACGTGACCAGGGTTGCCAGATGGGATTGACAATCTACAGCCTAACCAGTCTATAACCGTTAAATCCAGTAGCCCATTCGGCAGTAACCCACCCCATAAATACAAATATTGATTCTCGTCTCTTTAGTATTACAGTACATACTGTATCAGCAGCTGACCTCTTTCTCCAAGCGCTCCATCAGATCCTCATAGTTCTGTTTTTCCTTCTGTCTCCTGGCCCGTTCTCGCCTGGCCAGCAGCCATCTCACGGCACGCTGGATGGTCACTGCAGCTCGCTCCTCTTGACTGGGCTCCACATCTACTATAGCAATACAGATACAGTATACTGCTGAACACTTTATTAGGAACACTACACTAGGACTGGGTAGGGCCGCCCTTTGCTCTCAAAACAACCTCAATTCTTTGTGGTATTGTTTCCACAAGATATTGACTTCTGGTCCATGATGACATGATTGCATCACACAATTCTTGCAGACTTTTCAGGTTCTACCACATCCCAAAGGTGTTCTATTGGATTCAAATCCGGTGACTGGGAAGGCCACTGATGAAGAACACTGAAGTCTTGTGACATGGTGCATGTGACATGGTGCATGATCATACTGGAAGTATCCATTAGAAGATGGGTACATTGGGGCCATGAAGGGATACACATGGTCAGCAACAATACTCAAATAGGCTGTAGCATTCAAGCGATGATTGATTGGGCTTCACAAGCCCAAAGTGTGCCAAGAAAACCAGCTTGGACTGTTTTTAGGGCATTTCTGCTTTGTATCGGGATAGAGACCGTAGAGATTGACAGGAAGGATTGGTGAGAGAGAGGAGGGATGACATGCAGAATAGGTCGATGATTAGAATCGAACCAGAGACCCTGTGATTACATGGCATGTGCTATGCCATCCAGGCGCCTCACCAGCTTGGATTGTTGACAGATGAGATGTTCCTAATAAATTGATACATTTATTGAATATAAATAATTTGAACCTGTACACCTTCTCATTCATGCAATTATCTTATCAGCCAATCGTGCGGCAGCAGCACAATGCATCAAATCCTGCAGTTACGGGCCAGCAGCTTCAGGCAATGATTACACCGATCATCAGAATAGGGAAAAAATGTCATTGATTTTGATGGTGGCATGATTGTTGGTGCTATAAGGGCTGGTTTGCGTATTTCTAAAACTGCCGTTTTCTAAAACTGTCTCTAGTAAGTAAGTAAGTAAAATTTATTTCTATAGCACCTATCCCAGACCAGGGGTCACAAAGTGCTTTCCAAAATACAAGAACATAATAAAACAGCAAAAGTCATAGCAGGTTAAAATAGGCAAACGTAAATAAGTAACAAACAACAAGTGTACAACAATGTCAACAGGACACAGAAAGACAGGCTTTTGAGGTTAGCCAAAAGCCTGTCTATACAGGACAGTCTTTAGCTGTTTTTTAAAAGCCTCGAGCCCCGAGACCGCTGATCTAAGATCCAAGGGAAGAGCATTCCAAAGCTTAGGAGCTTTTACTCAGAACGGTACAAGAAAGAAAAAACATCGAGTGAGCGGTAGTTCTGTGGACGGAACCTCCTTGTTGATGAGAGGTCAACAGAGAACGGCCAGACTGGTTCAAGCTGAAAGGCTACGCTAACTATAGCTCCTGTGAAAACTATACACAATCGCCTCAGTGTAAACACATATAAACTTTTCATACTGCCAAATATTTGTTTGCCCAGGGTGACCTCACCTTGACTACAACAGCCCATTCATTGTTACTAAGCCATGTTATCAAATACCGTATCAATTACACACTGCACATGTTTATAATACTGATAACCTGATTTGTTGCATTCATCTTCGTAAAAGTGGATTGAATTAGTTTTAAATTAATTCGCAAAAGCAATACAACTGGGTAGAGCATACTGGCATAATAGTTCATCTGTTAACTAGGGGGAGAGGCAGCAATTGTAAACTGTGAATCCTGCTCTATGGTATGTAGTGAGCCAACTATTATTGTTTAGAGAGACTTACTGCTCCTTGGTATGTTGTCAGCCAACTACTATCACTTAGAGAGACTTACTGCCCCTCTGTGTTCCTTAGGTGGTGCCCAGAGGAAACAATGAGGGATTGTTTTCAAGCCTGAAGCCTAAAGTTGCATCATTCTCCCTCCCGGTTTACCTATTGCTACGAAGAGTAACCGAAAGTTGTGTAATGTGAGCTAAGCAATGTATCCATTCATACAAACTCACAAAAGGCCAGTTACGTAATTTCACTGATCATGGCAGGTATGAGAGCAGGACCGAGCCTTCACAAGCAGAGCTGAACATGTCAGAGGAATGGGTGTGTTTGAAACATTGTGGTTGAAAACATGTTTCTAAAAAGGTAAAACAAATCTGACAAGATAGCCTGATTGACTGATTAGATAAGATGGTAAACTATGTGAGGATGTTTATGTTGTATGCTTATAACAAGATTAGACCATATCTCACCCATACTGTCTCAGACACATATTTACATGCAATCATTCTCTCAACAATATCATACTGGAGGAAAAGGAAATCATACATGCACCAATAGCAAGACTATTATAGAGCCTACACGATTCATGGCAACCTTCCCCCATGGACTCACCACCGCACTGCACTTTCACACCCCCTTTCACAATCCCTTACTTTTCTAAACTGCACGAACAATCTATTCATGAATGAATGAATGAATGAATGAATGAATGAATGGTCTTTATTGTCATTGCTATAGTACAGGTACCAAACAACGAAATTTGGGAGGGGTGGCTCCCCTGGTGCTAGGAAAGAAAAGAAAAAAAACTAAAAAAACAAGAAGGGAAAGGAGCTGGTTTACATAAATAAAGGCTATGTACACTATCCACTATACTATACTGTACAGATTAAATCTCTCTTTCAGATCTCAAACAAAACAATAACTCCCGTCCAACACTTACAGCTCTACTTCCAAGACAAAATACAAGACAAGAAAGCATCACTAGGTCAATTACACTTCTCCCAGTCCCAGCCTACAGAAACAACTATGGTCAGAGATAATTTTTTCACACATACACCAACATCTGGAATGACATCCCATATTACAATAGACAAACAAACTCTATTGCACATTTCAAACAGGCTTACAGTATAAACACCATCTGATAGAAGGATACACCTGCAACCACTAATCCAACTCAACACTGTCTTACTCACTCCCCTTTGTCCTCTCCTTTTAATGCTGTGTAGCTGTTTAACTGTTCTCCCTTTGTCTTCCCTGTGTGATTGTTCTCTATTGTACCTTCTGTATTGTTTCTGTGTTTCTGTCCTGTATGCTGCAGAACAGGAACCTGCTGCAAACCAGTTTGAACTGAGTCAGGCCAGTCTAACTGGAATGAATGAATGAATGGTCTTTATTGTCATTGCTACAGTACAGGTACCAAACAACGACATTTAGGAGGGGTGGCTCCCCTGGTGTTAGGAAAGAAAAAAAAAAAACTTTAAAAAAAAATCACAAGAAGGGAAGGAGCTGGTTTACATAAATAAAGGCTATGTACACAATCCACTATACTATACTGTACAGATAGACGACTAGGGTTGTCATATTGCACAATAGTGTTATTGCACATTTATTTAAAGTGTCGCAGTTTGCAGGCTTGAAATGTACATATTTGTGCCTCAGCACTACACCTGATTTTTTCAGTCCAGCAGCTGCCATCAATCTGTCCAGACTGTCCAGGGCCCAGAACCTAGGTCTTTGCTGTGTTCAGGGCCTGGACGGCCCTGTGGTAGATCTGTACATCTGTAATGTTACAATGTTAAACTTTTTCCTGTATAATAATGAATTAAAAAATTAAAGGATGATGAGTGAGTGACAGAGAGCAAAGGCCCCATTTGGTAATATGTATTTGAATGAAATACTATCATAAAATGTCCACTACTAGTGGATGGGTATGAGTCGTTGATTAATTGATTTGTCTGCAAATTAAGTCGATGACTGGTTATGATATCTTTACTTCACATGCTATTGCAAAGTTGCCACCTCATGTATTTTTTTGAGACGCCTCATCTAATTTACTGTGTCAACTGTAACTGTTATGTTAATGCGCATATAATGTACCTTTTATGGAAGATTAGTTATCCTAACAGATGTCATAATGCTTTGGCTTTACGTTGGCTACTGACATTAACTGTAAAGTCAACATTTCGCTGTTTCCAATGAATGCAAAACGACATTATTGTTACTTGATATTCAGTGATATGTAGATGTTATGACAGTGTCATATGACAGTTATGTTTATAACAATATTATGCTATTAGACATAATGTTAAAATACAAAGAAGAAACTACTTTTCTTTGTTGGTTGGACAGTCTTGGCAGCAGGGGTGTTGCCTCCCTTCTCAGCAGGTTGGCCTTTGCCACCCTGGGCCACACCAGTGCTGATCTGTCTGCGCTGTGGGGATGCTGCACCTGTCCACACCCTGGGCCACACCAGGGCTCTGTCTGCGCTGTGGGGATGCTGCACCTGTCCACAGAGACACACAAGACACACATGCAAACATCTTTAGCAACAGCTGGTAATTTCTAAGCTGTGTGACAACAGTTTTTAAGGTACACAAAACATATAGAGATGTGAGGATTCCTACAATGTGAAGGAGATAGAGCTGTCTGAAGCCGGGCATGCTTTTCTCAAGCGACTCCTGATCTCATGCTACGAACACACACACACACACACACACACACACACACACACACACACACACACACACACACACACAAGTGGGTAGTTTCTAACAAATCCAATGCCAATGGCAGGACACTTAATGTAGCCTACTGGTTAGGGCAGGTGGATGTAATTCCTACGCAGGGACTAACCTGCCTTTGGAGATTGTGCTGTTACCCCCAATGGTGCCTTAGCTCCAGTTCTTCCTTTGCTTTTAGTGTTGCGGGAAGAACTCATATTTATTTTTAAATGTGTATTTGTCAAACAAAGACAGCTAGGCTTAGCAAGAAGACAGTTGGATAATTGACTGTGAGGCTGAAACGTTACTAGCCATTTAACTGACAAGCTTATAACAGTGTGTCGTAAATGTTTCAAACAATGATAGCCACATTAGATACATTCACTCCAGCGAACAGCTGTTGTTGCAAGACACATTCATGTTCCTTGGAAGTAGCAGATTAACTGTTTCAGTCTTGACACTTCCTGGACGCTTGCCTGTAACCATAGTAACACCAGACACAGAGGGCAACATCTGGTAACTAATATAAGGAAAGTTGGCAAGCCCACAATTAGGGGAAACGGTCATCAAATAAAATAAGGTTAATTTATACAGGGTATCCGCGGTGTCTTGAAAAGTATTTTAAAAGTCTTATCACGATTTTATGAGGTCTTGAATTTTGTAGGTATTTTTCTGAATTAGACTCTGTCCAAAGAGTTTGAGTCCTAAAAACTTTTAGTAAAAGTTCGTGAATTTATTAGTTTTATTTAAAAAACAAAGATGAACCGGAGACTGTGTTTTGTATGATAGTGGTCTAGTCTATTGCGAACTAAAACTGTTAAGTTAAAGGTGACGTCACTGATGTAAACGGTTACAGCTCCAAGTGGCGGTGAGGTCTGGAAAAATATTGACAAGGTCTTTAAAAAGTCTTAGAAAGGTATTGAAATTAACCTCAAGATTCCTGTATATAGGCCTACCCTGTTATATCCAAGCAGATGATTGTTGAGACCAAACGTTTATTCAGTAGGCCTAGTAGTCTATCTATCACAAGGTTTCACCTCTGCAAAGACACGGGGGGACAGTGACGTCATACCAGCCCAAACTAGGCTTGGAGTTGGATGCCAAAAACACTGCTGGTGTTTTGCTGTTTGAGGGCTGAGGGAAAGGAACTCGAGGTATTTGTAGTTGCGGTTGTGTTGAGGCGGGTCCAAACCTTTCATGGAAGTTAGTTGTCCTCCTATCTCCGTCCCGCATTCTCCCCACATGACTCAAGCACGAAAATAAAAAAAAATCTGCTTTTTTTTCCTAGCGGGGCGTTCGTAAAATTGCTCCGAGAGAGCCGGAGAGCACACTGCGTTCGACCTCATAAAGCGACCGAGTAATTTGATTGGACAAGAGACGTTCCACGAGTGCTAATCAGATTTCCATAGCGTATTTACGAACGCAACCTTGGTTATGTAGCAATAAAGCCACGCAGTAAGGCTACGTTACTCTGGGTTTGAGGGTCTGTCCAGGAATACCGACAACTTTCAGAAAGAGGTCTGGAAGTAACGATTTACTACAACAAAAAACATGTTAAAAACGGGCCGGATTAAACTTTAAGAAGGTTAACAGTTGACGTAA
This sequence comes from Nansenia antarctica, assembly GCF_963989245.1. Taxonomy (NCBI): domain Eukaryota; kingdom Metazoa; phylum Chordata; class Actinopteri; order Argentiniformes; family Microstomatidae; genus Nansenia; species Nansenia antarctica. The sequence continues at coordinate 4,014,809 of NC_137674.1, forward strand.
GGTACGGTTCTCTAACTTTTCTAGGAACATATGGATGGTTGGAACTTTTTTATTTTCTTGTTGGATAATTGTGTTTTTCGACATTTTATTCATTTGTTCATTGTTTTCGTTTCGTTTATTGGTCATATTCGGATATCATGCAACCAAAAATAAATAGCTATACTTTTGTATTTATTTTGCCGAGCTCACTTGGATATTTGTTAGTCTGATCGAAATAGTGTGTTATACTTTGCATTTCTATGTAATTATGGGCTCTTGTGTATTTTCTGTGTGTTTCATATGCAATATATTTAAAGAAATGTATTTTTAATGGTGGATTAGACTGTTTAGACAAGATGACTGTTTAGAGAAGTTCTAGCCACACCCTTTCCTCTTTGCCTGACTCTTTTGGGGGTTTTGGGCAATGGGTGACACATCATGGGCACACGTTATGAAATGTTCATACATAGTTAAAGTATAATACATATCATACATAGTTGCAATATAAGTTGTAATAAGTAGCCTACTCACAATGATTGATACTGTCTGCTGCTACTGTGTAATCTACATATTATTTAGTTTCCATCTCTCCTCATGATCTGTTAAATTCTCCCATTGTATAATAGCCACATCTTGGATACTTTATTATTATCATACAAGAGACATTTATGGTGTTTTTGACTGATTGTTGTATGCCCTCTCTCCTCAGATATCAGTATGGCGCACCGCTCACAGTGCTCTTCAGCCGGGGATAACCCCCTGGACCCCAACTACTTGCCTCACCATTACCGTGAGGAGTACCGGCTGGCCATCGATGCACTTGTCGAGGACGACTCCGGGGGCTACTATGAGTTTCTCCAGAGTGCAGATGTGGTGGATTTCCTATCCGGACAGGAGATCGACTACATAAAACACAAAGTACAGGATCCACTGTCACATCAGAGCACTCAGCCTGAGGTGCAGCAGCAGCAGCAGTGTCTGGGGTCTGGGGATGATGACGTCTGCTCCTCAGACACATACTGGCCCGTCCACTCTGACCTGGACGCACCGGGCCTTGACCTTGGCTGGCCCGAACCGCATTGCTTCATCGGCCCCACGGAGATCACCACGCTGGTCAACCCTCCAGAGCCTGATATGCCCAGTATCAAGGAGCAGGCTCGCCGGCTCATTAAGAACGCTCAACAAGTAAGTCTCTCACATTGTCTCTTAGGAGCTTTTACCGTACTCACACAGTTTCCTAATTATTCTGTTATTAGACAATGTGGTGTAACAACAAAGGATGCAAGTTCTAACTCTGTGATGATTGATGTCAGCCCATTTATTTTATCAGTGAGAGTCTTTGTATTGCACATTATGTGTGTATTAAACGTCTCAAATAATCGTCTATTAAGGCTTTGTAACTTCTGAAAGGGATGTAATAAACATGATGTTAGACAGTATCATGTATTGTGTCTGAGAGTGTACTCTGTGTCCCTCCTCTGCAGTTGATAGCTGTGGTCATGGACATGTTTACAGATGTTGACATATTTGCTGATATCCTGGATGCTGCCATGCGAAATGTTGTGGTCTATATCCTTCTTGATGAACAAAATGTACATCACTTCATCAACATGGTCTCCAACTGCCGCGTCAATCTGGAGAGCATTCAAGTGAGTATATCCTATTGATTAATTATATTGTATTGGGCTTGAATTTTCATGTACACTAATATTTTATAATACTAATAACTAATATTATTATTATTTAAGGGTTAGGGTTAGTGTCATTTTGATGTTATTTCATGTGCACATTTCCTCTGGAAGTTAATGTTCTGAAAGTTCTTATTCTGATTTGTGTGATGTAATAATTACAATTTGGTGCTTTGCTGCCATCTAGAGAAATGGGCTGACAGTTTGAGATGTGGATTTTATTTATTTTATCACTACTCTTTGGTACATTGCTGCCATCTAGAGAAATGTGATGAATACGGTTTGAGGTGTGGAGTTTCAGGAACTTTGGTACACTTTGTGCATAATATGTCTGCAGAGGAATGAATTTCAGTAATTTTCCCTTAGATCTGTAGGTTATGGAAATGTGATATTTGAGATTTGTTTTAATTCAATGAACTCCCCTTTTGTATTTTCCATATTTTCCTAATTCTGTTTTGGAGAACAGGCTAACATCCAGAATTATGATTATCTTGCAGTCAATGCGTGTCAGAACAGTGTCTGGCTTGACCTATTACTGTCGTTCTGGGAAGTCCTTCAAGGGTCAGATGAAGGACCGCTTCTTGTTGACAGACTGCAGGGCAGTGCTGAGTGGAAACTATAGGTGAGGCTTAAATCCAAAAAGGCGGTACAAGCCATTCCAAGAAGTACTTATAAGCCATTTTTCACAGCCTATAATTGTGATTAACTTGATTAAAAATGTTAATCGATTGACAGCACAAACACAAATCACTCAACTCCATGCAATTGCCACATTACTCTGCAATATGTTAATACACTGTTGTTACAGGGGTAATTCCAGCATTACTATACAGGTATAGGGTCAAATTAATGCATTGTACTGCATTATAGTGAAATGTTAAAACATGTTTGTCATTATAGTAACATTTTAAAACATGTCTGTCTGCAGCTTCATGTGGTCTTTTGAGAAGATTCACCGTTGTATAGCTCATCTATTCCTCGGACAGCTTGTGAGTACCTTTGACGAGGAGTTCCGGATCCTGTTTGCCCAGTCTCAACCTTTGATAATTGAAAATGCCCTTGCTCCGACGCCAGACTTCAGCAGTCTATCTGACAGGCAATACAGCACTGATAGGACACCATCGTTCAGGGATCCCAGGAAGTTCTTGCCCCTCCAGAGCTCTTGCCCTGAGGAATGGACCAGACAGTCTTTTGAGGAGAATGTGGATATGGATCGGAAAAGGGTGCCACTCAGGAGGCATGAGGCCATCCACAGGTCTCTAGAACAGGACAACGTAGAGACGTACGGCAACAAATACTCTACTCAGCAATTAAGAAGGGATCCATGTTTCAAGGAGCAGGGTTACCCTATGGTGCCCTCCAACGTGACAGGGATGGCTGTCTTTAAAAGGCATAATTATGCAGAAGACATTCGTGGCAGACCCTCTGCTTATCAGTTCATGCAGCATCAAGCCAAGCAAAACGTTGAAGGTTTAGGTATCAAAGGGAGGCAGTTACAGAGGGAACAGCATCACTATCAGCGGACCGAGACAGAGCCGGATAATGGTGGCTATGAAAAGTTCAGGGGCCAAGGGTACCCTCCGACGGATCAGTACTCTGAGCCCGTGTACCCACCAGACATGGAGCAACTAGACAGCTATGACCCAGTACTTCATTACTTGTCATCAACCGATGCTGTAGAAATGGAACATGGCTCAGACAAATTAATATCTCCAGGAGAGGGTCAATTGGGTCGGTCTCGTCCAAAACGGAGTTTGAGTGTTGGCCAGCCATACTATGGCCCACCTGACCAAGAGTTTCTTATGGGGTCCAGTGTGGTCTGTAAGACACAGGAGGACCCCGATGTAAAGCAGGGTCTGCGAGACTGGAGGATCAGTTCATACCTCAGTGCCTTTGATGATGCTGGAGAGGAGGACTTGCAGCTGCCACCTCCCATTGGACACGACCCATTTGAAGAGCCTCTAAACCATATGCAGGTCAAGTCCTTAGATCCAATGCCATCAAATTCCAGGCTTAGTGCCATAGAGCTCCCCAGAATCCCAGTGCCAAGGAAGGATCAACACCCATGTTACATCAAGCCCAACCCCTCAGAACACACTCCTTCAGAGTCGTCGTCATCAACCACTGAAGGTGACAAAATAAAGGACTTCTATGTAAAAGAGCCCAAAGAGATCAGTATTACAAGGGAGGAGTCATTCCGTAGGAAACACATTCCTACAATTCCGAGAAGCTCAAGGTTAAGATCCTCGCTAATCTTTAGCTCACAACTAGAAAATATCTCACAGGAATTGAAAAATACCCCTGGCCAACCTGACGAGCAAACTGCCAATGAGGAAGACGACCAGTCCAAATTATCCATAGTCTCTCAGATACTGGGAAAACAGAGATCCGTTACTAGAAAACCGTTTGACTGGAGCAGCTATATAAAGTCATCTGACACAGCTGATAACTTGACTACAGAGTCTTCCAAATGTGACGATGCAGGTGGTACGGAATTGCCTGAAGATCCTCCAGTGGATAAAGCGATGATTTCCACAGGAAAGGAACAATCTAACAATTTTCAAGTAGAGCAAACCAAAACTATACAATCAGTACCAAATCAACCCAAACCTTTGTTGAGCAATACATCCTATGTAGATATGAGTGATCCAGACAGTAGGTTCATGTTCTTTAAGGAGTTAGCTGCCAAACGAAAAGCTGCTAAGACTGCAGAGTCTGAGAGCAGTGCTGAAAAGGCTCCCATGAAACCAGGTTTTCCACTGCCTTCATTTGACTTGAAAACTAAGGCCACAGTCACAGAGGTACCACATAACCAGGAAGATACCTCCATCATAAAGGCATCTACGTCAAAGGAGGCTTCCTTAGGAACACCAGAAACCTCCCAAGTTCCACCGGAGATTGAGGACGAGGGGCCTCCTGGAGACTCAACTGATGCTGAGAAGATTGCGTACAAGAATAACCTACGAGAGTCTAGAGCAAGAGAGTCAAGTGAATTTCTTAAACCCTCAAAAAAGCCCACCACCTCCAATGTCACCTCAAAGGACTCTGATTTATCGGCTACCTCAAAGGAATTCAGTTCACATAAGACCACCACAAATAATCCTGCTTCAACAAAATATAGCTCAACCGAGTTGACTCCATCTCCAAACGAATCAATATCATTAAACACTGCTACAAAGGAACTGAGTCCATCTCATCCACTGAGCCCGACAGGAGCTTTCTTATCATGTCCCACACAGAGGGGTTCCTGCTCAACTAATTCTACCACAAGAGAAATCAGTAGTGATCATTCAAAGGAGCTAAGCGCATCCCGTACTCCCACCATAAAGGATTCCAGTTCATCTAATCCCACCTCAAAGGAGCAATTATCATCCTCTAAACCTGTAACATTCGAATCCAACATCCAACCTCTGAGCCCCCCCTCCCCTCCTACCATTCCAACAGAAACTAGCCCCTCCCCTCCAGAAACTAGCCCCTCCCCTCCAGAAACTAGCCCCTCCCCTCCAGAAACTAGCCCCTCCCCTCCAGAAACTAGCCCCTCCCCTCCAGAAACTAGCCCCTCCCCTCCAGAAACTAGCCCCTCCCCTCTTACCATTCCAACAGAAACTAGCCCCTCCCCTCCAGAAACTAGCCCCTCCCCTCCTACCATCCCAACAGAAACTAGCCCCTCCCCTCCTACCATCCCAACAGAAACTAGCCCCTCCCCTCCAGAAACTAGCCCCTCCCCTCTTACCATCCCAACAGAAACTAGCCCCTCCCCTCCTACTAGTCCAACAGAAACTAGCCCCTCCCCTCCTACTAGTCCAACAGAAACTAGCCCCTCCCCTCCTACCATCCCAACAGAAACTAGCCCCTCCCCTCCTACCATCCCAACAGAAACTAGCCCCTCCCCTCCTACTAGTCCAACAGAAACTAGCCCCTCCGCTCCTACTAGTCCAACAGAAACTAGCCCCTCCCCTCCTACTAGTCCAACAGAAACTAGCCCCTCCCCTCTTACCATTCCAACAGAAACTAGCCCCTCCCCTCTTACTAGTCCAACAGAAACTAGCCCCTCCCCTCCAACCAGTCCAACAGAAACTAGCCCCTCCCCTCCTAACAGTCCAACAGAAACTAGCCCCTCCCCTCCTACTAGTCCAACAGAAACTAGCCCCTCCCCTCCTACTAGTCCAACAGAAACTAGCCCCTCCCCTCCTACTAGTCCAACAGAAACTAGCCCCTCCCGTCCTACTAGTCCAACAGAAACTAGCCCCTCCTCTCCTACTAGTCCATCAGAAACTAGCCCCTTCCCTCCCTCAACTGAATCTAGTTCCTCACTTAATAAGACCCTGAGTGAATCCAGCTCCTTTCCTAACCCCAACCCAACAGAATCAAGTGCATCTCCCAATCTCACACCGATACTAACTGGTTCACTTGAGCCTACCCCAATGGAATCTAGTCCTTATCCTTATCCTTCCCCAGCCTCAGAGTCATCCATTCTTGTGGAAAATAGTAAAGAGGGTAAATCAATTGAGCTTAACAAGGAACAAGAATCTGGAAGTTCTCTCGCCTCAAAAGATCAGAAGAAAAAAGGAGATGCTGTGACTATGAAAACTGTTAATGAAACTACTCCTGAAGAATTACTCCGCTGTGGATCACAGACTACTGATGAGACAAAGGTGAATAAGAATACTGTGACACCGGAGAGCACATCAGATCAAGTCAATCCCATGTTACTCCCGGCAAAGCATGCAAAAGTAAGCCAGTCTACCGCTAATGTACTCTCAAGCAGCAACCTCAGGGATGACACAAAGATCCTTTTGGAGCAGATTTCAGCCAACAGTCATAATAGGACAGAGCTCGCCAAGGAATCTGCTGTTACTGATGACGCGAAAAAGGATGAGGCTGACAGGGATGTGAGGGGGGAAGGGAGGACACCAATTCGACGACACAGTACAAGCCGGCCCAGAACCAATCAGGAGCGGGACAAGCTGCTTCAGAGGATGGAGACGATGCGGAAGGAGAGGAAAGTCTACAGCCGCTTTGAGGTAAAGTATATTACTATTACTATATTACTACTTATTTATAGGTAAATGGTAATACACATTTTTTTTTAAATTGTTTGCCTCCTTCATGTCAGCTCATGTCTTCCTTTTGTAATTCTGTTTTTATTTGATAGGCGCCTTAACCATGGACTTAACCGAAGGCCAGGTTTGAGTCGCTGTTATTCCAGGCTTATTATTTTGTGTTTTGTGCAATAGTGTTGGGATGAGGATATATTGAAAACCACTCCGATCAGCTCCAAAATGTACACCATATTATGCAAGAGACATTTAAAAACGGTTGTGTCATCAACTTTGTATCTTTGTTATATACATTAATCTTCCTTAAGTAGTCTTATTAGTGACCGTATGGGTCAAGTGCAATTTAATAATTGTTAGGCTGTGTGGGTTGCTTAAATCTGATCTGGTCGAGGGTCTGTATAATGTACCAACTGCCATTTTACGTCCTCTACACATCCTAGTACACAGACAAGTACCATTAAAGAGAATGTGAGAAGGGTTTGATCTGAGAATTACATTTGATGACCTAGGCTACAATAGCCTGAAAACCACCATTCTAATTGAGGATAGTAGCTTCTAATTGACATATATGTATGATTAATCATGTATTTTTGCACAACAAAATGTACTATTGTGATTTTAATTCTGTGGATTATTATGCCCCAGTTTGGTCGTATAATGAAGGAGAAACATAAACATACTGTGATATCTATATATTTAATCACTGCACAAGTTTGATAGCTTAGCGACTTACTGAATAAATATCTCCTCTGTTTCAGTTAAAAATAGTTTGTTGGTTTAATATTTGCATGGATTGTTAATTCCTTCATTCCTAATGTCTAAAAAATGTTGTTGTTGTTGTTATTGTTTGTCCAATCCACTACCTATGTGCTGATGTATTTGATGCTTTTTATTTTTATTTTTAGGCAGTCCCACTCTTATGTTTTTCTTCATTGGATAGAGACAGTAGAAAGAGACAGAAAAGTAAGGAGGAGAGGACATGTCAGCCGGGCATGGGCTGGATTCAAACCCATGCCGACACGGGCATACTACATACCAGGCCATGACTGACTCAATGTATATCGAACTGTAAAAGATTAAGTTTTAGATTCGTAACTGGATGAACTAGTTTTATGGCTCCAATGGTGCAGTACTATTTCCATGGATTGTTATGTGACAGGTCAAATGGCATTGAATTTCATCATTTAGCATGTCACGAGTTGTGCTCTGCAGCCTAGTTTCTATGGCTTGCATAAGCCGTCCTTACTAACTCCAACAATAACTGCCTTATTGAAAGTACTAGCGGTGCTTGGCACCCACTGACTTACAGTACAGTATATACTGACTTGAGCCGCTGAAACAAAGTCAGCTACTGTGTATAGTCTGTCTCTCTTATATTTCTTGTCTATTATGCTGACTAGATGTTCTGTACAGTATGTTCTTAACCAAATAAAGTGTTAAAATGAAAAAAGTATAGTTTTTTAGAAAGAGCTACTGTATGTTTCATGATGGAAGCAAGGACAAACCTCCCACGAAGATTAGGTGACAGGATTCATATATATCAATCAGCAAAGTCTGTAGGGGCACCTGACTGTAGCTGTTACGGATCCGATAGAAACCCAAGCGCAGACACAGACCAGAGACAGTTCAAAGTAAAGAACCCCCCCGGGGTGTCTTTATTTAAAGGGTTAGGGTTAGACAGATAGGATGGTCGTTAGGCAAGCGGGGGGGTCAGGCAGGAGACGTAGTCGGCAGGCAGGCGGGGGTCAGGCCGGTAGGGCAGTCAGGCAGGGGAGTAGTTAGGAGGACTGGTAGGGCAGGCAGGCAGGGGGGCAGGTAGGGCAGGTAGGTAGGTCAGGCAGGCAGGAGGGCAGGTAGGGCAGGTAGGTAGGTAGGTAGGTAGCGGGACTGGTAGGGCAGGCGGGCAGGCAGGTAGGGCAGGAGGGCAGGCGGGACTGGTAGGGCAGGCAGGCAGGCAGGGTCAGGTCAGAGTTTGTAAACAGACTGTGTTAATGTTTCTCATATTTCCCAAGACAATGATTTTTGCTCTTGATTTGTACTTTAATTCACTTTCCACAAACGCCTCTTGATTTTCATTCATAAAATACATATGATTAAATGGTAAATTATTTGTGAGTAAATGCTCGAAAACATTTAAACAAACATGATATGTGAATAAAATCTATTCAAAGTTATTTTAACATTAAAACATTGCATTGAGTTAGAACTATCTGCATGTGTGGATCACATTACCGTCTGTGGATCTCTTTACATTTGTTTACAGAATTGTATTACTAACTTCCTGCTTGTACAAGGACAACGGTCCACAAATGCAGGGCGTACTGCTGTTTGATGACGTCATGCCTTGTTTTGTTGTTAGCCATTGCTAACATGACATAACATAATCCATAAACTATGTCAGGTATTTGTCAGGTTATTAAGAGCATGGTTTCACGTGAGTCTACACAGGGGAAAAGGTAGACTGTGCTGAAGTAGAGGGGTTTCAACTTTCTATTTATTTCTGTATCTATTTAGTTCTGAGGGTTTATTCTTTCAACGCGAAAGTTTGGCTGAAACCTTTTCAGATTCAGATTCAGATTCAGATAACGTTTATTGCCATTATGCTTGACACATATAGGAATTTGTTTTGGCATTTACAGAAGGTGCATTTATGCTTTTTTCACATATAGGCTACATTAACAAAACAAGTACAAATACAAATGCAAAAACAGGCAAAAACAGGACAACACAGGACAGACAGTGCATGGATAGTGCTGTATATAAAGTGCAGTGCAGAGTTATTTCAGGTCCAGTGCATGTTCAGTCCTGGGCAGGCTTGGAGGCGGGGGGGAGGGGGAAGCCAGAGTCATTTAGCAGCCTGGCGGCTGAGGGGAAGAAACTGAGCCTGTGGCGGGCCTTTGGCAGCCGCAACCTTCTTCCAGAGGGAAGCAGGGTGAGGAGGCCGTGGCCGGGGTGGAAGGGGTCGGCCATGATCTTCCTTGCCCTCCTCAGAGCCCTGGTGTCAACCAGCTGGAAAGCAACTACACTACTTACTATAAGCGCCCCTACATTCAGTGGCATTGTTTCAGTTAAAGACAGTTTGGACGGAGGGTTCCTCTACCAGGAACATTTTGGACGGAGGGTTCCTCTCCCAGGAACAGTTTCTTCCCCATGGCAGTGGGCCTCACAAACAAGCCCCCTGCCCCTCATTGACTCTGGGACTCCCCCCCCCCCCCACCCACCCCCCTCCTGTCACACACACACACACACACACACACACACAACTGACAATGTAATCTATATTAGTTTTACTTATTGTCCTATTGCCCCTTTCTGCCGTTGTCTTTTCAACTGTTTAGCTTATATAGTGTTGTTTATTACGTTGTTGCTGTTCTTTTTATTATACTGTTGTTTGTATCTTCATGTCTTATGCACCAACCACACCAAGTCAATTTCCTGTATATGCAAATATACGTGGCAATAAAAACAATTCTGATTCTGATGATGGCTTCATAAATGTCCTCTCCTCTAGTGTGGCCATGGAGTGGGGTCAGGCCCAGTAAGCCTTCACAGAATTCCCCCTTGACCTTGCTGAAATAGGCCTATCTGGCGAAGACACATATATCTGGGCTTTGTCAGTGCTGTCTATTGACTCATCCACAGGGACCTTGTGATTATATGGTATGCACATGAGTGTCGTAAGCCACTAAGCGTCATATTGAGGACCTGTTTGTTGAAATATGTGATTGTTTTTCCTGATTGTGCTTTAAAATGTTGTATGTGTGGGAAACATTTAAATAAAGGTTAAATACAATATTGCTTTGATGTGTGTGTGAGAGTGTGTGTGTGTGTGTGTGTGTGTGTGTGTGTGAGAGAGAGAGAGAGAGAGAGAGAGATTAATTTACAATCACATGCAAGTTGATTGGTTGTGAAAGAGCAAATCCTATATGTTACCAGAAACAGTGGGCCCTTGTCTGGGTGCTTTTGTAACCCAACTGGTTGATAAGCCCATGCTGGGTCACTCTAATCTCTTAAACAAGGACCTTTCCTTGGCAGAACTTCATTGTCCACATTTTCTTCAGTTCACCATGATTGCAGCGCTGAGAATAGTTTACCATATCACAGCTTTCAGCTGGTATGCATTTGTCATTCAATCGCTCGCTGCTAAGGATGAAAAGGAGCTACCATCTGAGATCGTTGTTTATGGTGGACCCTGGAAATTCCTTACTTTCTTGAATCTGGTGAAAGTTTTAGATTTTTTTTTTAATTATTAGGGTTTGAAGTTTGCTAATTGGTGTATTCATCTATACATGTTTGCGGACACTCTTTCATTGGATTGTGATTTGATTTGAAAAAGAATACATAGCAGTATAAAGCCATCATTCAGATTCAACCTGTTTACTTAGTCACAAACTTCCAAATGTCCAATTATGAAGTTCATAAGAGGTCATTTGATTATTGATGACAAAGGTAGCAAAAATCAAATGAATGGTCTTTATTGTCATTGCTATAGTACAGGTACCAAACAACGAAATTTGGGGTAAATGAGGGTAAACAATACTCTGTGTTTGCATACTTCAGATATTGCAGATGGTGTTCTTTGGACTAGCTACTGTGAATGACCTTCAGCCTGGAAAAAAATCAGCAAAGGGTCTTGACAGGTGTAAAGACCTCATTTTCTCTGTCCTCGCCTTTCCTGTAGGCACGGTGAGACAGCAATACATTGTGAACGTTTATTACTCTCATCATAAAATAGAAGCTTTCTCTTACAATCAATCTTTTCTCCATTTGATCAGTATGTGGTGCTGCTGTTTTGGGTGATCTTTGCCTATGACAGGCAGCTCGTCTACCCAGCCTCACTAGATGCTTTCTTTCCTCCCTGGATGAACCATGCTATGGTCAGTACACTATTGGGTAGTTGGGGTAGTGGTGGTCTACTCTAGTGGATAGTGAGTTGGACTTGTGATCGGAAGGTTGTGAGTTCAAATCCCACCTGAAACCACACCACTACTAGTGTGCCCTTGAGTAAGGCACTTAGCCCTCAGTTACTCCAGGGGGAATGTCCCTGTAATTCCTAATTGTAAATCGCTTTGGATTAAAAGCGTCTGCTAAATGGCAAAATTAAATTAAATTAAAATTAAATGACAACAATAGTCATAGGAGTTGCATAAAGCACATACGAATGTGATTATTATGTGTTCTGTCATTATTATTCTATACAGACAGACAACAGCATAATGGAAGATGTCACTGCAATGCATACTTACATCTAAAGTGTTCTTTGTAGCACTCCTTTGTCCTGCCTATCTTACTTGGGGAGATCCTGCTTCAGCCCCACATCTACCCAAAGACCAAAGACGGCCTGGCTACATTAGGAGTCGTAGGCGTGTCTTACTTGAGCTGGTACGTAAGGTCATTTTGTCAGTCAGATAAAAGTGATTTATGTGTGTCTAACAGTGGCGAGCGGTGCATTTCACACCTAGGCCTTCAGTGATGTCCAACACATTCCTACCTGAATTATTCTACCTCTTAATACCATTGTTATGACGCCATGGCTCTAGAAACTAGACAGAAACACAGTATAACCGGGCGTTGCATCACCTTAACATTAACACCTTAACAGTCAGACAAGTACAACAGAGTTATATTAATATTTCCGAAGCATTTTTAATCAATAAATCCGCATTTACAATGAAGAGTGTTAAACTAACATCTTTAAGATCGCTACATTACCCACGTCTGTCATCTCGTCCACCATAATAGCGACAAAGGGTGCCTTTTTAATCTCCATTTTGATCTCTTCTCCCATCACTTCAGCAATAGCAAAAATCAGGTCGTTTTGTATTTTGCCTGACGTCCCAGTAAACACTTTGTTTGTGGACAGGTGGTAATGTAAATCTGGGTTGTTTTCAGCAAGAAACGAAAGAAGCTCAACGTAGTTTCCTCTGTTTGTGGACTCGGCGCTTTCATTGTGTCCCCTAAATGAAAGTTATTGTTTACCCAAAAACAGGACACAATCGATCAGTATTATCGATCAGTCAACGAAAGCTTTCGTTGTGGAGCTCCGTTTCCCTGCGCACCCCAAAGGTGTTCAAAAGTTTCACATCTACCGGCATAGTTACGCATCTCAATAGTGAATATCAATAGTGTGTATCAATAGTGCGTATCCAATCAAAAGACATGCTGGGTGCTGACATCATTGAGCCTTACAGCAGGCGCCGTTGTTGCTTTTGCTCGCCAACTCGAAATCTACGTAGGTTTCCACTAGGTACGCCACAGGTTTCTCGTTCAACGTTAAGTTACAGGTCGTATTCGCGGCACCGTGTATTGTGCAGGCGGGCAGATTTTGGAGCCCCCTAGCAACACATTTTGATTGGATAAAAGCTCTAACATAAAGGCCAGCCCTCCAAATCTCAATCGGAGACTGGAAGCAGCGCAACCAAGAGGAAAGCTATGAAATGAAGAGAATAGACTATGGGGAATCATTAATACATATTTGTGGAAAAAATATATTAAAATAAAATGTATATTCTGATGATGTTTAGGCCAGCAGAGAAGGCCTTGCTGGCCCTGACGGCACACCACTGGTGTCTAACACTAACATGTTATTACGTTAAGTACATCCTTACACCAGGGGGGGGTGGGTATTCCATCAACATAGCTAAAAGAAAATCCAGGCTTCTTTGACAAGGCTGGATTTTCCTTTAGCGACGTTGATGGAATACTCCAGGTCTTATTCATATTACCAATAACAATAAACCATTCTTCCAATTGGACAAATTTAGCAACCAATTGATCATGATGTTGTTGCATGCTGTATACTTTTGTCTAACGTACATATACTTCATCCTCTCCTCAAACTTGTTCTGTAGGGTGCTATGGATCTACCTGTTTGCTGGTATATGGGTGTATCCTGTGCTTGGGCTCTTTAGCACCCCAGGTCTGGTTGTGTTCTTCCTCCTCAACATGTCTGTTGTAACACTCATCTACCTGCTGGGACGAACCCTAAACAACTGCATCTGGGGTGAGTGGCTTCAGTAGGTCAGACCAGTGCAGCCAGATGCATACATATCATGCAAATGTGTAATATTCCTCCCTCCCTCTCTCTCTCTCTCTCTCTCTCTCTCTCTCTCTCTCTCTCTCTCTCTCTCTCTCTCTCTCTCTCTCTCTCTCTCTCTCTCTCTCTCTCTCTCTCTCTCTCTCTCCCTCTCTCTCTCTCAGGTAAAAACAAGATGATCACTAAAAGGAAGTGAAACTCAACTATTTTTCCTCTTTGATACCCAGTGGACCTGCTGTTTGTTGTTTTTGTGTTGTTCATGTTAAGAAGAGATTCCATCTCCTGGAAGAAGTACCATAAGTTAGTCACATAAGGTAGTGACATCAAACCATATCTGACAAGTTTCTGAATTGTGGAAAAACAGTGATATGATACTCAGCCAAAGTATTTTTCTGCATTATGACTGTACACATGTAATACAAATATGACTATTAGTAGGAGAAATGGAACAGGTTTCTCGAAAGCTTAGCTAAAGTATTACTTTTGTCTTTTGAAAACCTAGGCATGCATTGATTTTACAATTGTTACTCTCTCACAGCTTTGTGGGTCGATTATCAGGAGAAATTAAGTATTAGCTGTGAAGCTTAGGAAACTGAACCCAGGTCAATCAGGTTATTATTGTGTAAGTCCTAATATTGTATGTAAGTCCAAAATGTTGTTGCCTGGCTGAACCTGATTAAACTTGGGACTTGCTTGAGACTTGAAGGTTAAGATTTGAGACTTGCACATGTGTATGGATAGAGATCTGTGCCACTAGAATCTGAATCTGAATTACTGACTTTGAATTTGAATTGCTCAATTTGAATTAAAAAAATTACGTTGAATATTTTTTTTTTACTTTGAATCACATAATTTGAATTTGTATTGTTTAACTTGATTGAGTTTTTCAATTCAGTTATTCAAGTTAAACAATACAAATTCAAATTATGTGATTCAAAGTCTTTTTTTTTATTCAACGTCATTTTTTAAATTCAAATTGAGCAATTCAAATTCAAAGTTCGTAATTCAGATTCAGATTCTAGTGGCACATATCTCATGTGCCACTGGTCCTTAAGGAAGAGCAATCGAGCGCTGATTGACCTAACTCCTTTTCGGCCAATCAGCACCCTCCATTACCCGTATCCAAGGAAGTTTAAACAATGCACCCACTCCCGCCACTTTTCGGCCAATCAGCACCCTTCATGAACGTACTCCCGCCAGTACAGAACGCACGCCCGCCAGTACAGAACCCACTCCCGCCAGTAAAGCTGAGTGGATAGTTCGTCATCATGGAGGGAAGGACACCAAACACGGTAAATATCAACTGGTTACCGTGTATTTTACCGGCCTTTTGACCGTTATAACGTTACACAAGTGGTAGTACTACCGTAGCTGTTGGCTAGATGTGATTAACATGTTAGAACTGTAATGGCAGCTAGTTGGCTAATGCGTGAGCTTACTAGAGCTACAGCTAGCTAGCGGCATGTATTGTGGATTTCACCACATTTTTTAATTCAAGTCATTTTTTAAATTCAAATTGAGCAATTCAAATTCAAAGTCAGTCATTCAGATTCAGATTCTAGTGGCACAGAGAGATCTCTGTCCATACATGTGTGACCATAACTCCCCCCTCTGGTAGGCAGTAGGCTCTCTATGCAGTACATACTCATTGAGTATGCAGTATGCTAGCTCGTGTGCCATTTCGAACACGGCCATGATGTTGTTTTTCCACATTAAACTACAAACGGGACCAGTAGTAGCTGAGTACATCCTGTGACGTCTACTGTGTCGTCACATCCGGGACATACACACTGAGAAATGCATCTAGAACATTACAGCAGGTTCAGGAGGTGTCCTCATGTGTGTTTATGATGACAGTGGCCGCCTCCTCCTTCTCCCGGGGACTTCTCATCTCAAACACACCCTTTCATTAAAAGTGTCGTCGTCGAACATTTGTTAATACAACAACATCAACATTTCTGACCTGCATTTGATTATCAACAGGTAAGCTGGGTCCATCCACATGCTGTGTGTGTGTGTGGCACATTCATGTAGCTGGTTAGCAGCTGCCAGGGTTGGGCTGGTCAGAGAGAAACAAACGCGTCTAGCAAATCCTTCAAGTTTCAGCTTTAATCAGCTAATCTGACTGTTGTTTTATTGATGACCAGTCAAGGATTAACATGCATACTGCGAGCGAAACGCTGGACATTATTATAATAGGGTGTTATAGGGGATAGCAGGGCTCAGTTGGATAGCAACGCTAGCTGTCTCTTGCTCGGAGGTGTTGTGGAAATAACCGTTTTTATGGCTGTGTTCGTAAATCTGCTCTGAGAGCGCCGGAGCGCACACTGGATACGACGTCATAAAAGAACCAAGTACTCTGATTGGACAAGAGCCGTTCCATTAGTGCTGATCAGATTTCCCAGAGCGAGTTTACGAACGCAGCCATAGTTGAAGAAGGCGTAGCTGGTTGGTAAGTGTGTGTTACATTGAGTGCATGAGCTGAAAACTAGAAAGCTAGTACCTATAAGAAAGCTTAGCCATTTAAGGAAAAGGATCAACTTTAAAAACATTTCTTACAATTGACATATCCTGTAAACCGTATTGTTGGGAGCTTGAATCTTGATGTATTCCTTTTAAATGAATGGACCGTTGCTGGAGAAAGTGAATTATTCTGGGATTCATAATGGGGCTACATTAGGTAATTTTTAATAGGCTAAATAAGAATAAATGTTATTTATGAGTGCCTTTCAAGGTTCTCAAGGACAAGGTTCTTACAAAACCACATCTCAAAACATTATAAAAATCAACAAAGCAAAGTCAGATAAAACAGCAAACAAAAAGACAGGTCAAACCTGATAAGCCATTGTGAAAGGTGTGTTTTAAGACTTTTAAAGTGGAGAGAGTGTCAATATTTTTTAGCTAAAGTATCTTGGTACTCTTGCGACTTAATAGAACATGAGTGCCCATTAAATGTTTCGGCATCACTTCTCCAGGCTTTGACAATATCCACCTAGGCCTACTCTCAGTCATCGGGGATTTTCTCTGGCACCACAAAATATCCAAAGGGCTTCTTTAATATCTTCACAGATGAATTTAATAATCGTCATCATTACCCAATGCCACGATGGAAAACTCAAAACATGTCACAACATGGTTGTGTGCAGCAGAGAAACCAGAGGCCATAACTGTAAACCAAGAAGTAGAAATGCACCTGCAATCCGGCAATCCGGAGTGCCATGTTTGGAGTTTTTCCACTGTGGCTTCCATGTGATGACGGGTATAAAGTTAATCTGTAGGCCTATGGATGATAAAGAAGCCCTTTGGATATTTCATGCTGCTGGAGAAAATATCAGATGATGGAGAGTACGTCATGGATATTTTCAAAGCTAGTATAAGTGATGTCTGAACAGGTAAGGGGACTGATGCTGAATTAACTCGCAAGCCAATACCACCACACTCCATCTCATTAAATGAAATAGTGTTGCATACTCTGGAATACAATGTGATGTTGTGTTACAGTTTATACTCAGTGTTTCCCCACAGGATTTTGTGAGACTGTGGTAGGGGGACCTCGAACCCTCCCAAAGATTGCCTCCCTCACGTATAAAATGTGTTTTGCTTGTGTGTAAAAATATTTCCGGTACGTTTATGAGACTATGGCGTGACAGGTAATTAATGAGAAACACTGATATACTAATTTATTATTCACAGGGACTGCAATCCTGTTCAACCTGGCCAAGGGGGCCGTCGGCAATGCTGTGTTGGGGCAATGCTTCCTTTGGTCAGCTAGGTCTAGGTGGCATCGACGAGGAGATTGTGGTTGAGCCTGGGAAATGTGAATTCTTTCATGGGAAGAAGGTGGTTGACGTGGGGTGTGGCCGAAGGCACACCACGTTTCTGCTCGCAGACGGGGCGGTGTACACCTGTGGCTGCAATGACCTAGGGCAACTGGGACACGAGAAGTCTCGTAAGAAACCAGGTAAGTGCAACATGCTCCCTTGACATTAATCAGCATTTGTGTGTCAGGCTTTATTTGTAGCATACACACAGCCTATCAGCTGACAGTGATATAGTAAGTCATTGTATTATGTCTGGTTATTCCCTTAGAGCAGGTTGCGGCACTAGATGCTCAGAACATTGTGGCCGTGTCTTGTGGAGAGGCCCATACACTCGCCCTGAATGACAAAGGACAAGTGTTTGCATGGGGCTTGTCCTCGGACGGACAGCTGGGCCTTACCAACACTGAAGAAAGTGTCCGTGTGCCCAGGTAAATCCATCAAGAATAACTACAATTCTTTGAAGAATAATAGAGCATTTACATGAGATGCAGGCAGTACACACTTTTACTGTACGGCAACAGGTATAGGTCTTCAGTGACTTTACTCTCAAGAAGAACCAACGCATCCATAATGTGTGTGTGTGTTTTTTTTTCTTTTTTGTAAGAAAAGTGGTTACTACCGTATTTTCCGCACTATAAGGCGCACCGGATTATAAGGCGCACCTTCAATGAATGGCCTATTTTAGAATTGTTTTCATATACAAGGCGCACCGGATTATAAGGCGCACCGGATTATAAAGCGCATAGAATAGAAAATACTGCAGTCAAACGTTTGACTGGGGTTGCGTTACGCCCAAGCTCCACCTACTGCGTTGCGTCACCTCTCCATCGGTGTTGTGTCAACTTCCCGTTGTCCATGCTCCACCTGAGCGTTGTCACCGTCAACGTTCTACCTGCTCCACTGTCAAAAATATATATTTTTCCACCTCAAGTATCAGCCGTTCGTCATCCATTTTTGCAACAAGCGTCAAGGACCTGCGGTGATTCACAGCTGACTCGCGTGAATAGCAATTCGCAATAGCTGCGACCACGAGATATAGAGTAGTTAGCTACAAGCATTTTCAATCTGGTATTATCTCTATTAGTGGATTAACCGCTGTGGTGATTTAACAGCTGATAAAAATACATCAAGTAGACTACAAACAGAGCAAAACAATAAAACAACACCAGAAAACAACCAATAGGCTATACAATTATAACCAACAACCAATATGTGACAGCTCCTGGTGAAATGTGCAACGTAATTTTTCAGTTTTGTGACTCTGAACGCAGCCACAGCTACGAACACTGCTAACAAAACACATCGCTACGAAGGTCTAAACTGTATTTTAATAACATGACAACATACTGGGAGAACATCGACATGCTAAAAACACATAACTACACATAACTAGATGAACACACAGTTCTTGCTTTTGAACACGAGCTAAAACGAAAGTATGTTTACAAATCAACCCTCCCTTACCGGTAGCCTCCGGCAAACGAGAATAATGAATCCAATACACAAATGATAAGTGTTTAGTGATCGTTAAACTGTTGTTTATTATATCGAGTGGGTACTTTAAAACTTCAAGTTGAAAGCACCAAGAATCTCACTTTGTTCCCTCGGAAACTCTGTTTAGTCTTCTTTACTTGGGGTCTTGTGGTGTGGGACTGTGAGTAAGCACAACACCGGTGTTTACTGATTACCGTAATGCTGCAAGCGGTGTGAGTGTCCGAATTGAACAGTTGGGTGAGTACGGCATCCATTCAGAGCACATGATAGCATAACAATAGCATAGCATTCGCGGAGATTCCAAGATGGCGGCCGTCGTTTACTGATTACCGTAATGCTGCAAGCGGTGCGGCTTTGTAGTTTACCAGTCGTACTGAAACATTTTATTATTATGAAAAAAAAAAAAATGGTCATGTAATTTTTACATTTTGATCCATATATAAGGCGCACCGGATTATAAGGCGCACTGCCGTTTTTTTTTTTTTGGGGGACTTTTAAGTGCGCCTTATAGTGCGGAAAATACGGTAAGTATTTGTAATCATTATTTCCGCTTGCCTAAGCCTGCCATTGAAGATGCAGGCTCTGCTGGTGTGTGCATTTTTTAGTGGCAGTTCATCTCGTGATTCGTTCTTTGGTATACATGTTCTAAATTCAATGCTTAAGCCCTTGCTCTGTGTACAATATGGTGCTTTTTTTTAAAAAAAAGAAAAAGGCTTCTAGCCTGAACACTAACACTCTTTTTTTCACCCTGCTTTCCCCCCTAACATCAGAAACATCAAGAGTTTATCAGATATACAAATCGCTCAGGTAGCCTGTGGATATCGACACTCCCATGCCCTCTCTAGAGGTAAGGGATTGAACAGTTAAGTTATGTAGACATACATATTATTTACATATACTTTAAAAATTGTTTTCTAATAATTGTATAGGGCTTTCGGGCTTTCTGCCCGGCTGCTCCCAGGCTGTGGAATGCTCTCCCTGACCACCTAAGCCAGGGCACCACAGTCTGTGGATGCTTTTAAACAAGGCCTTAAAACCTACCTTTTTAATAGAGCCTTTTATTAGCCTTTTTTTAATTGAAAATGTTTATTGTTTTATTTGTTTATCTTTTTCTTGTTTTTAATCTGTAGCACTGAGATTTCTTTATGTAAAGTGCATTAGAAATAAAATGTATTATTATAATTATTATAATTATTATTATTATATGGGGTGTGTTCCTGGATACGTTTTTAGCACTTAGACCAGTTGTCCAGTCGATAATAACTACTTCAAGTGTGTTTCTATGTTAAGGTGGTCAAATCTATTCCTGGGGACAAAATCGATTTGGACAACTGGGGCTGGGAATCGTTGGCCAAGGCGTCTCCACCCCCCAAGTCATTCAGTCTTTACAGGGGATTCCCTTTGCCCAGATATCTGCAGGGGGTGCTCACAGCTTTGCCCTCACACTCTCGGGGGCGGTGTTTGGCTGGGGGCGCAACAAGTTCGGTCAACTGGGCCTTAATGACAACAATGGTAAGGGCCGACCAAACAGTTTTACCACCCAAGATCTGGATTGTAAAGAGTTATAGAGAGCTAGAGTAGTATTTATTTTTTGATTGAAACAACTCTCTTTCAGATCGTTATTTCCCAGCCCTGCTGAAGTCCCTCAGGTCACAGAGAGTCATTTACATCTGCTGTGGCGAAGACCACACAGCAGCACTAACCAAGGTAAATTCATTCTTACGCTGACGTTCATACTCTGAAAAATGCTTTTCACCTCTTTGAAGTTAGATTCATCGATGACATTGCCACAAGTAGAGGGGTAGACTTCAGAGCGACTTCAGATACAAACAAACAAACAAACAAGACATTTCACTCATTTGCAATGACATAGTATAGGCATATACATGCACATGAGCCCAGGAATACGGCCTGACAAATAAAGGTTGGCGAGTGAAATACCTTGCTTTGTTTTGTTCTTGCCCGGCCACTACTTGTCCAAATCTACCTTTTTAAAGAATGTTTTTGTTTGGTTTCCGGGGGACGTGGCTTGTAGGAAGGAGGTGTGTTTACATTCGGAGCAGGAGGGTACGGACAGCTCGGACACAACACCACAAACCACGAGATCAACCCCAGGAAGGTGTTTGAGCTCATGGGGAACGCGGTCACACAGATAGCCTGTGGAAGGTACGTCTCACGTTATGTTTGTGCACACTGATGAAATCTCACCTTTCAAGGCTGTTTATCTCTCCCAGAGTGACACTGAGAAGCTGTAGGAAAAGAATCTGAAACCAGTCTTTGGACTCAGACTTTTGGAATGGACTTTATTTGTCATTGCTACAGTACAGGTACCAAACAACGAAATTTAGGAGGGGTGGCTCCCCCTGGTGTTTAGGAAAGGAAAAAGAAAACACATTTTAGAAAAAAGCATAGATGCATAAAATCACAAGAAGGTAAGGAGCTGGTTTACATCAATAGAGGCTATGTACACTATCCACTATACTATACTGTACAGATAGTCAACTAGGGTTGTCATATTGCACAAAAAGTATTTTTTCACATTATTTTAAAGTGTCACAGTTTGCAGGCTTGAAAATGTACATGTTTGTGCCTCAGCACTAGCTGCCATACAATCCGTCCAGACTGTCCTGGGCCCAGAACTTTTCTGTGTTCAGGGCCTTGACGGCCCTGTGGTAGAAGCTGTTCTTCAGTCTGTTTGTCTTAGCGGCCGGGGTCCTGTACCTCCTGTTCGAGGGCAGCTTGACAAAGTGTTCGTGCCCAGGGTGGGTCGGGTCCTTGGAGATCTTGGAGGCCCTCCTGAGACAGCGTGTTTTGTACAGCTCCTCCAGAGAGGGGAGGGGGGCGCCGGTGATCCTCTGTGCTGTTCTCACGACTCTCTGTAGCTCGTTTCTCTCCGCTGTTGTGCAGCTGTGGAACCAGTTGGAGATGCCGAAGGTGAGGATGCTCTCCACTGCGCCGTGGTAGAAGGCCACCAGTATCTCCTGCTTGTTGTGTTGTTTCCTGAGGCATCTCAGGGTGTATAGCCGCTGTTGTGCCCTCTTGATGGTGCCTTTAGTGTTGTCCTTCCAGGCCAGGTCATCCCGCATGTTGTGTCCCAGGAATCGGAGGGTTGAGACTATCTCCACGCTCTCTCCGTCGATGAGCAGGGGCTGGATCTCTGACTTTTTCCTCCTGAAGTCTACGATGAATTCCTGGGTCTTTGACTTGTTTAGCAGCAGGTTGTTAACCTTGCACAGCTTGCTCAATTGCTCTACCTCATCCCTGTACGCCGCCTCGTCCCCCCCCCAGATACATCCCACCACGGTGGTGTCGTCTGCAAACTTTACGATGTAGTTGCTGGGGTGGATGGGGGTGAAGTCGTGGGTGTAGAGGTTGTAGAGGATGGGGCTTAGCACGCAGCCCTGGGGTGACCCAGTGCTGAGGCTGAGGGCTGTGGAGGTGTGGGGGCCCACCCGCACCCTCTGGGGGCGGTCGGTCAGGTAGTCCTTGATCCACGCACATATAGAGTGTGATAGACCCAGGTCTAGTAGTTTGGTCACTAGCCTGTCTGGAAGGATGGTGTTAAAGGCGGAGCTGAAGTCCACGAAGAGCAGTCTCGCGTAGCTGTTTCCCCTCTCCAGGTGGGATAGAGTGGCGTGGAGAGTCGTCGCTATGGCGTCCTCTGTGGACCTGTGGGCTCTGTAGGCGAACTGGTATGGATCCAGGTTGGGCGGGAGGCGTGTGAGTATGTGGGCCCGGACTAGTTTCTCGAAGCACTTCATGATGATTGGTGTGAGTGCCACCGGGCGGTAGTCGTTTAGGCAGCTCACCGTGCTTTTCTTCGGGACTGGGATGATAGTTGAGGTTTTCAGGCAGGGTGGGACGGTGGCCTGGGACAGGGACTGGTTAAAGATGTTGGTGAAAACCCCGGCCAGCTGGTCGGCGCAGTCTCTCAGCACCCGTCCCAGGACGCCATCCGGCCCCAAGGCTTTCCTGGGGTCCACCGCCTTCAGTACGTGTCTCACCTCGTGCTCTGTGAGGGTGAGGCTGCTGAGAGCTGGAGAGAGTGGTGTCTGTGTTGTGGTTACTAGGGATGGACGGTTTTTCGGTTAAACCGAAAACCGGGGTTTATAAAAAATAGAAACGGTTTTTTATCAAAACCGTCTGAAACCGGATTTTTTTTTTTTTTTCCCTATGTTGTTCAAAGAATAAAACTGGAACATGTCACATGTTTGTCGTGTGTGAAAATAACAATGATACAGTCTGAATCTGCCGCGCAATGAGTGAGAGGTTTGGTCAGTTGTGAAGAATAACTGAGGATTAATATCTAATTGGGATTATATTTAAGGGTAACGAATCACTCTATGGGAAAGATAGTTGCCTTCAGTTATTGGTAGATAGGAAAGGTTTTTTTACAATTAGTCGCTTACATTTAATAAGATCATTTTCGCTGCTCTCTGTAAAGCGCATTGGGTCACTTTTGTGAGAAATGCGCTATAGAAATAAAATGTGATTTGATTTGATATCAATCAATCAATCAATCAAACTTTATTTATGTTCTATAGCACAAATCATGCATTGAATGTAACTCCAAGTGCAGTATTTACTAAACCACAATATAATAAAACAAGAGCTATACGGATCAAGAGTGTTTGTGCACAGCACCACTGTGTGTGAAGGCGCTACTGAAAGTGATGACAGAACGCATGTCTCAGAAGATACGCGGTCACTTAGTGACGCAAAGATAGTTCTGTATTTATCTCTATCTGTATTAGTACATTTATTTTGAAAGCTCTATTTTGACAGCTCTACCATGGGCACTTTTATTTTGATGGGGCATTCTTTGTTGATTGACTTACGACAGTTCAGGACGAGTCAGTCTCGCGGCATGTGGTTTTTATGAAAAGCTTTATGTATGTTCACTGCATAATTCTAAGTCTAATATTTCAGTGATTATTGAGCAGTATTCAAATATTTCAATACATTGAGCAGCAGCTGAAACTTTGTCTAAGAACCAAGATATTGAGAAAGCAGTTCATTCAATGAAGACGCTGTTCCAAGAGATGATCTTCCGTGCAGATCTACCCTGGATCAGCGGAGCTGGTGTGTTAAGTGTTCATGTGTTTTCATGTATGGTGTAGCTTACAAAAGTCTGCCTTTCCACTTATATTTGTGAAACTAAGTAGCCTAAATGTGTTGCGACTGTGCTTACGGTGTTTTAATGGTGTTCGACATGAGTGTATTGTAGCAGTAGGGCTCAATTATTTGAAATTGTCGCTCTCTTTTTTTTTTTTTTTTTTTTTTTTTTTTTTTTGGTCGTTTTTCGGTTAACCGGAAAACCGCGGTTTTAGTCTTTGACGGTTTTTCGGTTTCAATAATTGGAAACCGTCCATCCCTAGTGGTTACCTCCGTTCGCCCCTCGTCGAACGGAGACCTCGTTTTCCATTGTATTGTAACATTACTCTAATATCACAGTTAAAGAGTGATCAGATTTTCTTTCTTTTTTATCTTAGACAATGCTGGTCCATACAGCCTTGAAATTATGTAAACACAACTATGTCATAGTTTCCCTTTGTGTCTGCTTCATCCTTTAAAGGCAGCACACTTTGGCTTTCATCCCTTCCTCTGGAAAGATGGATGCATTTGGACTCGGAGGTAACGGGCAGCTTGGCACGCGCTCCACATGCAACAGGAAGAGCCCTGCCCCTGTTAAAGGCCCCTGGGTGGCCTACAATGGCCCGACGCCCACAGACACAGGTTAGCATGGGTTCCCTCAGATGGATCAGGCAAGATAAAGCCAGGGTCATGATCCCAGCATTTGTTTTAATTTGAGTAATGATTTCTTTGATTACCAAGACCTTGTTTTCCAGACATGCAACAGGGCTGCTGTGTTAAGAGGATCTATGCTGGAGGAGACCAGAGCTTCGCCCACTATCACACCCCCCAGGTCAGTTTTACATGCTTTCATCTTGCTTTTTTAGGCTCATCAAATGTAAGATAATTAGAAAATGGTCATCAGGAAAGTTGTGTAGACATTCACGTCTAGGTCAACATCTGCTTTTTACTTTGCATACTTTTACATTAACTTGACAGTCGGATGCTTAATTTTGGGATTCATACGCAGCATTGAAAACTATGATTTATTCTCCCAGAACCCCCTGGTCCCGGATGATGTCAGAGTACCGGACCCTCGCAGACACATTTGCACCTTAACTGCTGATCTCACTCAGAGATGGCTAACCCATGCACAAGGAAGACTCCCACCAGAGATTTCCAAGTAAGATCCTCCCTTCTCAAAACATATTCTTCAATGATTACCACTATGGATGGATAATGTTCATGGATATCATGTGGCATTCTTCCCCATGATTGTGTAAATTACCTTCATGATTGATTGATTGATTGAAAGTTAACCTGCCTTCTGGGTAGTTTACTAATTGTTTTTATTTTATATTTCTTGTAGTGAGATTGATCTTGTGTTCTCCTCAGCAAGTTGTCTCAATGGAAGCTTTTTAGCGGGAAGGTAATCTGATGTTGTCATTATACTTGTCAAAGCTGTTAAAATGCTTGAAATGTTTTGTATTTTAGTGATACTTCAATCCATTTTTCATACTATGATATTCTAATCTTGTGGATGTTACTGTAGATGGTTTGGCCAAGCATTTCAGTGAAATTCATTGTATTTGGACTACTTTACTTTGCTAGTTTTTTTATGAATCAAAGAACATTTTATGTTTTATGTCCATAGTGAAAAAACACTTGACATGTCTGTTTTGTGTAGCCATCCAGATCACTACAACACAAGCAGTAAATGCTCTGGGGTGAATATGAACACAGCTCGCCTCCTGTTTCACAGAGTTGTACAACATGATTATCCAGAGATTGCACAGCAGGTGAGAGTTAAAAACTGAGGATCAGTTGATGTATGATTTGGGGTATCTATCGGCATATCATTTCATCCTAGGGATTTCACAAACAAGGCTTACGACTAATCCTAGACTAAAAAGCATCTTCAATGGAGATTTTACATTGCAAGTGTGATTTAGTCCAGGACTAGCCTTAAGCCTTGTCTGTGAGACATGGCCTTAGATGTTTTATCATTGTTTGGTTGCTATGACATTCTTCAGAATGGTCCAAATGATGAGGTCAGTGTTCTAGGTTGTCTGTATAACTTTGATAACAGTCATAACAGTCAATAGATTAACTATGTTTATGGTGCTTGCTTTCCATTCGTCCTTATCTGTTTCCTCGTCTGTTATGTGAGATTGCCGCCAGTCTGGAGAAGAATCTGATTCCCAGACTAAGCCCCTCCCCTCCTGATATCGAGGCCCTGAGACTCTACCTCACGCTGCCAGAGTGTCCGCTCTTCAGCGACCCAAACACTTACATGACTCTCGCCATCCCCTTTGCCAAAGCACTCATCAGTCTGAAAGGAACTCCACTGAAGGTGCTTGGTGAGTAACATACTCAATGAACATAGTGAAGCATAAACCTGCAGAGATGAAACCTGTATTTAATCTCTGCAGCAAAAACACGTCTCACAATTTTCTTTTGGACTGTCCTTATTTAGGTAATTGGTGGTCTAGGTTTGAGCCCCCAGTCTTCCAGAGACTAGTGGAACTGTATAAGGAGGTAGTAGTCTACCTGCTAAGGTTGCACAAGTTGGGCATCCCCCACTCGGAGCAGAGGGTCTTCACGTGTTTTCTGGACACGTCGTTCAAGCTCCTGGAGATCCTGCATGCTGTGAGTGCTCCGATCAACCCACATTGCAATCTCTCTCACGTTGTATCTCCAATATATAGTCAGAGACATTCATATGTGACACCAGCCAGTGTTTTCATCAACCAGTTTCATCAACCAAGTAATTTTTCAGTTTCAGTTAGTTTTACATATTCTGAAACTACAGATTGTAAGCTTTCAAATGATGTGTTATACAATGAAATCAGAAAACAATTGAAGACGACACGCGTATTTGAATGTTGGTACACCTCAAACACAGAATGGGAGAAAAGTGACTAATGAAACCGCAGCAACAAACAGCTAGCGGCTAACAATGGCACATCAAACTTCAAGTTGCGTGTTATAAAAAAAATTAATATATATTGTTGTCACAATAACTTTCACTTACATTTTCGAGCCTTTCGAGTCTGCGAGTGGTTTAGCCCTAGACTGGCTTGCGTCACATTATGGTTTAGTTAATTTAATCTGGTGCTATTACAGATAGACAACGTTGGAGGTTTAACAACGTTGCATTCGTGTCCTCCTAGGTGAATGAAAGAACGGGTCACATCATACAGTACGACAAATTCTATATTCACGAGTTGGACGACCTCATAGACATCAGAAACGACTACATCACATGGATCCAACAGCATATTATGTACTCCACGGTGAGTCGTGTAGTATTGGTATTGTTTTGTTTATAAATGCAGTCTTTTGTTCTCATCTTCCTGTTATTTTGTATCTCATCTTCCCACCATTGTTATTTCTATAGAATCCATGAATACACAATGTCATTGAAATCTCATGGAACCCAGCTCCATCTAAATATGGCCCCATAAACCGTCAATGAAATGATCCACTACCACACAGCTTCAATGATATTAGCACAGTTGACTGACTGTACCGTGCGTATTTCATTTGTTGTGTTCCTCAGGCCCATGATGGGGCGGTCACCCTGTGTACGTACCCCTTTGTCTTTGACGCCCAGGCAAAGACCACCCTTCTTCAGACCGATGCAGTCCTACAGATGCAGGTATGAATCAATGGCTGTCATTTTAATTGTTTCACTTCTGTTCAATTAATTAATAAAAAATGTGATTGTATACTATTTATTTCACAACATTTTCCATATTAATTGATATGTTATATCTTTGAAGCTACACCAACCATCCATGAATGCTGCTCTCTCTTCCCCCCCCTTGTGGTTTCATAAGATGGCAGTGGACCAGGCTCAGCGGCAGAACTTCAGCTCTATGTTCATGCCCGTGGTGGAGTCTGTGAACCCCTGCCTCATCCTCATTGTCCGAAGGGAAAATATTGTTGGGGACACCATGGAGGTCCTCAGGAAGTCCAAGAATGTTGACTACAAGAAGCCTCTGAAGGTTTGCTTTTTTATCCCCTCTGTTATGACACGTGTTGGTCAGATTAGATGTCGAGAAGGGAGTAATGCCCTGGATGTACTGTACATACACTGGAGCTGGTGTTTGTGTTTTTACCCACGCAGGTGATCTTCGTTGGAGAGGAAGCAGTTGATGCAGGGGGTGTAAGAAAGGAATTCTTCCTTCTGATCATGAGAGAGCTCCTGGACCCCAAATATGGGATGTTTCGATACTATGAGGAATCCAGGCTGATCTGGTTTGCAAACAAGGTACGTGCAACAAAACCAGAATCAAGTTTAGTGGGTAAGAAAAGATGATTGTTACAGATGGGTGCCAACGTGGAGAGCACAGTCCACCCATTATGTCCCTCTTATTTGGGCCCTTCAGTGTTGAGAAATAAATAAATAAATCACTGCAGGCCAAAGTTTGGAGGGAAGATGTCAGACAAGAACTACGGCGGAAGTTCTCCTGGTTGAATTTCTTACAATCTGTACTCACCTTTGTTCCTTTCAGACCTTTGAGGATATTGACTTGTTCCACCTCATCGGGGTCATCTGTGGACTGGCCATCTACAACCTGACCATCATTGAGCTCCACTTTCCAGTGGCCCTTTACAAGAAGCTCCTGAAGAGGAACCCTACGCTGGAGGATTTAAAGGAGCTGATGCCTGATGTGGGAAGGTCAGCTCAGTGGTCAATCACCTCAGTTTTCCTCCTGCTGCAGTGCTTATGTGAATGCACTTATTACATGTGTGTTCTAATTGGTTCTAATTGGCTTTGGTCCTCATATTAGCAACCAATCAAAATGTTCTGACTTTTCTTTTGAAACACGGAACTACGTTTCAACATTGTTGAGAATCACAACACAAACTCGCTAGTCAAGCCAAAATACTGCAACGCAATGGATTGGGGTGAGTAATCCCCACGGCTAACTATAACACTACTTTACATGTTAGCAGGCTCACAAAACAAGCTGTGTTAGTCGACTAGCGACATGTCATTGATTTCCAACAACGCGGAAATGTGGTCACCTTTTTCAAAAGAAAAGTCTAATCATTACATCGGATCCTGATATGAGGACCAAAGCATTAGAACGCGTCACATTTATGGTCCAACGAAAACCATAAACCATTGTATCTGTCATTGTAACATTGCTATTGCCACCTTGATGGTTATGGAGGTGTATTGATAAAAAGCTGGAGAAATAGGAAGCTAAATGTAAAAGCACTAAAACGGCCTTGTCTAGAACATTTCAATGTGCCTTTTAATTATATACTCTGCTGTATAGTATGTCATGTTTGCCCTGTTCTCCTAATTCAGGAATCTGCAGCAGCTCCTGGACTATTCAGAAGATGATGTTGAAGACATGTTCTGTTTGAACTTCACAGTAAGTTTAGATAAGCAAAAACTACAAAGTTTACACGAGTCAAAAAACATGACTCACTTTGAGGCTGCAATGCATTTCTGAGTCTCTCAAGCTTACTTATGAATGTTGTCCTGCCCAGATGTAAAGGTTCTATGTCCACAATATTTCAGATCACAGAGGAGAATTTTGGTGCTACTGAGGTGTTGGAACTGGTTCCAAACGGTATGGATATTTGCGTTGACAACTCAAACAGGTACTTTTCTAAACTGTCGCCCCTTAAATGTTGAACTTCATCATACAGTAAAACCATGACCCCAAGCATGCTGCCATAGCAACTGGGAGTTTTTCGAGGCCAAAAAGTGATTTCTTGATCGGATTTTAGGCAAAAGACATCAAAACAAACAACTAGAGAAGGCAGTAGGTCATGGCAGAGCGTCACCAGAGAGAGAAAATATTCCTTCTTCTAGCATGTCGACTGCCAATGGCTCCAGGCCTGAGCCTAGATTACTTTTTCCTGCTGTGACTGGTGAATAGATGATTCACTTACTTAGTCAAATGTATGTGTTGTAAGTCGCTGTGGATAAAGGCGTCTGCTAAATGCCAAAAATGTTATGCAATATAAGAATATAATCCAGTACTTAGTGGGGTTAATGTGTCGCAGACTTCAGGCAGTTATTGCATGCAAAGGATTGTCAACAGAATACTAAACATGAGTACTTTATATGGACATTATATGATTTTTACCAATACTTTTGGAGCCCTGAAATAGGGGGAGTAGGTTTACAAAATGTTGTACTAAATGGTGAACCTTATTAGGAAAAACAACACCATTGCATTAAATCTGAGAATCTCTACTTTGACCCCATAGTAGCCTGATTTCAAATCCATACATTGGAGTACAGAGCTAAAAGAAACCCGGCTTACAACCTGGCTTTAAAATGTAATAGATTAGAGAACTGTTGTACAGAGAATACCCCATAATGTAAAAGGAAAATATATATTTTTATAAATGTTTACAAATTAATAAAAAAAATAAAAGCTGAAATGTATTGAGTCAATACGTATTCAATATTCAAATGCAAAGATGTCTTCAATAAGTCACTCAGTAAGTTGAATTGAGTCCATCTGAGTGTAAGGATGATCGTTCATGTGATTTCGGAATAAAGATTTTTTTGTATTTGATTTGCATAGGAATCAATTACACAGGTTTGATCAGGCTGGCATTACAAATTGAGCAAATGGAGAGGAACAAAACTGCTCAGGAATGCCACCCTGAGGCCTGGGGAGACTTACACATATCTATAGTTGAATGGCTGAGAGGAAAAAGCCTGTTGATGGGACATCCTCGCATTGGTCTATATAACCGAGTGGAAATATTATCGATAATAATTATGATCCGGACTCAGTTGAACTTATTGAGTAACTTGTTGAATTCGTTTTTGTTATTCATTTGTGAACATTTTCACTTTGAAATAACTGGATTTTGTGTAGATTGGTATTGATAATGTTTTGCTTTTATCTCAGGCAGGAGTTTGTCAATGCCTACGTGGAATACACCTTCAACAGGTCAGTGGCCCCGCTTTTTGAATCCTTCTTTGTGGGGTTCCATAAAGTGTGTGGTGGCAAAGTTCTGGAGCTGTTCCAGCCTAATGAGTTGCAGGCCATGGTCATTGGTAACACCAACTATGACTGGAAGGAACTCGAAAAGGTATGACGGTCACTATTTTCATTCATGTTTATCAATTAGATAGATACAGTATGATATGATCACTTTTTTTTTAAATGCCGGTCGAGAGAGGACGCTGGCGTTGCTTGTTCGCCGCTTCTCCGCCCGAAATCTAGGTGTAATTGCAGTATCCAGAGTAGATTGTCCTACAAAGACACCTAGATTTACATTTAGTAATCTAAAAATGTATTAGACCCCTATACTCTCTCTTATCTATTTTTTTGTTTCTTTTTATTTTACTACTCGATCTTTTCCGTTTGTAAAGCGTCTTTGAGTATCTAGAAAAGTGCTATATAAGTCTAATGTATTATTATTATTATTATTATTATTACTACTACATTTTCAGCGGTACAGTAATGGCTCTTGTGTGATCTTCCACCAGAGCACAGAGTATAAAGGGGAGTACTGGGCTGAGCATCCCACCATCAGGTTCTTCTGGGGGGTGTTCCACGATCTCTCTTTGGAAAAGAAGAAGCTGTTTCTCTGTAAGTGTCTCCCTGTGAACTATTACCGTAGACTAGTAAACTATTCCTGGACAAATCGTTCCGGCAGTGGCTACAGACTTGTGGTGTACTCTGTAAGCTTTTGTATGTTGTATGTATACGTTGAGGTAATGCATGTTATTTTGTATGTATACATTGAGGGTAATGCTAATGCATGTTATTTTGTATGTATACGTTGAGGTAATGCATGTTATTTTGTATGTATACATTGAGGTAATGCATGTTATTTTGTATGTATACGTTGAGGTAATGCATGTTATTTTGTATGTATACGTTGAGGTAATGCATGTTATTTTGTATGTATACATTGAGGTAATGCATGTTATTTTGTATGTATACATTGAGGTAATGCATGTTATTTTGTATGTATACATTGAGGGTAATGCATGTTATTTTGTATGTATACATTGAGGGTAATGCATGTTATTTTGTATGTATACATTGAGGGTAATGCGTGTTGTTATCTTCAGTGTTCCTCACAGGAAGCGATCGCATTCCCATCCTGGGCATGAAAAACCTGAAGCTTGTGATTCAGCCCACAGGAGGTGGGGAGCACTACCTGCCCGTTGCACACACCTGCTTCAACTTGCTGGACCTGCCCAAGTACAGCAGTCGTGAGACACTCTGTGACAAGCTTCTCCAGGCCATAGATCACAATCAAGGTTTCAACCTTGCCTAACAGAAATGCACACAGAAAATGCCTATTGATCCACAAGTAGACTATTTATGGTGATCACATGCACACGTTTGCCTCGCTAACTCTGACCTGAATCCTGCTTTGAGACTACAGCACTGTCTTTGGCGTGAAAACGAACTAACTCAACATCATTTGCAGGCAGCCAATAGGTCTACAAGACGAAAGGATTGATTTTGGGATTCATAAAAACCCTGAAAGAAACGTGTTTTGAGGTTTGATATTTCAGCAGTACTTCCTTTTCACACCATCACAGTATTTAACATCTAGCTGATTTCAAGTTTAATTCACATTGTTTGATATTTCTCCTGTTGATATACTTTTACTCATGTTTGGAGATTTCAAGTTTAATTCACATTGTTTGATATTTCTCCTGTTGATATACTTTTACTCATGTTTGGATATAAACTAGTGCAAAGAAGCCAAAGTACTGGTACTTTCAATCTTTGAGCTCAGATGGTTAGTTCATGATTGACATGACTCTAATACCATGATGAATGTGTATGAAAGTTAGATGTTGAGTGGATTTTCTTAGCTGTAAGCCTTAAACTAGCCACAAACAATAATAATAAAAAATTACAGCCATATTGTGTGTATGACCAAATATTGAGGAAATTATATAGTCACTTTTATTTTTATCACTGTCTGTATTTATTATTTAGCTTGAATTTATACTGCTGAAAATGTAGACTTCATTTATAATGCTGATTCACACAAAGATATTGTTTTGCTAAATGCTAATTGTCTACCCTTAGCTTTTTGGCACTTTGTAATCAATTTGGTAATAGAAATACACTTTCCTAAGAGAACACTTAACTGTACAGAAATGTTTTATAACACTTAATGAAACAACCTTTGCCTTGTTTGAAAACAAATAACCCACTGAGTTGCAAGTAAATATCTCAAAGGTAACAACAACTGCTTTGCAATGAAGATAGTTGTCTAATATTGACTGAAATGCAATGTTTGTGCCTTCAACCTCTAATGATGACAAGCTAAGCTACCAAGCAGGGTTGGGGTCAATTTTATTTCAACTGGACCAATTCAGAAAGTATTTTCAATTAACAATTAAAATATGGAGAAATCTGAACTGTAATTCCATTTCCTGAAATGAAATTCAACTGACCCCAACTCTGCTAACAAGGCAGAGTTTTAAAACTGGGAATTAGAAAAATGATCAATTCAATAAAAACTGTATTTTACGGTATTTAATGATAGAAACTGTATATGTTCAGTTGAAATGCACACATTGTTCAGGGTAGGTGTCATGTGAATCAAGGGGGTGGTGCTTGCACACTTGTCCTGGTCCAGTGGCAAGGAGCTGGGTGCCAGCAGGAGGTTCAGTGGGGCAGCTCATGGTGGATCAGCTGGTAGTGAGACCCACATTCGGGACAGCGCTGAGCCTTCCCCTCGTGAAGCCAGAACCACACGATGGCTGTGTTGTCCTCTTCACCTGTGGTACAAGGGGAGATATATGCACTGTTACATAAGTGGTAGAGAATTAATTTCAGTCATGAATTTACATACAAATTAAAGGACTTGGAAATATTGAATTTCAGTTTGGCACTTACACAGACAACCAACCAGCCTTTTGTCACTAATGCCAGGGACAATGTGAGGGTCTTCTTTGGTCCCGGCGTACTCTTTGGGTTTCAGAATGCTGTAATAGTCCTGTAATACAAAAATAAAAAGAAGTTGAGTTGTAGCGGAGGAGAGGTGATTTGGAATCACGCTTGAATGTCATTTGAATTTTGAAAATGAATCAAATGCCACATTGACCAGATAATAATGTATGTCATGTGTATTACCTTTCCCTGCTTAAGTCCCTGCAGAGCGCGTCGCTCCAGTCCAGTGGCCTGTTCCTCATCAGTGGGGATCCCTGAGAAGACCATACACTATTTGAAAAAACTAGAATTTCAGCTTTAAAGCAACAACACACACACAAACAGTCGTCTATTATTAATAAAGATAATAATAATAACCTTTATTTGTATAGCACTTTTCCTGCAAATGTTGCAGCTCAAAGTGATTTAACATATCCACACAGCATAAAGACAATAGAACAATATAATCAAAACACACAATAGCAATAATATAAACTACATAATAAAACAAGAATAAACCATACAATCCAAGGGGCATAGAACAAAGATTAACTAAATAATATTGTACTGTATTAGTTATTGAGTCAACCTCCACGTCCTTACCAGGCCAATCACTTCATGCCCTACATGTTTGATGTTAAAATAAAGCCTGCATGAGACCAACGAACCTCTTGCCAAAAAAGGTGGGTCTATCAAGCGGCCGTACAAGGGTTGAAATCCAAATGACCTTGATAAATTAACACATTTGGTGTTCATATTATATTCTATTAAGTACACAAGGACACTTTCGAACAATTATTTTGGCGACTGGAGTGGAGACGTATTTATTTCCATTTTAAACGTGTGCGTCCTGACAGCTAATGTCAGACTGCACCTGTCAACGCTATAATAATAACGTGTTTGATGAGTTCGCCTTGTGTGACCCTATGCTTTGAGTAGGCTACAGTTATAGATAAAACAATGTTTTATGTGAATGTCAACTGATATCTATAGATATATTTTAAAAAGGACTATTTGGAACTTTAGATTGATCGATTCCATGTATTATACGATATATCATATATAATTGACCATGCAATAAAAATAAATAAAATAAAAATAACACTCACCTTTCAGAGTACCCATTGAGCGTTGCAGTGGTCTTGCCACAACATTGTGTGTCCTAAATTGCAAGGTTGTACAAGCCCGAAGAAAGATTCTGCCTGCCATGACGGACTCACTTTCCTTTACTGCGTGTGACCTGAAACCACCTGCCGTACCGAGATGACCCCATCATATCATTACACTATTTTGATTGACGCAGCCGACGGTCCAATCACAACATCAAATACTGAAATAAAATAATGAGTTGACCAATGAAATGATGGTGCGTCAAGCGAATCGGTGCGCACCTCGAGTTTTCTTAAAGTTTATTTGTGTAGCACAGTTCATACAACAGGGGAAATTCAAAGTGCTTTACATATAGCATTAAAAAATACACCAAAAAGTATTATTTATTGTAACAGTTATTTTGTTATTTCCATA
This sequence comes from Nansenia antarctica, assembly GCF_963989245.1. Lineage (NCBI taxonomy): Eukaryota > Metazoa > Chordata > Actinopteri > Argentiniformes > Microstomatidae > Nansenia > Nansenia antarctica. Next base: position 4,050,383 of record NC_137674.1, read on the forward strand.
CACTTTAGATTGCCTAATTGACGTATTCAAATTATAAAATGTTTATTTGTTGATGATATATTGTTATGTCTGTAATCTTATAACTTACAAATTGTGATAAGTCAATTAATTACCATCATGATTATACATCAATTAAATTCTTAGAATGCAAAGTTGACATGTAAGTAAGCCATCATCAATTAAGCTTTGCCTTTGATACCTCTTAAAACCACGATCTAGAAAAGGGGGAACATTATGTAACACAGGAACACATATTGACACAACACCTGATTAGAATCAGCATATTAGGCACATACTATTCATTATAGTTATGAGAACACTATCCAAGGCAACTTGCTGACAACCTATACAACATCCAAACAAGGCAACAGGACTAGTAAAAACAGAGCAACAATACAGTACTAAATACCATTCTAATTATGACTGTATCTTTCGGAGTAGGCTGAATTTCTGAAGGTCTCTGGAATGGCTTAATATTTTTTTTTTTAATAAATACATTTGTTAGTTTTTCTCATGTTAAATAAAGATGTTAAACGGAAATAGGTGTTATTAGTTATACCTGATAACATTTATATACACAGATTGAGAACTACAATATTAAGGCTGAAATTACAGTTAGAATTCGGGTATACAGTACAAGGAGACTGACAAAGCTCCGTTTAGATTTCATAATTTCTGAATTTCTGCAGAAGACTGGATGGCGAGTCAGTAGCCCAGCGAAATCGGTGATGGCAATAGTCACCTGGATATTGGAGACATGAAAAGTGTTCACTAGGGTTCATAATGTTAACACACCATTTGAAACAATTCAAATTGGATATACAGTGCCCTGCGTAAGTAATTTCTAATTCTTCTTTTGGCTCTATACTCAATTAAGTTAGCTAATTCAAGTGGCAGCTATACGTACATGCCCAAACCATAACACCCCTTCCACCATGTTTCACAGATGAGGTGATATGTTGTATATAATACATATAGCCTATGCGTTGTATTTTCAGTGGTTAACATTGGAGTGGTTTAATGAAAATGTTCTAAAAATGCTCACTTGAAGATGGCAGTGCATCTGGTGAAGGCTTCTCTGACATCACCCGCTCACAGCCAGTGTCTCTGTCTTGAGAGCTAACCGGTGATGCTGCATTTGGGCCTTCTAGCATGGGCTCCTTTTTTGTCCTCACAGCCCAATGCATCGACTGAAAACATAATTACCCAAAGGATAGAATCAACTGTACCTGTATGATACATACATTTTTTTGTTTCAGCATTTCAGTATTCTCGTAGGTATGCCGTTATACGTACAGTTTTTACAGAGTCACCGAGGGCTTTCCAGTCATGGAATGGTATGGTAAGTCCACTCCGTCTCCAATTGTCATATTTCTTTCTGCTGATTTCATCGCACAGAACTTCTTTGGCTTCTAGCAACTTTTGAAAGTCTTCCACTGAAACAAAAAGTGACAACATGAGGAAATATAATTTAATGTTGCTCTCATGGAATGCCATTTCTTGAGCAATACAGATAATAATAATAATAATAATAATAATAATATATTGGTTTTATATAGCGCCTTTCACAGAACTCAAGGACACTTTACAAATGTTACTGAAAAACAGTCAGACAGACAAAACTGAAAACAGAGACAGCAACAAAACTAAACTCGGGGCCAAAGGCCTTGGTGAACAGATGGGTTTTGAGGGCTGATTTGAAGGTGTCCAAGCATTGTGGATCGCAGTGGGGAGAGAGTACCAAAGGGTGGGTGCTGCCACACTGAAGGCTCTGTCCCCGAAGGTGATCGTTACCTGGTGGGACCAACAGTACACAAGTGATCTTCACACAGTTATGATCCATTACCTGCCCTTGGATTGTCAGGCTGCTTGTCGGGATGACATGCCAATGCTCTTATCCTGTATTCATTGGCAATCTGTTCAGCCTTAAAAAAAAAAAAGAAGACAAAAAAGGAGAACATGTATTTAACATATAGCAGCCACTGCAATGTTTCCCCTACCACTGAATAGTCTGTTTCCCCTGAATAAAAGTTGGTTAGGGTTGACCTGGGTGAGGGTCTAGCCCTAACTCAGCCCTAACCCAGCCCTAACCCCTAACTCAGCCCTAACCCAGCCCTAACCCAGGCCTAACCCAGCCCTAACCCAGGCCTAACCCAGGCCTAACCCAGGCCATAAGATGATAGAGAAGACTGGAGTTAAGAGAACCGATGTGGTGCTGGAGGAGTGAACTTGATTTCTGCTGAATGACTTGCTTGACATTTGCTTTACAATTAGCTCGAGAAAAGTGGCTACACCTATAATTATAGGAGTCTGAGTCAAACCATTAAAAAGATACGATTCGTAGTAACGTTAGTAATGCTGTCTGCTTAAGTGTTAACTTATCTACGTATTTTTCTACAACGAGTTTATAAACAGTATACGTTTATCAAATAGTGGTGCGTTCGTCAATTCGCTCTGGGAGCGCCGGAGCGCACACTGGGTTCAACGTCACAAGGGGACCAAGTGATTTAATTGGACAAAAGGCATTCCATGAGTGCTGATCAGATTTCTAGAGCGTATTTACGAACGCACCCGTAGCTAACGCTAGCTTGTAGTAGCTACACACGACTTAGTACCAGAAATAGTCCAATCGTAGCCAAACTCTCCCTGCAGACCTCTTCTTACCGAGGATAGTTCATCACATCCGAGTAACCCGTAATAATCCTCCAAGTCCTCTGGTTTACAGTGTATAATAATGCCCTCCATCATCAGTAGTCTGGGTTCAGATCTGTCACACCAGGGGGGTATTCCATCAACGTCGCTAAAGGAAAATCCTGGCTTACTTTTGATAACTTCTCGCGAGACTTATCAGAATATGCCTGGATATTTTTAGGAACTCTCGCGAGACTTGTCAGACTAAACCTGGATTTTCTTTTAGCGATGTTGATGGAATACCCCCAGCTCCTAGTAGGGATGTGTGTAGTGTGCAGCCTGGTCACAATAATATAATATAATATATTAATATAAATCAACGAACTTTATTTTTTAAAAGCATTACAAACAAAAGTGATTGCTATTATTTATGATACATCCTATACAGACAACGACCTATGTGTCCTGGGCGTTTTTACTAACGGGTGTTTCTGAATATATCTATATAAGTTAAGAAATAAATGGTGTGCATTAACGTAACACCTTTATTTATTTCAACACTGCAAATAACTTAATCACATTTTATTTTTTCCAGTGATGTTAAATGTACAAAACATGGAAAACTGTATACGCCACACATGACATATTTGTTTTGGTTGACGTCATTGACATTGCCGTGTATTCTTATTGATTATGAATCAAAGAACAGTTAGTTTAAGATAATTTAATTAGTTACAGGCAGGTTTATACATTACATCTGTTCCCCGTGGATCCTGGGCTGCAAGAGAGCGCTCTGCCTCTGTCTCTCCCCCTTCCCTTTCAGAGGGGAGGGGCCAGCGTGTGTGTGTGTCTTTGCCCAACCCCCAGGTCTCTGATAGCTGGTCCAGGGGCCATCTGTTAATGATCAGTGTGTGTGTGTGTATGTGTGTGTGTTTAAAATATACTACATATTCATACATAGATCATACATACTACAGAAATATACGACACATCCCCCCTCGGACCACCCAGAGGGTGTTCCGAAACTAAACTACCATAAAACAAAAACAAAAACACAAAACCCCACAAACTAACTCAAAAAAAAAAAAAAATTTTTTTTTTTTAAAATAAAATTAAAAATTAAAAAATAAACAACAACAGACAGAAAAACTACACCAACACACAACACAAGAAGCACAATAACACAGACCAACCCAGGACCAGTATCAGGAACCAAAGATATCATAAACAAAAAATAGAAAACAACCAATAATAAAAAGAATTTTGAAAATAACAATCACAATTAAACTAAACACAGTTTATCATGCACAAATCAATACAGAAACTTCCAACGACCGATGTTTTCTTTGTCCTTGAAGCGTCGGGGTCAGAGGTTACTAGCACTTGTACCCAGTTGGAGAACAGCCTTTACCGCTGTCTCAGATTGATAACACTTCCATAGTCAGGAGCTTTCCATTTTCGTTGCGCTAGGAACAGAACCTCTCTCCTAGCTTTGTATAACCACCACCTCACTTCTCAACTGACCTCAATCACACGATATAGAAACAAACAAACAATACACAAATAATGACATTCAGTTATCATAACACATAATTTTCCAACAGTAAGCATAGGACAAAGGGAATGCATTAATGCATAGATCTTCACCTCAGGTGAGGACTAGTCTTCTGAAAAGTTCATTAACGTGGACTGAGTGACTGATTTTCCAAAAACAGTCAATGAGGCCCTGTCTCCTAAGAAAGTCAAAAATCATGTCTGCTATAATAGGTGCTCCTGTCTTAGCAAAATAAGTTTCCCATGCCCCTAAGACCGTTTCCAGCCATGCTATCATCTGCTGTCCATTCCCGTCGTTCCCTTTGATCTGCTGCTTCACTACCCTATTCATAGTCTTTAATCTTTTCCTAACTGGTCGTCGTCCGTCAGTGTCATTGAGGTTAAGGCAGCCGCCTGGTCCCCTCCCACGCTGATCAAGGTCTGGGGAGTCGCCCTCAGCATCATCTGAAGCATGGTGCAGGCACTCGCCAGCATCCCCAGTAGCACAGGTGTCCAGGCTTTGGACACCCCCAGGCTGGACCTCCAGACTGTCAACACTCTCTGCTTCGTTGGTTTCTGGTTCATTGGCATCTGGACAGCTTTCCGCTGTCCCCTCGGTTTCAGGCACTGCCGGTAATGTCACTGGCTGTAACACTGGCATTGCCACTGGCTCTGGCAACACCACAGCATCTCCTCGTAGCTCCTCCTTCTCAGGTTCTCTGGGGACCTCGGCACCTGTTGGCACAACATCCTGCCTACTCTGTACATCCACCCCCCTGTCCACCACCCGTGGCCCTATTGGGGTAGGGATATGCCCAGACACCACTGGTGTACCCACTCTGATGTTGTTTCTCCAACAGACCCCACATTGACCTAAAGCATGGTCAATCTGTTCCATCAAATATGGACTCCAAAACCCATATTTCTTGGTGATCTTGCGTCTCACCTCCCCCCTAGCCACATGTGCTAATCCATGAGCTTCCTGTATTAACATGCCTAATAAATCTGAGGGTGCTACAACCAACCCCTCATGATTCCTCCATAGACCTGTGTCATCCTGACTTGCCCCCCTTGCTAGCCAAACGCTCTTGTCTAACGTAGTTACTCTACTCTGTAACATCAATAAATCCTCAAGTGTGACCATGCCCTGTAATTGCTTTTCATGTGTGACCAGAAGACCTTTACCTGCCTTGTCTGCTCCTGTAATGGCTTTGGCTGCATCCTCTGCAGCCCTGTTACCTTGTGTGACATGTGATGAGTCAGACCTGTGTGTGGCACACTTCACTATAGCTAATTCCTTTGGCTTCATCATGGCTTGTAACAGCTTCATGATCTGTGCGTGATGCTGTATAGGCGTACCATCAGTTCTCTTAAAACCCCGCCCCCTCCATACAGCTCCATTAAAATGACAAACATTATGTGCATAGGCAGAGTCGGTGTACACTGTCACTCTCCGTCCGGTTCCCAAGTTGCATGCTTCTGTGAGGGCAATCAATTCAGCCAACTGAGCCGAGCAAGGCTGAGGAACTGCCTCAGCCTGTTCTACAATAAACTTTGAATTTTGTGCTTTAACTAAGGAATACCCAGCGCACAAAGTTTCTCCTACCCCGTAACAAGACCCATCAACCCAATATTCTATATCAGCTCCCTTTAAAGGCAAAGCTTGTAGGTCTGTTCTATGCTTAATCACTCTGGCTGTCGATGGAACCTGAGCACCGGATGGCACCGTCACCTGACAGTCGTCAGGTGTGCATTTTACTGTACAGTTCAATTGGCATAGAGCATCTCTCCCTAGCAGCCCTGTTGGCGTGTGTTCTGACACAAGTGTTGACAGAGTTGCTCTCTGTCCCTTGTACTCTAAGTCTACAAGCTCAGTTGTAGGAATCAGCTGTTTAATTCCCTCAAATCCGATTGTCTTCACATATTCTCTAGACATAGGGAGGTGCGTGGCGCCTTCAGGCTTCTGTGTCACCACCAGCTGGCACCTCCCACTCGGATCTTCCGGGCACCCCTATAGGCCAGCTGCTGGGCCTCCGTAAGGGTTCATCACTCCTGGAGCAGGTGTAGTAGGGGGCCAACATCCTCCTCCTTGGCTCCCCCCTGCGCCCCCCTGGGGCCTGTTGCAGCAGGCACAGGCTAGATGTCCATTCTGGTCGCATTGGCATGGGTCTAGCATCTCCTTCCCTGCTGCTGTCCATCCCCCTGGTGGTGGTCCTTGGCCAGGCTGTGTGTACATCTGGTATGGAACCGCTTGCACCCCTGGTGGCCCTTGTGGGTATGGATACCCCCCTTGTGGCCCCTGTGGGTAGGACTGGTAAGTAGCAGGATACCCCCCTTGTGGCCCCTGTGAGTAGGACTGGTAAGTAGCAGTCTGCACTCCAGGTGGCTGTTGCTGTGGGGCTAAAGCCTGCACTCCCTCTATGTTCCTCTCGCTTTCAGTCAATTGCAAATGAGTCAATATTCTGAGGGATTCTTCGTCTCGTGCCTTCTGTATCTGAATGTTCTTTCGATATAACTCCACGTGATGAGCTACGTGGTCTATATAAACAGCTTTGTTCATGTGTCGTAGCCCCACCACTTCTGCTAGCTTATCCTTAACTGGGGTAGGAAGCCCTTCTTGTATTTTTTCCCTGATTATGGATTTTTCTAAGGGGTTATCTTCAGCGTCTTTCCCTGTCACACTTCTCCATTGAGAGTGCATACGGGCAATATAACCCCTAGGATTCTCATCCCCCCCCAGTGGCTTCACAATGATATTGTCTGGGTGAATGTGAGTAGGGTAGGTCTCTCTGATTGCTTTCCACAGCCTGCCTCTGTTTGCTGCGAAGAGCTCTGGATCATAAACTGATGTATTGATATATCTATGAAGTCCTGCCTTCATCAATATTTCCTGCATTGTATCCAATCCTGCAATAAAAGCTAAGAGTCTTTTCAGGTCTCCCATCGCGGCCTGCGTTCCTATCAGTATCACGTCGACCTGTCGCGTCCACGAATGTCCTCCCTCTTGAAGAACTGGGAGTTTCTCGATCACTTCAGACAAATCTGTATGATGCCACGGATGATATTCCATCTTGTTACCCCGAATCAGCACTGGACAGTTCTTTAATGTATTTGATGACATTCGGTGACAATCTCCCTCTTTCTCCGGGCGTCTTCTCCCACCTTTCCTTTCGGCTGTGGCTATCATCTTCCTGCCCTGCGCGTTGTAGCCTCCATCTGCATTGTCGTCATCACTTGAGTCTGCACTGCCATCTTCGCTGTCATCTTCCTCGTCACTCCTGTCGTCCCCTTTTCCCCTTGGCTCCTTCTTCTTCTTCTGGGAATGATCCTCCAGTGCCTTAGCATATGGAGGGGGACTGGGGGCAGGACACTGAGCTATTTTCTGTCCCTCTACCTTAAATAGATCTAAAATAGCTAACTCTAACTTGCGTTTCTCTGATCTAATCTTTCCTCTTTGATGTGCTTTGTGCCCATTGATAAGTATTTCCAATGTTGCAATTAATTGTAAATTAATGCTGCCCTCTTTCGGCCACGGCTGTTCAATGTATGCCCAACGGCTATTCCATTTCGTTGACATTTTGCTAATTTCCCTAACAAGAGGATTCATTTTTTCCACTACAGCCATAGGGGATAACGTAGCCAACATTCCACGATGTTCACTAATATCTTTTAACAGCTTCGTGGAATTCGACCCCATTCTACTTGGCTCAATATGCTGACAATATTCTATATTAGATAAGGTGTACGCTTCTTACAACCCACCTTATTTTGTCTTGTTTGCTAAACAAATGCTAGTCCAATATAACTGTATTAACCATCCCCACAAAAACCCTGCAACTTCAGAATAACAGACTTGCCTCTTGTGTATGTCAGTGCAGTATTAACTTAAATCTAATCTCTGTGTAAGTACTTTATACTTAAATGTGTTTCCTAATTGTTTATGAATGTATCTTAATTACTCATTCAATACTAATTACAGTTCTGGTCAACACAATTATTAAATCACAAAAGCTGGTCACACCTAAGTATTCACTGACCCACAAAAACCCTTTTACTGCTTAATTATCAATACAAACTATTCTGCTATTCTTAATCAAAAACTGTGGAAATGACCTAACTAAAATAAAAGATGTAAATTACAAATATTAATTATAACCTGTAAAGAAATCGACTTGTTATTTGGAAAAGAATGAATGATTAATTATTAATTACACACTTAAAGAAATCGACTTGTCATTTGGAAGGAATAAAATGATTAATTATTCATTACAATCTGTAAGGAAATCGACTTGTTATTTGAAAGGAACAAAATGATCAATTCTCAATTACAATCATTTATAACCATCTATTTATTAATGTATCGGACTGTTTCATCGACCTCAGCTGTATCTCCCTGAGGATTTAGTGTTTTAAAATGTATTGTCGTATTTCGACCAGCAGATGGAGCTGTGCTCCGGCTAACGCGCATCGATTGCGCATGCGCCAACTCTTAGCCAAGGCTATGAATGTTTTAACCGTAACTCTAAACTATTTAAAACACCCCGAGATCAATTCACTATATCTCTATCTTTTCTCTATCAATACTAGTCTATTTGTATGGTTTTATCGCTATCTTTAAGAGATGAGCACTGAAATCCATCAAACTCAGGCTCCCCTCTAAAGGAATGTTCCACTGTGTGTCTGCGCTTTTTGCAAAGCAGAAAGAGGGAAGGGCTTTATTGTTCTTGAAAGCCCACGGCCGTATTGGGGCCTGCTTAAAACAATCTCTTTAAACGATTACTTTTCACGACACAGCAACATCTTTCAATCCAGTTAAACCACTATTTATCTCATTCAAATATTCTACGTTCACGCTTCCCTCACAAAGATGGCCTCTGTGCGTGTCCTTCCCCAAGGACAAAGAAAAATGGCGTCTAAGAATGGACTCTCTGACACACTGCAAATGGCGTCACGTTTCCCTCATAAAAATGGCGTCTAAATGCAAATGGCGTCTAAACTCCGCTGAAAGTACACTGCAACACCCTCATAAAAATGGCGTCTAAGAATAGACAAAAGAGCCTCACATGTTCTCCACTGCTACAATATAAAACAGACTACCCAGTCCTCCAACACATAAACACAACCTCACCGAATTTTACACAAACACACACGATATTCCAATACCGTACAAACAAATCACATAACACTATATTTTACAAAAAACGGGCTTCCAAGTCCGGCTCTCACCACCCACCCATCAGATTATGATTATGAAAAGTTTGCTTCTATTCCAACAAGATTACCGTTACACAGATTCTTTTGACTATAACTTATCTGAGATTTACAGTTTATTTTAAACACACCAATCGACTAGAGAGAGATTTCTGCAGAAAATCTACCTTTTTCGTCGAATTGAAGAGTCCGCACAATACTGTAAATTAAGTTATATTAAACTCCGTCGCTTGCTCGCCATTTACTGCCGTGTATTCTTATTGATTATGAATCAAAGAACAGTTAGTTTAAGATAATTTAATTAGTTACAGGCAGGTTTATACATTACATCTGTTCCCCGTGGATCCTGGGCTGCAAGAGAGCGCTCTGCCTCTGTCTCTCCCCCTTCCCTTTCAGAGGGGAGGGGCCAGCGTGTGTGTGTGTCTTTGCCCAACCCCCAGGTCTCTGATAGCTGGTCCAGGGGCCATCTGTTAATGATCAGTGTGTGTGTGTGTATGTGTGTGTGTTTAAAATATACTACATATTCATACATAGATCATACATACTACAGAAATATACGACAACATGCAGAGATGGCGTCTGTGCAACAAATTTGAGCTGCGTTCGTAAATTTGCTCTGGAAATCTGATCAGCACTCATGGAACGCCTCTTGTCCAATCAAATTACCTGGTTCCTTTATGACGTCGACCCAGTGTGCGCTCCGGCGCTCTCAGAGCAAATTTACGAACGCAGCCGAAACTGCTGGTGGAGAGCGAAGCGCAGGGAATCACACGCAGGGTTGCCAGGTGGGGTGGGTTACCGCCGAATGGGCTACTTTTGATCACACTCGGCTGGATAAATATCATTTAGGGGGTATCAAAATGTAAGTGCCTGAAAGTTACAAAATGCGTGAAGTAAAAACACACACCCTAGAAGCTACATACAACGTGCAGTTTTTAATTGTTTTTTATTTTACAAAAATCATTGGCAACAGACATACAGTTTAGGGGGCAGGAGATGGGCATCTGTCCAACGGGTTTTCTGACAATCTAGGTTTTGGGCTGGTGGTTTTTGGTGGATTCGGCGGTTTTTTAGACTGTGGTTTAGGCTGGAAATTGTCAGTCCCATCTCGTGAGCTTAGAATGATAAGGTTCTATCTCCGTTTAGAATGATAAGGTTCTATCTCCGTTTAGAATGATAAGGTTCTATCTCCGTTTAGAATGATAAGGTTCTATCTCCGTTTAGGGCAGTTCAGAGATATTGAGCGTCAAAGTTTTTACATTCCATTATGTTCTGTGAGATGGAACCTTTGTATTTTATTAATTACTAACTCAAAAATGTCAACATTTAAAAAAATAACACCACACAGGCATTAATACACACCTAATGGATCAGATTATGTAAAAAAACTCAAATTTGACAAAAATGGAGATCCTAGAACCTTATAATTCTAACGTCACGATCTGGCAACCCTGATCACATGCGCCATTTAAATCACCCAGCTGTTCACCACCGCGGAAGGATCTCTCCCAGCGCACAGCGGAAGGATCTCTCCCAGCGGAAGGATCTCTCCCAGCGCACCGCGGCTGCAGGCTGAAGATGGCGGACGGGGAGAACATCCTTGTCGGAGCAGCCAGCTCGAGTATGGAAGAACCGTTCTCGAAAAAGGCCAAAACCATGAGCAGTATGGCCATAGAAGAATGTGGGTTTAAAAATAAAATCGTCCAGTCGGAGCAAGTCGCCCCGGGGTCCGGGGAGAGTTGGGCGGCCGGGGAGAGTCTCTCTGCGCGGCCGGAGAGGGAGGAGGGTGAGCCGGGGAGGGAGGTGGAGCAGGAGCCGGTGATGGCCTCGGTGATGGCGCTGGAGCAGGCCCGAGCAGAGGCAGGGGCAGGCGGCGACAATGATGGACTGCGAGTTGCGGTGGAGCCTCACGGAGGAAGTCTGGTTGAACCGGACAAAGCAGCGCCCTTCTGTGGCCCAGCGGTGGAGCCTGATGCAGGTAGGCGCTGTGGACGACAACTTTTACTACCTGAAGTACCCTAGACGTAGAAGTTTTTTGGCGGACTCGCAGCGTTTCCATGTCTGGCTGTCTGGATGGTTCAATGATCCATGGATAACTATAATAACTCATACATACCCAGCCATCACCTTGTCTTGAGTGAGATGTCTTAATTAACCAAAATAAGACATTTTGTCGGTCAAGATGTCTTAAGACCTAACCTGAAGACATGCACTCATGCACTCACTTAAGACCATATTATTTTCTGTGTCTTGAAGAAGTACTATAACTATTAACTGCTCTAGCTACACTTTTCTGAATGCAAATGCAAAGCTCAAGACTCCAAAACCACCTGGCACATGCATGTGTCTAAACTGAAGTTGAAGTTTGAAACAAGAAGAGTTCACTCTTTGTTGATCTGATTATAAAAGTTACATGAACTTTTTTTTTTCTTTCCACCACCAACAAATTAATTATGCTTCGGCCAAGTTTGCGGGACAGGGAGGGCTGAATATGAAACGCGATGGCATTATTATATTGCATGTTGGGAAATAAACATTTAACCATTTTGCTTTAGCTAGATGAAGTTAGTCGGATTGACATACTTGATCAATCATCAAGGAGTTGCTATCATTGTGTCTAAACTCTGTCCTCATGTTGCAGGGTGTCTTGGGTCTAACTCTGTCCTCTTATTGCAGGGTGTCTTGGGTCTAACTCTGTCCTCATGTTGCAGGGTGTCTTGGTCTAACTCTGTCCTCTTGTTGCAGGGTGTCTTGGTCTAAACTCTGTCCTCATGTTGCAGGGTGTCTTGGTCTAACTCTGTCCTCATGTTGCAGGGTGTCTTGGGTCTAACTCTGTCCTCTTATTGCAGGGTGTCTTGGGTCTAACTCTGTCCTCATATTGCAGGGTGTCTTCTTGGTCTAACTCTGTCCTCTTATTGCAGGGTGTCTTGGTCAGGTTGAGGAGCTGCATCCCAATGGATTCGCCGCCCCTGACTGTGTCAATGAGGATGATGACAGATCCTCACATGCAAGCTCCAGTGACTGGACACCCCAACCACAGATAGGTAGGTGATGGCAAAGTTGTCCGCATGGAATCCTCGCTCCATACAAACTGAAAGAGTTTCACCTCTGATTTTATCTATACAAATAACATCACAAAAGCTATACCATGTTATAAGTGTATCACTACTAATATGTGAGTGATTAATTCATTCAACCATAATTGTAGCTGGATAATTCAACTCCATGGCACTTGCCACAGTTTAACGGCCCTCTCGACTCACCCGTCACACTTGAACTTTGATCAAGTTTTTACTCCAGATACACCTAGCATTACGTTCCCACTTTACAGTAAACATGTCTGTCCATGTATGACATTTATCTGTATCTTCTTTCAATTCTTAACAAACATTTGCGATGTGTGTGTGGGGGTGGTTTATGACATCTCAAACTGCCGCCATCTAGTGATGACAATAACGTGAAGGTTTCAGTCTTGGTGAGTGCCGTCATATTGGGCCGGTTTCACAGACAAGGCTTAAGCCTAATCCTAGACTAAAAAACATCTTCAATGGAGATTTTACATTGAAAGTGTGATTTAGTCCAGGACTAGGCTTAAGCCTTGTCTCTGAAACCGGCCCATTATGTTCTACTATCGAGAAAAAGTGTGCCCTGGTCAAATGGTCTGGCTGTAGAGTAGACCGCAGCTTGTCAAACCCAGCCACTTGCTGCAAACCACACCTCCTTATGGCAGGCCACACCTCCTCGGAGCAGACCACGCCTCCTTATGCTACAAGTTTTACTTTGCCTGGTATGGGTCATTTTAAAAAGTTCCAAAAAATTTGCATATAGACCAAAAAATATTGAACTGGGCATTACGACCTGCAGTGTAAATGCAGCCTAAGACAAACGGTTCAAAAGTTACATGATGTCAAAGTTGAGAAATTCAACGTGTTGCTATAGCGCCCCCTTCTGGAATTTTGGCATCAAAGTTGTTGTGAGGGTGTGGACTGGGGTCCTCTACGTGCCTGACGAAAAGCAAAAGGGCCGGTGCCTTGAATGGTAGCTTGTCGCCATCGGTGTGTGAATGGGTGAATGAGAGGCCGTTGTAAAGCATTTTGGAATAAGGCGCTATATAAGTCAGTCCATTTACCATTATTTGTGGGAGTCATGGCCATTTTTCATGAAAACTGTGTGGGCTTGCACCCTAATTAAAATGGAACACTGACCTGAATCAGCTGCTAAAAGTAGATCGTTTGTGACTAAGTAGAACAGTTTCAGTGCTATGACAGGCAAAAATCAGATTGGAACTTCAAATAAATCCTTTCTGTTCACATAGCTTGTCAGTTGACAGCCGTCTATAGACAACCTTCTTTAAAACTTTGGATAAAGAGTTTAGAAATGGGTCTATAATATTTGAAAACTGATGGGACCTGTTTTGTATATTTTTGTGTTCTTTTAGCAGTGCTTGAGCGCTTCGGTATGCACTTGTGTACAGCTATTAGGGATGGACGGTTTCCAATTATTGAAACCGAAAAACCGTCAAAGACTAAAACCGCGGTTTTCCGGTTAACCGAAAAAAGACCGAAAAACGAAAAAAAAAAAAAAAAAAGAGCGACAATTTCAAATAATTGAGCCCTACTGCTACAATACACTCATGTCGAACACCATTAAAACACCGTAAGCACAGTCGCAACACATTTAGGCTACTTAGTTTCACAAATATAAGTGGAAAGGCAGACTTTTGTAAGCTACACCATACATGAAAACACATGAACACTTAACACACCAGCTCCGCTGATCCAGGATGCACGCCTGCACGGAAGATCATCTCTTGGAACAGCGTCTTCATTGAATGAACTGCTTTCTCAATATCTTGGTTCTTAGACAAAGTTTCAGCTGCTGCTCAATGTATTTAAATATTTGAATACTGCTCAATAATCACTGAAATATTAGACTTAGAATTATGCAGTGAACATACTTAAAGCTTTTCATAAAAACCACATGCCGCGAGACTGACTCGTCCTGAACTGTCGTAAGTCAATCAACAAAGAATGCCCCATCAAAATAAAAGTGCCCATGGTAGAGCTGTCAAAATAGAGCTTTCAAAATAAATGTACTAATACAGATAGAGATAAATACAGAACTACCTTTGCGTCACTAAGTGACCGCGTATCTTCTGAGACATGCGTTCTGTCATCACTTTCAGTAGCGCCTTCACACACAGTGGTGCTGTGCACAAACACTCTTGATCCGTATAGCTCTTGTTTTATTATATTGTGGTTTAGTAAATACTGCACTTGGAGTTACATTCAATGCATGATTTGTGCTATAGAACATAAATAAAGTTTGATTGATTGATTGATATCAAATCAAATCACATTTTATTTCTATAGCGCATTTCTCACAAAAGTGACCCAATGCGCTTTACAGAGAGCAGCGAAAATGATCTTATTAAATGTAAGCGAGTAATTGTAAAAAAAAACTTTCCTATCTACCAATAACTGAAGGCAACTATCTTTCCCATAGAGTGATTCGTTACCCTTAAATATAATCCCAATTAGATATTAATCCTCAGTTATTCTTCACAACTGACCAAACCTCTCACTCATTGCGCGGCAGATTCAGACTGTATCATTGTTATTTTCACACACGACAAACATGTGACATGTTCCAGTTTTATTCTTTGAACAACATAGGAAAAAAAAATAAAAAATAAATATCCGGTTTCAGACGGTTTTGATGAAAAACCGTTTCTATTTTTATAAACCCCGGTTTTCGGTTTAACCGAAAAACCGTCCATCCCTAACAGCTATCTGGATGTAATCCTCCATGGCTGTGACTATTAAAACATTTTGCAGAGCTCATCTAATAGCCCTCCCCAGTCTGGTCAGAGTGTCCAGTGGTGAGGTCGGTGGCGTAGCGGGAAAACGAACAGCTCAAAAGTGCAAATAACTAGCTAGAACAATTTTAGTAACTGTCGCATTTGCTAACTAGCAGACTGAACACACCAGTCAAAGTGATATTTTATTGAGGAGACGTGTTGTTAAGGAGACGTCTGCAAGGAGTAGTCCTCCAGTTCTGCACACCTACCACCCAAGTGGCGCCTCCTCGTCCCACAGCGTTGCACAGCCAGCACCAGAGCTGATCGGAACACTCACGCAGTGAAGGTTCCAGATCACGTCGGTTCATTGCAAAGGCAAGTGATGACATGCGTGTGACATCGGAAACCGTTTCCTATTGGAAACCGCACTTCCCGTACCCCATTAAAACCTCACGGCGTGAGATTCTATGCCAGCTCAACTATCTTGACCCCAATAACCTGACCCCACAACCATTAAATATGAATACATATATAATTAATTAATTAGAAATAATAAAATAAAATAAAAAAATCTAATGTGCTCAAAAGTACAAAGGGATTATATTACAACAATGTGAGTTAAAAAAAATATTGAAATATAAAAAACGCATATTAAAATGTGTCAGCGTATGCCTACGGCAGGCAACACCTGCTGTCCTCAACAGTTTGGAGTAACAAAAATAACGCTAATCAAGGTGAGCACAATCAGCGCATGCGTTTCCTCACCTTGATTAGCTTGTCCTGCTTACTTCTTACTGCTAGGGGCAGTCGGGCAGAACCGACAAGGCCAGCCCGCACCTTTTTTTGATAGTAGAAGATCATGATATGGGATGTCCCGATCCCATTTTTTCACTACCTTTTCACTATCTGCGATACCGATACCGATCCGATATTAGTATTTATTGTTTTACTCCTGAATAATAACAAATACTTCCCCAGTATAGTCCACAACAACAGTTGGCTATTAAAGACTGCCAGCCTTTATTCAAGCAACAGAAACAATACTCTGCAGTACTCAGTGACCAACTGGTTAAAACTATTTAAACAGCAGCATTCAGCATTGTAGAAAAAAAAAAGAGTTACTGTCTGATTTCTAGTTTTAGTGCCTTCAGGTTTGTATTCTATTTATCTTCTCTTACAAATGGCAAATCAATTATAGGACCCTTTTTAAAAGTGTAGCCCGCTGGTGAGACCAGAAACCAGTCGCAGGCAGAATCGAAGGAGTGTCAACAATATCTGGTTTTCGTTTTTTGTACCCAGTCCATATAATATAAAACAGTTTAACCATCACTAAATACTTTTTAATCTGTGGATTGGATTAATACTAAATAATCTGTGGATTGGATTAACTGTTCTCGTTTGTCGGAGGCTACCAGTAAGTGATAATAATGGCTTGTAAACATACTCTCGTTTTAGGACGTGTTCAAAAGCAAGGACTGTGTGTTCATCTGTTTAAGATGGGAGTGGAGGTGAGGGAGCTGATGAACTGGGGCTGGGCTCCCAGAGAGGCAGCGCTAAACTGAAAACAGACGCGCAAACGGATGCATTCAGAATGTAGTTATGTGTTTTTAGCATGTCCATGTTCTCTCAGTATGTTGTGATGATCTAAAAACGCAGTTAGACGTTCCTAGCGATGTACCACTGTTAGCTGTTAGCCGCTAGCAGCGTTTGTTGTTGTGGTTTGGTCAGTCACTTTTCTCCTGTCGCATTCCCATTCGGTGCACCAACATTCAAATACTCGTGTCGTCTTGAATTTCTTTCCGATTTCAATGTCTGACGCATCATTTGAAAGCTTACCATCTGTAGTTTCAGACTATGTAAATAACCGAAAAATTACTTAAGCAAATGGTTTATGATTTCACCAGCTAGCATCATGACATTGTCAGACTCATTACACACAGGTAGCAGTGTTTCCTCCAGGATTTTTCACATTGGTGGCGGGGGGTAATAAAACGCGCACGTGCGCTCAAAACAAAGACGTAATTTCACTTTACCCACGCAATACCCACTTAAACATGTGTGAGGATACGTAACGGCGTTTTGTGACAGAACTTTCACTTTCATTCATAAAATTCACCCCGTCTGTGTTACGAAGCACTTGACTTTTGGACCATTGGGACTGACTATAGCGTCATATACCATCAAAAGGGGGGAGATGCGACATGAAATATGTCAAAATGCAGCACTATCATGCACAGATCAGCCTTATAACCTTATAACATGTAATGTTAGATATAACGTTAGACAGGGAGCGCAGATGTATTTTAATGAACGATATGAGGCTGGGAGGGAAAAATCACAGTATACCCACTAGACTACACCACTGAAGTAGGCCTACATGAGAGTACACGCACAAAACCGGCTAACGTTACTCATTAACTGTTTACACAAGTAAAATCACAGTGTGACAGTCAGATGGAGCATTCGGTAAACAACCAACAGCAAGGTAATGCTATCAGTTGAGTTAAAGAAAACCAACTCTTACCTTTGATGACACCAACATGAGACCTGCTTACCCGTACCTCCGCCGTTCTGTTCGTGATGATTTGAGAGGCAATAGATTATTTTTGCACCGCGCATATTGCCCTGTAATTAGACCACGCGACCACAGCTCCGTTGTGTCTCTTATTGTCCAAATGTTCCCTGAATTTTAGCTGCATGTTTTTCCAGCATGGAAATCCGTTGTCAATAAAAATTCGACTCCCCTTCTTTCCCCCTGCCAATACTGTGTCGTTTGTGACATTTACCAATGTTTATGCTATCAATAGTTCGAAGCTAGCGTTAGATGCGAGGCTGCTCGGGAACATTATTTGTTTCACAAAATAGCCTGATTTAGTTGACCATGAACATCAGAGACTAGACTACATTACGAATGTTCATTTAAAATACTCTATACTGAGCACTGGTATAAGAACATGAACCAGAGAACAGCAGTAAATGCAATAACCCACAGTCGTCGCTGATGATGTTGCATTTTCGATTAGGATACGGGATTAAAGGGACCGGCGACGGGCGAAGAGAGAAATCCGTTTACCGGCTTTTTACACGCACATGAGTTGTTGTAAGACACATAAATGTTTCATTTCCACGGCAAAACAAACAATACACAACGAGGGTTTAGTACTACCACCGCATGATACAGCTGCATGTCATAAACTCGTGTAGAACAGCTGGGGAGTCTGAATATGTTTTCAACAAGGCAACAACTCTGCTTCTCACTCCATTGAGCTACGACTGCTAAGCTAACTAGCTAGATGAGTGTAAGGTTGAGTTCGTAAAGTCGCTCTGAGAGCGCTGGAGCGCACACTGGGCCCGACGTCATAGAGAAACCGAGTCATTTGATTGGACGAGAGGCATTCCACGAGTGCTGATCGGATTTCCTGAGTGAATTTACGAACACAGCCAGTTTTGAAAGCGCGTCGCCTCGCGCCGCGCGCCTGTTGAGAGATTCAGTCTCGATTGCAGTGCGAACACAAACGACGAGGTTAATTGCAACATTGTGGCAATGGTGGCGGAGGAAATTCTTTGGTGGCGGCCCGCCACGAATAAATGCATATAGAGGAAACACTGGGTAGTCAACTGTCATGCTCGTGACCACTGACTACTACTGTTGTCATCACGTGAGTGACACGCCGGATCGCGCACGCGGATCGCAGCCTATTTTTTTCTGGTGCGATCTGCGATCCAGCATTCAGGACCAATATCGCAGCGATATCCGATATCAATATCGGATCGGGACATCCCTAATCATGATATGACAGCACTGACCCCGACTCAACTTTCACGTTGTTGTTGTTTTCGTGACCACCTTGAAGATGGTGGCAGTTGGAAAATACAATTACCCGCCCACCATGTAGCAAAATGTTTGTTCTCAAAAATGGTGACATTTAAAAGAAGATACAGATGAACATGATGCATGGTTACTGTACAGTGGAAACTAAATACTGGGATGTATTCAAGTACCTGGAGTAAAACCTGATCACCGTTCAACTGTGATGGGTGGGTTGAGAAGGTTGTCCAAGTCTGTGGCGAGTGCTGTAGGGGTGTAACGGATCACGGATAATCCGTGATCCGTACGGATCGCCCCCCACGGTTCGGCACGCATGTGTACCGCGGATCAATTGCAAAATGTAACCAAGTAATAATATTACTTAATATTAGTTAATATCCCTTGTAAATCACAATGTAGAGTTGCCATGAAAAGATAGACGCGACAGTTGCGTGCTTTCTTTTACTCTAAAGCGCAATGATAGGTTGATAATGGGGGGAAAAATCCAGAACAACAAGGCTGCGTTCGTAAATTCGCTCTGGAATCTGATCAGCATTCATGGAACGCCTCTTGTCCAATCAAATTACTTGGTCCCTTTATGACGTCGGACCCAGTGTGCTCTCCGGCGCTCTCAGAGCAAATTTACGAACGCAGCCCAAGTGTTTCATGGCGAGTGCTGCTAATGTTGGCGACAGAGAAGAACTCGAAATGCCTCCCTCGTCATTTAAATCCCATGTATGGGAACACTTTGGCTTCTCTGTCAATTATAACAATGACGGACAGTGTCATTGGAAGTGTGGTTGATAAAAAAGTTACGGTGTTTAAGCGTTGTGCAACGAGCATGGCCACACATTTGACGGGAGTGTTGACGGGAGGCACGAAAAAGGCAGCTTGATAACTTATGGCTGATAATGTAGCCAATTTTTTCATACCATGTTTAAAGTAAGGTTTCACTTTATTATATAGTTAAAAGTAGCAGAAAACATGTTTATTTGTCTGCTTTAAAGAGCCCAGTCATTCACTGCTGCAAACAGGTGCCTCCTCCCTCTCTCCTACTGCATCATTTAAGTTGAATGAATGAATGAATGAATGGTCCTTATTGTCATTAATATAGTACAGGTACCATACAACGACATTTGTGAGGGGGGGCTCCCCTGGTGTTAGGAAAAAAATACTAAAAACAAGAAGGGAAAAGAGCTGGTTTACATAAATAAAGGCTATATACACTATACACTATACTATACAAATAAAACACTGTGCTGTACTCTATGCTATGCTATAAATATCCTAACATTTCCTATCTCTGAACCTTATGTGCACAAGGGTTGTCATATTGCACATAGTATTATTGCACATTCACACATTGAATGTGTGTTTCTGTTTAATATGTAGCCTAATGTTTGAGTGTAGAATATGTTATGTATGTATACACACACATATATATATATACCAGTTTTGACATCTTGAATGTTGTTGGGTTTTACACAGTAAAAGTGGTGTTTTTACAGAATTCGAGGAAAAAGCTTTTTATTTTTATTTGTATGTTTTGTGTTGATCCGAAAAATGATCCGATCCGTGACTCAAAAACCGTGACACGATCCGATCCGTGACTTAGGTGATCCGTTACACCCCTAGAGTGCTGTGAAGTTGGATAATCCAGTTTACCATAACTGATCTTTTGTACTAATGTCATTCGCACAATTCAAGCCATAGTATTGTCAAATAGTTACATTGTTATATGCAGTCCAGGTAATAACAGATTATATTGTATTGTATAGACTTCGTGATACAAATATATTGCTTTGTGTGTTTTCTAAGTGTGTGCTTATGGTGTTTTTTTTATTTTTTATAATTAGGTTCCTACAGTTTTATTCAGCAACACATCATGAGAGAGACTGACCCGAGAACAATACTTAAAGACCTGCTTCCCGAGACCGTGCTTCCACCGGACCTGGACGACATGACTCTGTGGCAGATCATCATCAACATCTCAGAACCACCTAAAAGAAAGAAGCGCAAAGACATAAACACCCTGGAGGATGTGGTCAGGATACTCCATGAAAGCAAAAAGATCCTTGTGCTAACTGGAGCTGGGGTATGTACACTATATGGACATTGCTAGAAACCTGTTCTGTATCTTCTGTCTAGCTGTCAAATTGACCGTCAAATAAAGGTCTGCGCATGAAGGATGCTCACAACAATGTTCTTGAGCTGTGTTTATTACACAGCTAATATTGGTGCAATGATTTCGCATGATGATCTGGAGTTTTAAAGTTAGTTAGCCGCCATAGGCTCAGGCTCCATTTCAATGGGCCCGGTTGGGTCAAGCTTGAATAATCAGGCCTGTTTAAAGCTCTATTGCCTCATCAAATAGAGTTTCAATTAATGTGTTTCACTGTTGCAAAATTATGATTGAAGATTTGTCTTTTTTTCCCAGGTGTCTGTTTCTTGCGGAATACCCGACTTCCGGTCCAGAGATGGTATTTATGCACGGCTGGCCATAGACTTCCCTGATCTTCCAGACCCTCAAGCGATGTTCGATATAGAATACTTCAGAAGAGACCCACGGCCCTTTTTTAAGTTTGCTAAGGTTTGTGGACTGAATACATTGTCTGTACATCATACATACATATTGAGAAATCATTGAAAATAAATGTCCTACTTCACCAGGGTTTTTAGCATGGAGAAGGTAAAAATGTGGTTTGAATTTCTTTGTTGCAGGAAATCTACCCTGGACAGTTCCAACCTTCGCCGTGTCACAAGTTCATATCTATGCTGGACAAGCAGAAAAAGCTACTACGCAACTACACTCAGAACATCGACACTCTAGAACAAGTGGCCGGCGTACAGAGGATCATCCAGTGTCACGGTGAATAAGACATCAAAAACCAAACCTTTTATTTGGTTAGTCGGTCCAAAATTCTGACACGTCGTTGTGTGTATTTCAGGCTCTTTTGCAACAGCATCCTGCCTCGTCTGTAAGCACAAGGTTGACTGTGAGGCCGTGAGGGAAGATATCTTTAATCAGGTATTTGCAAATGCGGTTGCCATTTGATACTTATCAGGATGAAATGCAATGTACTTTTTTTTTCTCTTTTACTATATTTACATTAGTTATTCAGTCTTCTGAATTCCCATTGTTTCCTGATTTCCTAATTTTATGGAATACAACAAATCTTCTCTCCCTCTTCCAGGTTGTCCCTCACTGTCCACAGTGTCTAGAGATCCCTCTAGCGATCATGAAGCCAGATATTGTATTCTTCGGAGAAAACCTTCCAGAATTGTTTCACAGAGCAATGAAGCAGGATAAGGATGAAGTGGACCTCCTTATTGTCATTGGGTCTTCACTAAAAGTGCGACCAGTAGCACTTATCCCAAGTAAGTTTGTGCAAGTGATCATACAAGTGATTGTTTTATTAAGTCTTGGAAGTAGAGCCGTCCGTGTGTAACAGACGACTTCTTGTTTTCATCCAGGCTCCATTCCGCATGAAGTGCCTCAAGTTCTGATTAACCGCGAGCAGCTGCCTCACCTCAACTTTGACGTTGAGCTGCTTGGCGACTGTGACGTCATCATCAACGAGCTCTGCCACCGGTTGGGCGGAGACTTCGAGCAACTGTGCTACAACTCCTTAAGACTCAGTGAGATCACAGAGAAGCCCCCTCGGTTACCCTCTCCCACAGACCAACCACCTTGTGAGGCCTTGTCTACTCACAGTAAGCCAATAGAGGAACAGAAGCACCATCACGCACACTCATCAATCAAGGCCTTGGAGGAGACAGGAACTCAGATTGTCGCCGACACTAATGAAGTTGACGGGGCGCCGCCCCCCGAGCCCTGTCAAACTGCTCAGAGTCCCAATGAAGAGAGAACTGAGTGTTCAGAATCACAAATAGCGGAAACTCAGAGAGAAGAGGCCGTGAAATTTAATGACCAAAACGTCAATGTTGAAGTTCGCAAACGTTGCTGGATGAGTCGAGTCAGTCGAAGTCCAATCAGCAAACGCCTTGAGAGTAAGATTTTAAATCACACTTCACACAGAGTTCATAACAAGGTGAAATTAATTGAAGGCTTCTGTAAAGATTTAATATTTAAAATAAAACCGTAGATCTTGTAGCTCGGGCATGGTTTTATATATGCAACCAGCAAGGCATGTTTCCCAGATGGATCCTTATAACATGTCAAAAACAAATATGATTGTTTGACTAGAACTAGTATTGTGAAGCCAATATTAAATAATACTTGTGTACGTACATGAGTGGAAATATAATAAACTGGGTTTGTGATGGGGTATCTTTTTATGACACGGCCTGCCAACAAAAAGCCATGTCAGGTTATGAAACTGAACTCAAAATTGTTTGCCTTTTTTTCTCTCTCCCCCCCCCCCCCCCCTCCAGCTTGTCAATACCTATTTCAATCACCAAATCACTACATCTTTCACGGGGCAGAGGTGTACTCCAACTCTGAGGATGAGACGTCCAGCTCCTGTGGAAGCGAGAGCGATGACTCCTGCTGCAGTGCTGACGGTATAGAAGAGGAGGAGGAGGAGGAGGAGGAGGAGGAGATGGAGATGGAGGAGGAGGAGGAGGAGGAGGAGGACAGTGAGGCTGAGGAGCCTTGCACAGCGTCTGAGGAGGGAGAGGGCCGCTCTAGAGACACACTGCCACACGAGGAGGCCAGCGAGGCCACTTCAAGTGTGCAGACGACAGACAATACAGCAGAAAATGTCCAGAATACCACACACCTTTAAAAAAAAAAAAAACTAGTTGTCTTTATTATATCTTGTTTTGTATATTTTTGTCCCCACAACCCCCCCCCTCTTCATTTGTCATAAAGTCGAGATTGTGTGAAACACACTTTTGCGTGCATGTGTAGAAAATGTCCCCACCCCACACACCCAAATATAGATTTTCCATTGAATCTTCAAAAAGCTTTGTCAAGTCAGTCAATGGCATTCTTTTCCTTATATTTGGCAGCTACTTTTTATGGTCAAGCTTGTATTATTTTTGTACTTTGTAACATGTAAGACAAAGAGTAGGTGACGGTCTTCCAAATGAAATTGAAAAAGTTACATTGTGTTCAAACATAAAGCCTTATAACTCTTCAATAAGCTTTCATTGGAGCGTACAGCACTGTTTTCTTCTTTTGAAATTGTGGTGTGTTTGTTACTTTTGAAAGCTGGTTAGAGTGTGACTGATTTCAGCAGGCTAATCTCTCTAGAGCTCTACTGTCCTGGGAAACTGCTGGACGTCTGTTTAGATTCAGCAGACCTGTTGAGTGTTTGATGACAAATCTGGTTTGAGCCAAATTGCATCTCAAACCATTTTTGTAACTTAATAGAGATATAGATCTAGATTATAACTAGATATCAGAATGAGACATTCTGAACACTAATTTACATTACAAAGTTGAACCAAGCTTAGCTGTACTGGGCTGGCCTGGTAATACATACAGTGCCTTTGGAAAGTATTCAGACCCCTTCATGTTTTCCACATTTCATTGTGTTATAGACTCCATTTAAAATGTATTAATTAAATTAAATTAAAATAATTCGCCATCAATCCACACACAATACCCCAGATTGACAAAGTGAAAACGTGTTTTTTGTCCATCAAGTCCATCTTAATGCAAGGATAATCGTTCATGTAATTTTGGAATTAATATATTTGGTTTTATAGGGTCTATAAGAAGGGTCCATAGGAATCAATTACACACTGTGTGGATCAGGTTGTCGTTATAAATTGAGAAAATGGAGAGGAACAAAACTGCTCAGGAATGTGACCCTGAGGCCTGGGGAGACTTACACAAATCTACAAAGTTGAATGGCTGAGAAGAAAAAGCACAGTCACTCTACAAAATTGGTCTATAACCAAGTGACCAAAAATAATCCCTTAATGGAAAAATAATCTCATATCCATAATTGTGCAAAAATGTGATACAGCAAAGCAAGTGGCTGGAAATGTGTTTATTTGGTTTCACTACAAAGCATTAAACTAGTGCCAATCCAGCACATGCAATGCAGTTTCTGCACCATCTCTCGTGTGAAGAAGAGTGGTAGCTGCATCAAGTTATGGGTATATTTGTCACTGGCAGAGACTGAGGAGTTTGTCAGGATCAAGAGAAAACTATAACATTTGCTGAGTTGGTAGTGACATCCTAATCTACACAGTGTAATTGATTCCTATGCAAATCAGAGACCCTATAAAAACATTCATTCCAAAATGAAATTAACTACTATCCTTGAATTAAGATGGAATCAATTCAACTTATTCAGTGATTTGTTGATGACGACATTCTTGCATTTTAGCTAATGTTAAGAGTGTCATAGCAAAGCGTCTGAATACGTACGTAGGCTACATGAGGTATTTCTGTATTTCAATTTGAATCAATTTACAGACATTTCAAAAACACTTGTTTTTGCTTTGGCATTCTGGGTTGATTGATGGCAAATTATTTTTTAATTAAATCCATTTTAAATTGAGTTTATACTTACAACAAAATGTGGAAAAAGTGAAGGGGCTGAATACTTTCCAAAGGCACAGCAAGTTGTGTAAAGCCCCTTATTGTTACAATGTTCTGTCTCCCATGAGATCAGCATTGAATGAAAAACATGCCTTTTCTACCTTGCATTATGCATCCATTACTTATATGTTAGTTGTATGGATACATGATGTTCCGATGTGAAATGCAAGTTCAGTTCACTGTAGGTAAGTGTCAGTGCTGATCAGATGATGTGGGGGGCATAGGTGTGTTTTAAACAGTGATGTAGGTAAGTGTCTGCTGATCAGATGATGTGGGGGGGGGCAGAGGTGTGTTTTAAACAGTGATGTAGGTAAGTGTCTGCTAATCAGATGATGTGGGGGGGGCATAGGTGTGTTTTAAACAGTGACTGGTAGAACATGGATTGAATGAGGATTGTCTGTTAGGGCTTTCACACCGGCAAAGAACCGTGCCGGTTGAATGAATGAATGAATGAAAGCTTTATTTCGAACATGTGAAAAAAGAAATAGTTATAACAACAAAAAACAAAACAAAACAAAAACAAGAAAAAAACAAAACACTATTAACTTTACATGTCCGAAAAGGAGTAGGAAGAAGCATAAGCTTATTTAATCCTACCCCTTCTCCAATACTCAGAGATTACTAATTAATAATCTGCAGTTAACTTCAATGTTAATATACTATTTTAAAAATTAAATCAAATGTATTTAAGTATTTACATATTTACCAACGATAGAAAACAGATAATGTAAATAAACAAATAATATGTGAAAACAACTGGTGACTATCAAAGCCCTTCTTCCTCCTCGTACCTGGTTCTACGATAGGAAGTGAACGAAGCTCCAATCATTTGACAAAATAGGGGTTAGGGGGTTCAGTCTTCTTCTGTAGTTCGTTTGACAAACAAATGATCTGATTATACAAAAAACTACATTGCCCCTATGCCCCCTTTGAGACTGATACTGACTTACGTCAACCACTGTCGCGAAGTCAGTGTCGCAAAACAGCTGATTCGAAGCCAACAGCTGATCAGAATCCAGAAGGACTGGGTTTGTTTTTGTTTTGTTTTCACATTTATAAACACTTTCTTTCTATCGAAAACAACTTGTAACACTGTATTGATGGAGGACATGGAGGAAGATGGTTTAGAGGTGAATGATGATGATCACAATCATAATAACTACCGTGACAGCAGTGGGCAGCATGGACCCACCCAGCCCTCATATGCACCTCAGCCCTCACCTGTCTACCTCTCCTTACCTGGCACACCTGTGCTGGGTACACAGGACAAGGGAACCCACGTGGTAAAGGTGTGTTCAAAGGTCGTGGATCCAGAGACTGACAACACTGCTCCTTCAGCTCCTCTTGCAGCAGGGTCATTTGCTCTGAACTCATCCTCAAAGTTTCGTAAGTTTTTAGAGAAATGTAAGGTGGCTAAAGCTTGTTGCTATGTTATTTTCACATGGAAGATAGTCTTTAGTTGGGGTTAGTCACATCAGGTGACTAGATTATAGCAATTGCTGTTCCTCCTCCTTTGTTTGATCTGCCCACCTCAGTGGAGTAAACCTCCTACAAGGGTTGGACCTTTGACTTGGAGGAATCATTATTGTCAGTGTCATATGTCACATGGTTGCATGATGATAACTAACTATGTCTTCTTTTTATCATTGTTCAGTAATTAACGCAATGACCGAAGAGGACTATAGACACACATACTGGCCAAACCTGGAGAAAGCCATTGAACACCTGCTGAAACAAAACCCTGTGGACTACATCTCCATATCATATGAACAGACGTATAGGTGAGACTTCAATGGTTGTGGTTAAGAGTGCTGCCTACCCTGAGATGGTCACGGTTGGTTGAATGGTTGGATCCCCCCCGGGCCCCAGCTGAGTCATATCAAAGATGGGGCTGATGCCTCTCAGCTTGGCCCTCAGCATGAAGGAGATGGATTAGGGGGTAAGGTGACTGTGACATACTGGCATCAAGTCCAGGTTTGGTACTTGGTACATCAAGCTGCCTCACGCTACAGAAACAGGAGATAGGCTTCTGCTCTATGGGCCATTTGGGCTTGTCTGTTTCAGGGCACAGGGCTACTTTCAGAGATAGGAAATGTTAGGATAGGTATAGCATAGCATAGAGTACAGCACAGTGTTTTATTTGTATAGTATAGTATAGTGGATAGTGTACATAGCCTTTATTTATGTAAACCAGCTCTTTTCCCTTCTTGTTTTTAGTTTTTTTTTCCTAACACCAGGGGAGCCCCCCCTCCCAAATTTCGTTGTATGGTACCTGTACTATATCAATGACAATAAAGACCATTCATTCATTCATTCATAGTTGATGTATACAGGGAAAGGAGTGTAAGAATAAATTGATTGAGAGAGTTGTATTTGTTTGTAGCTGTATTACAAAATGATGCATGACTCTTACTTCCTTGAATATTGTGTTGTTACTTGTGATGCCGTAGGATCTAAATGGTTTGTTTTGCTTTTTTACAATTTCAGTTACGTGTACAAATGTGTCTGTCAGCAACACTCAGAGCTGCTCTACAAAGACTTGATGTTGAAGATAACTACCTATCTACAGCAGATATCCTCTGATTTACAAGTAAGAACAAACTAGGTCCATCCATCAATAAGTTCACAGTAATTAATCAAAATACCTGTTAAGTATGATACCTAAACTACTAAATCATTTGATTTCTTTTATCAGACCAGTGCACCTGAGAATTTCGTTGAGAATTTTGACCATGCCCTGACCCGATATACTGCTGCCCTTCAATGCATAGTTCCTGTATTCGTCTACATGGTATGTATTCGTGTGAAGAGATCCATATGCTTATGATTAGAACTCTGAAATGATTAACGTTTTGTGTGGGCAGCTGATCTGCTCAGGCCTTGGACACATCACATTTAGTTGTGTCACAACTAACTTTGTTTCTAAAGGTGTTAAGTCTGTCACTGATCGACACAAAATACTGCATAATGTCAAAGAAAAATTATGCTTTAGAAATGTTTACAAATGAATAAAAATGTAACGCTGAAATGTCTTGAGTTGATAACCCTAACCCTTTAGTAAGTAAGTAAGTAACGTTTATTTATATAGCACCTATCACAGACCAGCGGTCACAAGCTCAAGTGCTTTACATAGGCTATAAAAACATAATTAAAGAGCAAAAGTAATAGCAGGTTAAAAGAAATAGGTTAACAAGTGAAAATAAAAACAAGAAACCAATAACAAGTGTACAACAAATAATATCAGGACACAGAAAGACAGGCTTCTTTTGGGGTTAGCCAAAAGCCTGTCTCTACAGGACAGTCTTGAGCTGTTTTTTAAATACTTCGACCGAGACCGCTGAAGTTCTAAGTTCCTTTGCTATGCCACTCCTAAAATATCTTCAAGTCACTCAATAAATTCAATTGAGTCCATGAAGTTCATGTGGTTTTGCAATCTTTGTTAGTCAGTAAGTTGTCTTTCCGCTCTATTGCCTATCATGGCATATTGTGGCATATTATTTATTAGATATACGGTACTTTACAAATCAAAATCAAGTCAATGTTTATTCATCATTCACAGGATACAGATGGTATCGGCACAGTGAAATGCTTGAACGAGCAACCTCTCAACCATGCAGTGTCCTCTGAGTATAATAACATAGCACAACAGCCAATAAGGCACAGTAAAGTAATAAAGACAGTAAAGTACTAAATACAATCAATAATAATTAGTCAATATAAGTGTAGCAATAGGGTGGAACATAGACAGATACATATTATAAATATAGCAGCAATGAAAGTGATAATATGTGAGTCTGTATGCATGTGTATGTGATGTGTCTGTGCTGAGGTTCCTCTTAATACAAAGGTGAGAGATATGAACAGTTTTGGTGTCAATTCATTCCTTTATCTTGAAAAATGCTATGACGCTAACATTGATGTCTCTTTCCTGCCTTTCATTGTTAGATATGGAATACATTTGCCATAAAACACCCTACTCGCATCCCTACAATAGATTTGTTATCTTTACAATCAGTTAGTTTTTCTTCTCCATTCTATGTTTTCAGAGTAAGTTCTACATTGAAACAAAGCTTAACAGAGACCTGAGAGATGATCTTATGAAGCTATTCACGCACCATGTTGCAGAAAAACACGTGAAAACATTGCTACGTGAGTATAGTGGTATACCTTCGTAGCTCTTTGAAGCATTGAAATCAAAACGATTCTCTTTTTTTTCAAAAAAGTCTTTGTCATGACATAAGGCTTGTGAATCTTGCAAAGTTGTGCTGTTGATATTCTGGTTCTGTGTTTTCACATTTTTCTCTCTCAGCTCTTCTCATCGAAGCCCATTCCATGTCTTTTCAAGTCAGACCTTCAACCATGGCTAGTGTGGTTAAAGGCCTTTATAGTCTCCAGCCAGGTAAGCCATGGCATTTTGTCTGCTGCTCATGTTTCTTTTTTGTGATCATTTTTAAAATTATTATTAACATTTTATCACAAATCAAACACGATACAAACAATAGCAACAAATACAACACAAAACAGCAGAGAAAAAAAACGTGAAAAGTGCTTTCATAGTACAAGCTGCTTCCGAGAATGACATCCACGTAACAACGTCCATGTAGAAGTATTGGCTCAGCCACTGTAGTGCCAGTCAGTTCAGTTCAAATGACGAAGACGGGTCATTTTAATTGGCCACCAAGTTGGTTTGGGTCGTGCAATTAAGTGTCTGTTAATCGCTGTTTTCTGTCTGTTTCAGAGTGGGCACAGTTAGCCCCAGATCTCTTCTCTAGATTCATTCCCCAAATGAACCCCCCGGCACTGGAGTCTCAGCTCTCTGACTATGCAGCTTATGACCAGAAGCTACAGATGGAACTATCCAAAAACGGCTTTCCCAGGTGAGATTTCTGAGGTTGACCGAATCTGTATGTACTGTATGTACAGTCATGTGATCTGTTGGCACATAATTATGTTTATCAACATGTTAAGTTGACTGTCACGTGGCAGAGATGAAGCAATATTGGCGGAAGAACAGAATTAACCAGCATCCTAAAATCAAATATGATCGAGTACTATATATTATTATTAATATGTATTTTTCATGTTATTCAATATGTGCTATATTACTATGATAGTGGTTCAACTTTTACAACAGCACACATTCTAGCCCATGCTTAAACCAATCCAATGCTTTTAGATGCACGAGTGAGTGGGAGTCGAGGAGGGCATGCACTGGGAGGAAGGATAGAGAATGGGACTGAAGCCCAGGTTTCTGATCAAAGGGTCCTTTTGTTTTGCAGAGGTGACCAATCTCGCAAGAGGGCCAGTGAGGAGATCGCTGTGATCACTTGTGATCTCCCGCCTTGAAAACCCCCCAGAAAACGTAAAAAAACAACACTTTTTTTTGTAATTTCCCCGATTCCCGACTCGTTTCCCCTTTCACCACCACCCTGTCACATGGGTTCTCTTTTTTCTACCAAGCCCCGACTGGTGTTGAAGCCATCATATTAATCACACGCTAATTTGGTGCTCTGGCTTGCTGGTGTGGTGTATCATTTGTGCCACAGATTCTGTGGGGGAGGGAGAGAGGGGTAAGGACCCGGGCGTTCCACAGAGTCGTCGTGCACAGCTTTCTTTAGCCCTATTGGCACAGGGCTAGTATTATCTGGGGACCTCTGGTCATTTGTA
The DNA here is from genome assembly GCF_963989245.1 of Nansenia antarctica. Classification (NCBI taxonomy): domain Eukaryota; kingdom Metazoa; phylum Chordata; class Actinopteri; order Argentiniformes; family Microstomatidae; genus Nansenia; species Nansenia antarctica. Next base: position 4,081,553 of record NC_137674.1, read on the forward strand.
ATAATTGCTGGGGTTGTCTGCGTTCTTAATCCCATGCGAATCGGCCATGTCTGTTATTTGGGATTTCTTCACCCCTTTTTTCTGCCACGTGTTCGAGAACTATGGAGCCCTGGAGTGGCCACAGAGAGGAAAAGGAAAGAAAACAAGGCCACCCCGACTACATTGAACGGGCGAATGGAGGCTTTTTAAAATGATTATTAAACCGCGTGTCTCTTCGCACGTCCAATCATGTTCATCTTCTTAGCAGCCATTGCGCTTGTTGTTCATAAAGCGGATGTTACACAGAGCCATCATGTCATCACATCCAGGGGATAATGTCAGTAAATCTGAGTTAAACACAGACTTGGCTTATCCCGTGCGAATGCGCCACACGAAACACAAACGTGGGGGGGGGGTAGTTTCTAAATTATAAGAGGTCCCCAGATAATACTAGTCCCGTGCGAATAGGGCTTTGGCCTTCTCTGAAAAGCACAGTGCATTTATCATGATGCTGTCAGTATTTGGTATTTATCACTGAGATGCTACAGTATGTATGTGTTCAAATGGATCTATTTGTGTTTCCTTCATTAAAGTGTGCCTTCAGCTTTGCTTTGTTGGGATTTTCAAGTTATTACCACTAACAGTAGGACATTAATTACAGGTTGACTACAGCAGTGCTAATCCTCATCTCTAAACTGCACCAGCCTGATCTCTGATTACTTAGATTATGACTAGGGATGGGAATCGACCAGAACCGGTTCTAATTGAGAACCGGTAACACATTTTTCGATACATCGGTATCAGTAACATCCGAGGGTATCGATTCTCTTATTGATGTCGGCATGTTTTGCATGTGCGCTGACAGTTGTCAGAGCGTCTGAACCATAGATATCAAGTCATGGCATCAAATGGCAGTCCGTATTAGTACGGGTGTAATATATTCTTGGCCACTGGTTGGTTTTGTGGCGCTATTCTGACTTTCAGTCCTTCACCAAGGGGAGAGCGTAATCTCCAAGGAATCAGGTCTGACAATTTTCTTGCATTCAGCCTGTTTTGTCTTCAAACCCATCACTGTAACATTCATCTACGTGTAACAAAACAGGTAATAATCCTGTTTATATATGGGATGAATTAACGTTCATTTAACGTACATTTTTCAATTTACTGTCAACATCACTAAAGTTAGCAACAGAAAGCTAGCTAACGTTAATATTAACACGATAGCGTAAAATTGTTGGCCGCCAGCTAAACGATGGTTGAGCGTTGAAACCAGAGCAGATTTCCAGAGTGTATTTACGAATGTATTTACGAATATGTGTTTATTATTAAGCTTCGTCTTTTGATGTGCTTGCTGCCTATAGCACAACCGTTGATGCTTGTCAACAGATGCTAACTGCATAAGAAGAAAACACTGACAGTTTTCAGCAGCCAGCTGCTCAAACTCATTTTATTTATGTTCAAATGTTATGTTCAGATATTATACACTGTGTTCAGAGACTCGAGATAATAAAACAGCTGCGTTTTGACGCTGAAAACATGTGTAGGCCTACTTTTTTTCCACAATTTATATGGAATCGATAATGGAATCGGTATCAATAACAACTTATCAATTCCCATCCCTAATTATGACTCTTGACAGCTGCTAGATTCTTCCCCCTCTGTTGTTGTACACATTGTGTACACAACATGTTGCTACATTTTCACTTTTGTGAAATACAAATGCACAAATGGGATCTAACTAGGGTTTAGTTAGACTCTTGGAGCTGAAAATTGAGTACAAATGTGTAGACTTTAATTTGATTAATTCTTTAAAAAATGTTTCACTTGTAAATCGACTATTACAACTTTTTAAAATGACTATATTGTTTTCTGCAACTTTTGCTCTTCACTATGTTGTTGAACCAGATTGTTTCCCGAGCATGCCAAAGATGATACACAGTTGCATTGTGAAATGATGGTATTGTTTTATAATACATTTCACCCATGTTGCTGCTGATCTTTTTTTTCATGAAGATGTGCAAGTTTGGTAATATGATAATGATGTACATGTGAATGAAGGTCAACTGATCAATGTGTTCTCTCAAGTTGCCCTGATGATGTTAACATTTTATCACAGCATGGTGACCAGTGTTATTGTCACAGAGCCATCTTTGTTACATGTGTAGGGTGAATGGAAATATTTAATACAGCTATTTGCACTGTTTAAAGTGTAATATGATGCTCACTTGCGACTTGATTGTGATTTATTGATTTCTTCTGGGGATGTCGGAGGTGGCTTACACATTGTCTTATGTACAGTTTTACATTGTTCTAATAAACAAATTCTGAAAATGACATTACCTGGCGTTACTGTGGGTTAGGGTGGCACACATGGGGCCTTGTGAGGGAGGAGTAACTACAACAGTAATAATAATGTATACTTTATTGGTTCCTGAGGGGGAATTATCTTTTAGATATGATGCCAGCAACCCTCCAGTCACCCGCTCAGATCCGTCTCCCTCCTGAGGCGGGGATTGAACCAGTGAATTATATATATATTTTTTTTTGATTTTATCCCTTTTTCACCCAATTTGGTATCCAATTGAACCCAACCTAGCATCCAATTATCCCCTGCCTATTGCGTAGGATCCGCCGCACGACCCCGTGGCCGGCAGCCCCAGAGGAGATCGCCAGGCAGACTAGCTGACTGGCTCCTCGAGCCCAGCACCGTTATTCCGGCACCGCTGTTGCGGGACGGATCCTTGTCCGGAAATAGTCCTATACCGTCCTCTGGAGCGGCCGCTCAATATGCCGCTCCCTGTGTGCCTCGGCCATATCCGGGTCTGGCGAGACCGGGATTCGATCCCAGTCCCCGGTGGGCAGCTTGCACTAGAGGCTAATGCTTAGACCGCTGCGCCACCGCGGGGCTACTTTATTGGTTCCTGAGGGGGCATTATCTTTTTGATATGATGCCAGCAACCCTCCAGTCACCCGCTCAGATCCGGCTCCCTCCTGAGGCGGGGATTGAACCAGTGACTTTCTGATAGCTGGCCGGACTCTCTAACCTGTAGGCTACCTGCTGCCCAATAAGCAGGAAACATTGAGCACAGTAGTTTCATTTCTCATGTAACACAGTGCTTTGATTAATAAAGGCTTTTCACACACAGGCATCCAAATCCACAGGTAAATGTAAAACCCTCAACACAAGACACTTAACACGCTAACTATTCTAGAGGTAACTTCCTGCATGTCCAGTTTGACCATAATATATGCCATTTAGCTGACGCTTTTATCCAAAGCGACCTCCATTGCAGTGAGTGCATACATTTTCAGTATATATGGTCCCAGTGGGAATCGAACCCACAACCTAAGAGTTGTCAGCGCCATGCCCTACCAACTGAAACTCAGCAGTATGCCCTTGTGTCTTGTTGAGACTTTGCAATCATGCCCACTTTTTAAAAATGTATTATATGAATATTAAGAAGAAGTCAGTGTTTACAATTCTACTGTTGGTATTTCCAGTCCAGGCCCCTTTTCAACTTAAGTCCCCTGAGTACACTCGTTTCTCACACTAGTAATCTGCTGTGGTAACATTAGTGTGTCTGAGGCTCAACAAGGGGCATCTAATTCTGTAGAGTGGTGGGTCTTTTGACAGACTATCGTAGGTGCTCTTACTGAAGGAGGAATCCCTTTACAGCTCATCCACCCCCTGTCCAATGAGGTGGGACGCCACCCAGACACATGGTTCAGTGCCACCCCAAAATAACTCGCGACTAGTGCGCTGACAAATGTTACTACTTTAACGGGTGACCGGTTGCCCTAGCTACTTGCCTCCATATTTCCCTGTAAACTCCAAGGTTAATTCTACAAGAGAGTAGGAAGCCTGGGAAGCTGCCTGTGGCCTTCATTTCCCAGGTGTCCACCTCCGGAGGACCGGGATCATAGGTGCGCTCCAAGGTTGTCAGCTCTGAACGGAGCCAGCTGGGTGTATTTGAAGGTAAAACACCCCCCCCCCCACCCTACCCTGTTACCTGTTGTTTATAATGCTATCCTTATTGATCGTCATTTGGGTTCATGCATCATCAACCACATAAGATTTATGTATACTCTGCAAGTGTCACAGGGACGTTACTTTATTGGGTGAGTATGAGCGTCTAATTTGTTTTTATTCTGGAAGAAAATTTGTGTTTGTCAGTTTGATTAATTCTGTCTTGAACCTGACTGACTTCATGTGCTGACTTCAGTCCATTTATTTCCAATCTGTTAGGGGTCTGACAACGTCAGTCAGTGTCCCCTTCAAATTGCAAATAAGTCTATTAAAAGTCACTAGATTTACTAGAACAGGTCTAGGTGATCAAATCCTTGTTAGTATAAATATAGCACACAGGCGATGCAGGCGGGGGGGGGGGAGAGGGGGGTTCTTGCTTTTCATGATTTTTTTCATGTAAACTGAGCCCTTACTATAATTAGATATGACTTAGGGGGCTTGGAGGCTGTTTGCAAAGGATTCATGTACACAACAGCTGCAGCTGCAGGTCTGTTGGAAGGGCATTGCTGCCTCTCTTAATTGCACTTATTTGAGTGTCAGTAGCATCTGTGTACCCTATCCTGTTTCTGGATTCAATACCAACCCATAGCTGGTTTCAAACAATCTGTTTAAAGGCTGTGCAGCACGATGGGGAGAATAACTGTTAAATGCACTGAGAGCAGTCAGTGTCATGTGAGATCCAAGCATGAAAGTAATATTTGTCTGGAGCCAAGAATAATGGGACAGTGAAGCATTTTCCTTCTTTTGCCTCCCACACTCCAAAGGTTTGATTTACAATTACTATGGGGCTAAAGTAACTTAGCATTCGTTTTTATTGGATTGTATTTGTATTCATATTGGTTTCACCCCTCAGAAATGACAACACTTGTTATGCATAGGCCCCCCCCCCCCCTATTGGGTACCCAAAAGTGATTTATCAAATGTCCAAATGAAGCATTCATGTTTATTATTTGGTTGACAATCCGTTGCATGCAATAACATGGGGCGGCTGTGGCGCAGGAGGTAGAGCCGGCGTCTTATGATCGCAAGGTTGGCAGATCGGCGGTTCGAGCCCCAGCAGGCCACATGTCGAAGTGTCCTTGGGCAAGACACTGAACCTCAAATTGCTCCCAATGAGTGGACTGGCGCCTTGCATGGTAGCTTCCCGCCATTGGTGTGTGAATGTGTGTGTGAATGAGAGGCCGTTGTAAAGCGCTTTGGAATAAGGCGCTATATAAGTGCAGTCCATTTACCATTTATCAAATGTCCAAATGAAGCATTCATGTTTATTATTTGGTTGACAATCCGTTGCATGCATTAACTGGCAGAAGTCTGCGACCTATTGATCCCACCAGATGCTGTCCGCCTTCTCTAGTGATGCTCTGTCTGGCCTGTACTGCAGACACCTTCAGTTGTCGTTTGTTTTGAGGATGTTTTGACATTTTTGTCTCCTCTTTCAGCAAATTTCATTCAGCAAATAAAATGTATTTTCAATAGGATGTTTCTGGAGATGGATGGATCAGTGACTGGTGAAAGAAAGAAAGGATGATGCTAGGGAGTTGAAAGGTTAGATAGATATAAGGTTGGAAAGATAGAAGGTTATATAGATAGTGTGTTATAATGTCATCGGTAGATAGATAGATAGATCGATCGATCGACCCATCCAAAATGGAGAAATATGGATAAACTACTTCTCCAATGTCTGAATGATGGGATGAATAAACAGCAAAAACGCATACAAGATAAACTACAAAGTTTAGAGTCAATCATAAATGACTACCAGAACCCACTAGACTCCCAAATGACACTAAAAGAAGTACAGGGGGGGAAAAAATCACTTGAAACCAAGAAGGCCTGTGGTGTTGACGGCATCCTAAATGAAATGATAAAATTCACAAATTCCAATTGGCTATATTAAAACTCTTCAACATTGTTCTTAGCTCTGGGATCTTCCCCAATATTTGGAACCAAGGACTGATAATGCCGCTCCACAAAAGTGGAGACAAATTTGACCCAAATAACTACTGTGGGATCTGTCAACAGCAACCTTGAATCCTCTGTATGATCTTCAACCACAGACTCCCATACTTCTTCACTGAAAACAATGTCCTAAGCAAATCCCAAATTGGCTTTTTACCAATGTGTCGTACAACAGACCATACCTTCACCCTCAGCAGCCTAATTGACAACCAAATAAACAAAAACAAAAGCAAACTATTCAACTGTTTTGTTGATTTTAAAAAATCTTCGATTTGATTTGGCACAAGGGTCTGCTATACAGACTGTTGAAAAATGGTGTTGGAGGAAAAAGCTATGACATCATAAACGCAATGTACACTAACAACAAGTGTGCTGTTAAGATTGGCAAAAACACACACAGACTTCTTTTCCCAAAGCCGGGGGGGTTAGACAGGGATGCAGCTTGAGTCCAACCCTCTTCAACATATATCAACATATATCAACAAATTGGCAAAGACATTAGAATAGTCTGCAGCACCTGGCATCCCCCTAGTAGACACAGGAGTCAAATGCCTACTGTTTGCTGATGACCTGGTGCTGCTGTCCCCAACCAAAGAAGGGCTACAACAGCACCTTGATCTTATGCCAAATTCTCCCAGACCTGGGGCCTTGACAGTGGATCTCACCAAGACAAAACCCCATTTGACTAAACCAAATTATAAGAAAACAAAAAGAAAGTTACCTGACACATTCAAAAGAATCCACCAAAAAACCAGAGCAACATGGATTGCTCTTTGGCCCTAAACAGAGAATACAAATGGCAGAATACCTGAGTACTGTGACCGATCCAAAAAGAAACGATTGACTATGTACAGATTCAGTGAGCACAGCCTCGACATCGAGAGGCCACCACAGGCAGATCTGGCAAGACAGACTGTGCACCCACTGCACACAAAATGAATACTGAATACGTATGTACATGAGGTATTTCTGTATTTCAATTTTAATACATTTACTGAAAAAAGTGGTTTTGCTTTGTCACTCTGGGGTATTGTGTGTGGTTTGACTGCAAATATTTTTTTATTTAATCTATTTTAAATTGAGGCTATAACACAACAAAATGTGGAAAAAGTGAACGGTTCTGAATTCTTTCCGAATGTACTGTATATATGTATGTACAGTATAATATACCGGTATATCACAGCTCTTTTTAATAATTTCTTCATTGAAGAATAAAGAATAAGAATGTGTTCAGCAGGCCTCCTTTTGTTTTTCTTCAAGAATCCTGAAAGTTCCATGACAGTTGCAGTAACACGGGAGCTCACAGAATGTTGGCCTGAATCAACATTCCACCATGTTAACTGGATGAGAGGTTTTGGAGGTACAGAAAACCTAATAGTTTAATAGGTATCAAATGAGTTGATATTTTTGAGATTCTGGCTCATTTTCCAGTTGAAATCACGGTAACAGCTTAAAAGGTATAAGATCGGCAGTGGTAGAAAAAATGGCATCTTTTGGTTCCCAGAGACCTCCATGTCCGCAGCCTCCTCTCAGATGTATTATTTGGAGACTATGCTGTGTTCATCACAGCATTATATTACATGCATTCATAACTATTCAATGTGTGGAAAGTAATTGTTTTATTGGAGTAACTGCCGGGGTTTTCTGCAAAAGTCACAATTGCTTCTTTTCTTTTTCATCCATAGCATGCAAGAGAACAACGTGGACCAACCTACATCATTGGCTCAGCTCTTGAGAGAGAGTTATTTGGCGGAAGCACGAGTGCATCAGAGACACAGCGAGATGAGCCGGTCAGACTCCTCCTCCTCGCAGCGGCTCGTCTACGGGCCTCTGAAAGGCAAGGCCGAGGACTCAGTAGGGCAGGAAGACCCTCCTCCTCAGTTCCCAGACCTCTCCGCCTTCCTCAGTCAAGAGGAACTGGACGAAAGTGTCAACCTGGCGTGCCAGGCCATCGGACATGATGATCGTCGCGAGGAGAGGACAGAGGCCAAGGCCCACGTTGTCCCCTCTGCCGTCCCCTCCGCCCAGCCAGGCCCCCCGGACAAAAAACAACTCCAACTGCCAACACACAACGCACCGTTCTTATCAGACAGACAGATCCACCAACCGTCAATTCAGCCAGACAGACAGACTCAGCCAGACAGACAGATTCAGCCAGACAGGCAGATTCAGCCAGACAGACAGATTCAGCCAGACAGACAGACTCAGCCAGACAGACAGATTCAGCCAGACAGACAGATTCAGCCAGACAGACAGATTCAGCCAGACAGACAGACTCAGCCAGACAGACAGATTCAGCCAGACAGACAGATTCAGCCAGACAGACAGATTCAGCCAGACAGACAGATTCAGCCAGACAGGCAGATTCAGCCAGACAGACAGATTCAGCCAGACAGACAGATTCAGCCAGACAGACAGATTCAGCCAGACAGACAGATTCAGCCAGACAGACAGACTCAGCCAGACAGACAGACTCAGCCAGACAGACAGATCCACCAACCGTCCATTCAGCCAGACAGACAGACTCAGCCAGACAGTCAGATCCGCCTACCGTCCATCCAGGCAGCCAGACAGTCTTTCCAGGACAACGCGATGAGGAACAATAGGACCTCCAGCGAGCCCCTTGAGGATTTCAAGAGGCCAGGGAGGAACACCCCTTACGGCCTGGAGAACCAGTCCAAGAAGGAGTTCCTCAACAAGGCGGCGGATTTCATTGAGGAGCTCTCCTCTCTCTTCAAGGCCAACAGCTCCAAAAGGATGCGGCCGCGGTCGTGCAAACCTCACAGGAGCAGACACCAGAACAAGGCCCAACACGACGGCACTGTTTTCTCCCTGAACACAGACGACAGGGAGCGGCCTGTTGCCCTCGATGTGGAGAGGCCTACCCCCACGCTCAGCTTTCAGTCTCAAGCGGACCCGGGGTTTGAGCATGAACCCGACTTCACCATGCAGGACTGCTGCGGGAACGCTGAGGAGCAGTACGGCCCAGGGGCCCTGGATGAGGAGATGGATGAAGTTGAGAGCCCTGCCCTGCCTGAGAGCATGTACCCCACAGCAGAGCCTATCTGCGAGCCCCCGCTCTTCATCCAGAAGCTGAAGAGCAGGGAGGTTCCCGAAGGCAGTAAGGTCCAGCTGGACTGCATCGTAAGAGGGCTTCCACTACCAGAAGTACGGTAAGGAAAAGCAAAAACACAACTAACTTAACCTCTACCCTGGTGCGAATCTGACCATGTATGTGTTTTTGGCGTATTTGTGAGTTATAAATAAGCAGTCAGTCTACTTATTGTGTTTAGCTGGCTAGATGATTTTAATGTCCCGTGCTGCCCCCTGGAGGTGGCTGCTGTCACTTGCAGTCTCTTTGAAACATCTCTATGTTTTCCTCGTTAAAAGTGTAATACCGTGAGAACTCCGCTGGTCCAGTCAGTCTGTAGTGCAGTGGCGGCCAACACGCGGCCCGTAGACGCCCGTAGATGTATATATATATTGATATATATTATTGATATATGACTAGGTCATGTGTCAAAGTCGAAGGGATTTGACAGAAATCTACGGACTCATTTAGAGAACGGACAGGAGGCTGGTGGAGAACAGCATTAGTAAGTGTACATTTGTAACGTGGTATAACTTTGTGCGCCAAATTGTAAAATTGTCACTTTAAAAATGAACTAATATATTACTGGTAATGGTGTTGGTGGTAGTAATGCGATGGAGTCATGCGTGCGTGGGAGGGGCCCAGAGCCACACACGAGTCACATGTGGCCCCGCATTTAACACCAAGTTGGCCCCCACTGCTGTAGTGAGTCAGTATGGTCAGATTACACTATAAGTAAGGATCTGGCTCCATCTGGAACATTTTTTTTTTTTAAAGGAATACACAGTATGAGAGAAGTAAAGGATTTGAGGGTGAGTGAATATGACATATTTAGCCTACAGTATGTTACATAAAGGTGACACCTGAAGTTTTGAATGTTGAGAAATGAGAATGTAGTTGACATGGTCAAACATGGCAACCAGTGTTCAACCAGAATAGTCATTCAACACAGTTTCAAATAGTTTGTCTTCTTTCATCTGTTTCTTTCTTAATTATCACATAATTTCATTGTTTGGTACCTCCCAAATGTCGTTGTTTGGTACCTGTACTATATCAATGACAATAAAGACCATTCATTCATTCATTCATACCTTACTTTAGAATTACCACTAGTTCATATAGATACAAACCAAGTCAAGTATTCATCAGCTATAGTAAGGCTCATTCTAAACTTTTTTTAAACAAATGTTAAAACATTTTAAACTGTAATTCTGGAAGTGTTAGGGCATCTATGATGTTACTACACCCATACTCTACTAGTGCCTTTAGAGAGATGGGAGGGAAACACAGAGTAGTACAACTAAGGGCCTATTGGTTATGAGTTATGACAAAGCTCTCTGCACGGGGAATGTCAAGACAAACGAGAGAGACAGCATGTTTGAGAGATGACAGCAAACAGCTCTGTGTGTGTGTGTGTGTGTGTGTGTGTGTGTGTGTGTGTGTGTGTGTGTGTGTGTGTTCGTGTGTGTGTGTGTTCGTGTATCCCGGGTTATGTCCGGAACATTAATCATATTGTGTGCATGCATTAAACTAACACTTGTCTTGAGCCACAAGAGTTTTTAAATGGAAATATAAAGTTATTTTTAAGTTATATCGACATAGCAAAGTGTTTTTGGACTGGATTGTGTGTGGAGCACCATACAGGTACATGCCTATACCCTAGTTTTAACACACAATGAGGGCTATTTGCTCTAGACATTAAGGTAAAGAAATGTCACAGGTTGAACAGTTGTGACTAAATTGTATTTTTGCTCAAACTGATAGAGAAACACAGGAGGTCAGAATAAGAGGGGGGGTTAAAAGCCACACTGAACAATGCTCTAACCCTAACTATTGAAATGTTCTTGTCACTTTAAGAATACCAGATTGACCCTAACCCTAACCTTAACCCTAACCCTAACCCTTGTAAAAGAAGTTTCCAAACGTTCTTGGTCACAGCAGTTTTGTCAGAGTATTTCTTACAGAAATATGAAGGTAGTACTTTGTATGGTAGTTCATGTATTGGTGTGGGTTTTGTTGGGTTATGATTTAGTGTTTCATAATATTGTTTTCATACATTTTTACGTGCATGTGTTTTTATGCTCTCTGTGCTTTATTCCTCTTGAAGTGTCACCAGTATTTGGTAAAGAGTGTGTCCATCTCAGCCTATCAAAATGTAGCATTGTGCTTTAGTTCGTAAGTTGTATTCCTATTCCCAGTCAGTGTATTAGGCCAGTTGGAGTACTAGGAGTTGGTGTGGTTCTGATTCATACCTCATGTTCTCTCACATACGCCATGTCTGCTCTGCATCATAACTTTAGGGTTTAGTAGCTTCAGGGAATAGTATTGACCGTATTCTTAGTCTTTTTATAGTATTGTGTAGCCTACGTGATTGGGAGACCCAGTCATAGCTATAGGCTCTGCTGGGCCCTGGTGGGGGGGCTCTCCTCTCTAGTGTTGGAGTGAAAATAGCCATGACAGGTGCAGCTGACTATGATGGGACGAGCCGTCTCCTCTACTACTCATACTTTCAATTTAGACCCTTACTCACTTAGTAATGACATGCTCTGCCAGATGGAACATAGGCAGTACATGCCAGTGATGTCGAATTTAAAGAAAGATATAGTATTTATTATCTTCAGAACATCAATCATTCTTCCCATGTGTGGCGAGTGCGTATGGTGGCATGGAAGGGTGGTGTGGCATCTAATTTTACACAGAAAGGCATAGCCAACCAGGACTGACCATTTCCCCCTGACCTGCATATAGCTTCATCACTAGCCAGACAAACTTATTGAGCAATATACTTGAGCTATTGACTGTCATAGAACTGGCGATACAAAACAAAATGCAGTATGTGATGACACTGAAATGAACGTTTGTCGTGTGTTTTTGCAGATGGTTCTGTGAGGGGAAGGAGTTGGAGAACTGTCCTGATGTCCAGGTCATCAATAACGGCGAGCTGCACTCTCTGATCATCGCTGAGGCGTTTGAGGAAGACACAGGACGCTACTCTTGTTTTGCTTCCAACTTCTACGGCACAGACTCAACATCTGCAGAAATCTACATTGAAGGTGAGTCATCGTGAGTTTTGACCTTTTTTCTCCATCAAGAGATAAGTACTGAATAAGAATTGTGAAACATAATATAGATATTGAATTCATTATATTGGTTCTTCTTGGTCCAGCAAGTTAATCATACAAAACTAAGACATTCTTAAGTGGTGAGTTGTATGTGACTCTATAATCTCATGTTGCAGGTGCCTCATCTACAGATTCTGAGGGTGAACAGCACGTTGAAGCTGTACCACAGTGAGTATCCTCAAAATGTAATTGGGAAAACAGGAATATTTGGAACACTTAAATAGGCATAGGAGATGCTTATCAGAGTGATTTGGGTAATCATGAATATGTAAACGTGAATAGAGTATCACTCTGAATGAGTGACATCATCATAATTGGTTCCCTTCAATTTATTAAATTGTATAAATAAACCCCAAAAATAATAAAATATGATAACATTTTTTAAATTATTATGATTATTTCAGGCAATAATACAAGGGAGTGGTAACAAACAATTAAACACAGGAGAGAAGTACAACATTCTATTATTTTGTGAAGTTTATTTCACTGCCTCATGATAAGATACTGCTTATGGGATGATTGTAATGTAATGTTAACACAGTAAAAACTATTACATGACATACATTACTATACATCACAGTAAATGATACGTCTGTATCTTGTAAAGATATATCTCGTCTCCCTTGTAAATCCTGCAGGCAGCAGGAGAAGAGCCCAGCTCAGCCAGCCCCATCTTTACGTCCGGCGGCCGGCGCCCCTGTGTCTGTGTGTGAGGAAGACCTCTCGTCCCTCCTCACCCCCGTCTGCACTGAGGAGCAGCAACAGGGAGTCACCTCACAGCCATCCAGCCAGGTCGTCGTTGAGTCTCTGCCAGCCCAGATAACAATGACTGTGCCTCCTGTCCCAGAAGTCTCAGTGGCACCACCCACCCAGGTGGAGTCTACCACTAGTCTGCTCCCCGGCCAGGGAGTGTTAGCACCTTTACCTGTCCAGCTTGTCTCTGCTCTGCCACCTGTGGACGCGGCATTTCCACCAGTTCAGGAGGTCTCGGCACCGCCACGTGCCCTGGTTACATCCCCGCCGTTGCCTGTGCAAACAGTCACAGCACTGCCTCTTACCCAGTTGGTGTCATCTACTCTGCCTATCCACGTGGCTCCCAGTCAGCCGTCTATGCCTGAGGTAATATCATCATCTGGTTATAATAACTCACAGACACTTGGAACAGAAGTTTTAAAGGATTACAGACACCTTGAAATACACCCTTTCTTCTGTTTTCTGTCTATATTCATGCAATGAATTGAGTATTTGACATTGTGTTCGTTTTACAGACTTTGACATTTATATATCACGTTTGAGTTTAAGTTTGGTTACTTTGTTGATGGTGTCTCGTTTTTTTTTCTTCTTCAGAGCCATCACGTTAACGCTGACAGCTATCCTCAAGGTTTGGACGGGAGACCTATAATGGCTGCCCCCGTGTTCACAAAGGTGCGTTCGTCCTGTCCACATCGTTGATGAATACAGGAGTAAGACTGACGATTACCCCTCTCCCCCTCCCATGTGTCCCCAGCACTACCTTAATTATACTTTATTCTATTTATTTATTTTGCTTCTTTTTTTATTACTACTCGATCTTTTCAGTTTGCAAAGCGTCTTTGAGTGTCTAGAAAAGCGCTATATACGTCTAATGTATTGTTATTATTATTATTATTATTATTATTATTATTATTGTTATTATTATTATTATTATTGTTATTATTATTATTATTATTATGATTACAGCAAAATCCATGATGAAAATATCACAAGTAGAACATTCACAAGATCACACTTGACGCATCATTTTAGTATTCAATGTTATTATCAATGATATTTATGTATGATGAACTCATGAGAGATTATGCACACACTGCTTGTCTCTTCAGAGTCTGCAAGACCTACTGGCATCGGAGGGCCAGCTGGTGGTGCTGGAGGGCCGTGTGAAGGGGGTGCCCTCCCCCAGGGTGGACTGGTACAGAGAGGGAACCGCCATAGAGGACTCCCCTGACTTCAGGATCCTGCAGAAAAGTAGGTCCTGGTCAGGCATAGTGTATCTTTTTATTTTATTATTGTTTATTTGGCAGGGACAGTGTACATCAAAGAATGCACCGGAATTAGCCAAGAAGGCTAGTTTTCATCCGTAGTCCCAGAACAGCTTAAAAGGAAAGACAGGCATTGGACATTACATTACATTGCATTACACATTACATTACATTGCATTACACATGGTTAGCATATTATTATTTTTTCACTACTCTCCCTGCTGTTTACGTCTATTCTCTCTCTCATACAGGTTCACCCAGTTCTCAGTTCTCACTGTTATGGAACACTTTTTGTAGTCATTACATGTTAGCATTATGAAAACACTAATTGTTGCTAACCCTAATTTGCATTATCAAGAGCATTCTTAAGTGAAATTGTAATCAGGCAGAGAATTAAATATATTGTTCTATTTCCTTCTTTTTGTTTAGAGCCTAGATCCATGGCTGAATCAGGTATGTTGTTTACAAAAGGCAAGACTGTCATCCATTAATAAAAGTGTATACACATTCTTTGAAATGGGACACATGAATGTATTTGGTTGTTTTGTGTGTGTGTGTGTGTGTGTGTGTGTGTGTGTGTGTGTGTGGGGGACTTATTTGTTCTATTATGTCACAATGTCCAAGCATAAGATAAGATGCTGATACAAGTAACACAAATACTAAATATGACTGGTTATCTTCATAAATAGACCTGTTATGTGATCACGTCCCTGAGATGTTTACAGAGTCTGGCTCAGCTTTTGCTTGGAGCAAAAGCCAACGCTGCTTTCCCCCGACTCTCAACCATATAAGGAAGCTTCACAACCTGTGTCAAACTCCTCTGGTCACAGAAGCGTTCAATGTGTCTGGGCCACAGTTGTGTAGCTGTGTTAAGCCAGTGAAAACAACTCCCATTGATATTTGACTGCTTCTTTATCTTAGAAATCATCTCACAGAATATAGTTATGCAGCAGACCCATTTTAGAATATAGAGGCTGTTTTCGTTACATCTGCCTATGATAGTGTCATGTCAAATACTTGGCAAGTTTATCGCTCTCATGTTGTGTCCTCTCTAGAGGAAATATGTACTTTGGTCATTGCTGAAGTCTTCCCAGAAGATTCTGGAACATTCACTTGTACTGCAAGCAACAAATATGGAACTGTGTCCAGTATCGCTGCACTGAGGGTGAAAGGTAATTGTCACTGTTTCACACGTTTAGATTTGACAAATGACCGTTTTTAAAAAAATATGTTGAATATATATATTAACACGTAGTTCATTTTTTAACCCGATTAGGCAATGACACCAACAGCAATCATGTGACAACTCTAAGTAGCTCAACTGTGTCCACCCAAGCTGCAGAGACCTCTTTGCCAGATCTCACAGTCCCAAGCCTGAGGCCTCAACCTGAGGCCCCGGTGACCAACAGTCTAAAGCCTCACTCCAGTACCATCCGCCTGGACCCCCTCAACTCCAGTACCATCCGCCTGGACCCCCTCAACTCCAGTACCTTACGGCTCGACCCTCTGAGTACCAGTACTCTCCGCCTGGATCCTCTGAGCTCCAGCATGCTGCGCCAGGATGCCCTCAGCGCCAGCCATCCCAGCCTGGACCCACTAGGCCTCAACAGCAGCCCTCGTCTAGGCCCTCGAAGCTCCAGCGCACCACGCCTTGACCCACATTACATGAGCACCATCCACCAAGACCACCTCCCTAGCTCCGGAGGGTACCAAGACCCTCAGAGCAGCGGCGAGGTGCCCTCACCTTTCAAGTCCCTCTCAAACCCAGTTTTAGTCGAGTCTCAAAGCTCCGGTCTCAAGACTCAAAACCATGACGATTCTAAACTCTTCCCGATGTCATCCGACCCTTCCGCTGGTGGGATAACTAAAGTGGAGGGGGCGATCACCTGTACCCCTCCGCTATCTGTACCCGCACCATCGGTGCCCCTCCCAGACCCCCCCACCTCCTGCCTCAAGCCTGGGGTTCTGGTGAACCACAACGGTTCTCGCTCCAGCTCTAGAGCGGGCCTTCGTGTGCACTTCAGACTGCCTGAGGATGAGGAGGATGAAGAGAGTGACGCATCCAGCGGCCAATCACCTGAAGATATGTCTCAGGCATTGGCCAATAAGGAACCGCCACCGGTATTTGCCAAGCCCAAACTGTGAGTATGTTCACATTTGTTCAAAAGGACAGGAAGTTTACAGTCTAAGGCTGTAGAAGGAGAGAATGTTGTTTAAGTAGGAAAAACTTTCCTTAATCGGAAAGTGACATCAGTCAACTATGTTGTGGACAGTTTGACGACAAACCCTTTCCTTCATCATGGTAATTCCCTGGATTTCTACCTATACTAATAATGATGAAATATGCTAGGTCATCAAGTCAATGAGTGGGATCAAGTCAATGAGTGGTATTAGTCTTTTGGTCCTTACTTTGAGATATAGCAGCAGAGAGTTTTGTTTTTAGAAAAGTAAACATTGGAGGGGGGAGTGTCCTTATCGAGCTCCCTGTCTCCCTGTCTCAGCTGCTGTATTCTAGTTTTCATTTAACTACTGACCTAACCATGTGGAATTTCTATCTACCCAAAAGGAAGGAAAACTATATCGTCATGTAAGTGCAATTATATGCATTTGCACATTCTAGAATCTTTACACATACAGTAGTTGTCATAGGGATAATTCTCTTTTCACCACAATGCTATAAAATGTTTTTTTGGGGGGGGGTTTAGGATGTAGGGATAAAACGTTATTTTCTTTTCATTTTAATTTGACTTAGCTTAAGTGACATTGGCTATATTGAATGAGAAGTGTATCTCAGTAATAGCTTCAACTGAAAGCCATGTCAAAGAAAGATAAAACATTTGGGTATAAAAGGTTGAGAGAGAAGAGAGAGGATGTTTTTTCCTTATCGTACCATGAAGGTTTTCCTAAACTGAACACTTACGGATGAATACATCACAGACATTCCCACATGCAGTTCATGGACAGTGCTGAGAGTTTTGAATGTTCCCTGTTGGCTGTCCTTAAAAGGGAAGACAATTACCCCAAGCCTTACCGTACTGCAAACGGGTATGTAGTGACGCTGTAGACATATTAAGGCTTTTGGATACATATCTGATGTTCAACTGTTTTATTACGCAAAGTTGTCTATTCAGCAGTGTTAGTGAATATCCTGATTCCTCCTCTCACCTTACTCCTCCTTTGAATTAATGAATGAATGAATGAATGAATGAATGAATCTTTATTTCGAACATGATTTAAAATAAAAAATAACAAATAACAAATAACTAATATGTAGAGTACAGTCCTATCAATTGTTTGAAAAGGAGTAGGAAGAAGTCTAAGCTTATCCTGTCCTACCCCTGTTTATACTTAACAATTATACTTACATTATATAATCCAATTAATTAATACATATATTTCAGTATCATCCGTTCTAATACTTTTTCATTCTTAATATTGATACAACACAAAATAAATAAATAAACATAATGTGTTTGACGTCGCTCCTCAGGGACCCGGTCCAGCTCCAGTTCCTCCATAACCAGGTCCTGCTGGAGCAGCAGCAGGAAGGAGACCCTCCGGGCCAACAGGAGGTGACAGCCTGGCCTGCCCGGACACACCACCACCACCACCAGCCCCCCCACCAGCCCCAGCCCGTGCTCTCACCCACACCCACCCCCACGCCCCCACACACCAGCCACCCGACACCCACATTAACCACGGCTTTACTAAACTCCACCCCTGTAGTGAGACTGAACTCTACTCCCGTGGTTAACACTCCACCTGCACCTCTGCCGCGCTCTACCCCGGCCCCCTCGCTGTACACTACCCCTGCACCTCCACTGAGCACTACCCCGGCACTCTCGCTGTACACTACCCCTGCACCTCCACTGAGCACTACCCCTGCCCCCCTTATGAGTACTCTGCCATCTCCTCCCCAGCTAAAGACTGCTCCTGCACCTGTTATGCCCCCCCCTTCACCTGCCCATCTGTTCAGCACAGCTCCCATACCCCACCTGAACACCACCTCTGCGCCTCTGTTTAGCATAGCACCCGTCACCCAACTGAACACCATCCATGCATCCCAACTCAACATAGCCCCTGCTGCATCCGTGCCGAAAACGTTACCTAGCGCTCCCCAATTGAATAAACCGTATGCACCTTATCTGAGTACAGCCCCTACTACGGCGTCACTTCGCTCTATCCCTGCGTCTCTGAACAACCATGCTCCCGCGTCATTTCAGAACACCTCCTCCCCCTCTCCCCTGCTGAGAACGACTCACGCCTCCCTAATGAACCTGGCCCCCTCGTCGCAAAGCTTCAACTACGCCAGGCCGAAGGAGTTCATCGTCGCCCAGGCTCTCTCTCCGGTTGCGAGTCCGTCCCCAACGGAGGTCCCCGTCCCCGTGCCCCAGGAGCTGGCCGCTGAGCCCCGCCCCTCCTCGGCGAACTCCTCCACAGCCAACCAGTTCTACCCCCAACCGCCCAGAGTGTTCCCGACCAGAGTCCTCAAGTCGCCCACCAGCCCGCAGTCCAACGTGTCCTCGCCCACCTTGTTCCCCCCCGCCTTCTTCAACTCTATGTTCGCTCTGCGGCCACAGTCGCCCCCTCAGGCTGCCTCCCCCACCTCCAGCAGCTCCACCCCCAGCCCCATCCAGAACCCTGTGGCCTTCCTCAGCTCCGTCCTGCCGTCTCTGCCCACCTCCCAACCCACCAACGCCATGGGCCTGCCCAGGAGCGCGCCGGTCGGGTAAGAACCTCTCCTCTGTTCTATGACATCATCAGGTTCCAATTCTGTATTTCTAATACATCTTTTTTTGCAAATGTGTCCGTTGTGATGTGCAGACTACCTCAAGGCATATTGAAGAAGTTGCCCAGAAGCCGTTTATTGTCAGATGATGATATTCGGGACAGCAGAGAAACCCTCCTCCATGATATTGAGAAAAAGCTTCGGTTCAAAGATGATGCTATGCATGTTGGACAACAGGTATTGAGGACCCCTCCAAATGTACAGTTCCTCTCTCAGGCTCAGTGTTTGATCTACACTAGATTTGGTTAACCTCTGAACATGCAGCTAAATTAATGAGTACTTGGCTGATGTAGCGGTGTGGCTGAAGTGAAGTCGAGATATTTCGAGACAATTAAACATCTGAACATTTGAAACCCATTTTTTGGGGGTAAAATAATATGAGGTGGAGACTCCATTTCTTAGTTTGTATTCCTATACAACAGTTCCATTTAGTTCTCCTAGGAACCGACAAGTAATACAAGGCTCAGGACTAAAACCAGTAAATAATTGCATTAAATGAACGAATTCTCTTCTTACTTAGATCAGCAGAGCATCAGCCATCATACCTCTTAATTAATTAATTAATTATTATTTAAAATGATCCCCTTCCAACCATTCATTTTTCATATTCATTCATTGTGTTTGTGTCCCTGTAACACCTTGCACATGTAATCACATATTACTTACACATTGGTAATGTGTTTGTGTGTATTTGTTTGTGTTCATCATTCATCCCTCTCATAGAAGCCGACTTATGAGGTGAAAACAGCGAGCAGACCCCTTGGACCAAACATTCCTGTTACTGTCTTTAATTATGATGAGGTACAAAGAACCTTTCTCCCTACCAAGCATTGTTTTGCTCCCTCAAGCTGTATGGATAGACAGTCTCAAACTGGCACACTCACACATCCAAACACCACAGTTTATTAATCATTCTAATCAGGCACTTAACACATTTGTTAAAGGGTTAATCTGGGATTCCAACAACAACAAAGCGCTCACACTGCCACTTTGGGTAAACTGCTGAGAGATGGGGATGGAAAAATGTAACCCCTCTCAAATTCATAGAAGGAGTTATGGATGCAGTTAATCATGTTTGAATGGTTCTGATGGGGTGAACTAAGATCCTGAGGCATTTATAAATGATATTCATCAAGAATTAATTGCTATATCATAAATTGAGAAGTCCAAAAATGTATGTACTAATCCTAGATTGCTACTTTATGTGCATGAAATATCCAAAACAATGTATAAATGATAGCCTACAGTAGGTTAAGCTCCCTAATGATGACATTTGACGTTGTATCTCAATATCGAGCTACTCCTACGAGCTACTATTTAAAACAAATCTAAAAACATTTAATGTCATCTAATAACTCGTATCCCAACTGAAACTTTCTGTCCTTATTCCCTTGAATTGAGCTCACTGCAGTAAAGATCCTGAAGCCAATATCAATATCAATATCAAGCCAATATGCCCTGTAGCCTACTATACACATTGTCCATCTCATCATGTCCTATGATATCCCTTCATTTCATATACTACCATCTCATTATTATTATTAGTATTAGTATTAGTAGTAGTAGTAGTAGTAGTAGTAGTAGTAGTAGTAGTAGTAGTAGTAGTAGTAGTAGTAGTAGTAGTAGTAGTAGTAGTAGTAGTAGTAGTAGTAGTAGTAGTAGTAGTAGTAGTTGTAGTAGTAGTAGTAGTAGTAGTAGTAGTAGTAGTAGTAGTAGTAGTAGTAGTAGTAGTAGTAGTAGTAGTAGTAGTAGTAGTAGTAGTAGTAGTAGTAGTAGTAGTAGTAGTAGTAGTAGTAGTAGTAGTAGTAGTAGTAGTAGTAGGGAATGTTAGACTAAAATATTCAGTCCATATTTATTCTCTGTTTTCTATTTTAGCTCTAACTTCTGTTGTTTAGTGTAGTAGGATGAGTCAAAACACACTAAACCCAAGGAGAATGATAAAAGTAATGTTACTGATCATTGTGATGGTTTAAATTCACAAATGTATACATACATTTATACACACAATGCCACACTTTTTTAAAATTCAAATAGTGGTGATGGAAATTCAAATGCCAGGAGGTTTTCTCATTTGGCGAATATGTTTTCTCCAGTAAATGCTATTACGGATCTACAAGCATTTTGGACCCAATTTTTAGTTTTTTCCTTCTGTATCATTTGGAGCGTTTTTCATTTTAAATTGGACCGCTGAAGGGGTGCTAAGTCCTTGGAATATGAACTATATACAGTTAGGTCCAGAAATATTTGGACTGTGACACAATTTCTATAATTATGGCTCTGTACACTACCACAATGGATTTTAAATGAAACAATTGAAGTGCAGACTTTCAGCTTTAATTCAAAGCGGTTGAACAAAAATATTGTATGAAACATTTAGGAATTGCAACCATTTTTATACACAGTAACCTATTTTCAGGGGCTCAAATGTAATTGGACATACATATTCTTAAAGAAAATATTCATTTTTAATACTTTGTCGAGAATCCTTTGCAGGCAATGACTGCCTGAAGTCTGGAACCCATGGACATGGACCAAATGCTGGGTTGCCTCTTTTGCCTGGCCTTTACTGCAGCTGTCTTCAGTTGTTGTTTGTTCATGAGTCTTTCTGCCTTTAGTTTTGTCTTCAGCAAGTGAAATGCATGCTCGATCGGGTTGAGATCAGGTGATCGACTCGGTCATTGCAGAATATTCCACTTCTTTGCCTTAAAAAGCTCCTGGGTTGCTTATGCAGTTTGTTTTGGGTGATTGCCCATCTGTACTGTGAAGCGCCGTCCAATAGACTTTGCTGAATTTGGCTGAAATTTGAGCAGCCAGTATATCCCTGAACACTTAAGAATTCATCCATCTGCTTCTGTCTTCCGTCACATCATCAATAAACCCTAATGACCCAGTGCCTTTGGAAACCATGCAATCACACTGCCTCCACCGTGTTTTACAGATGATGTGGTATGCTTTGGAGCATGAGCTGTTCCAAGCCATAATCCTCCAAGCCTCCATGATTTTTTCTTCTCATCATTCTGGTACAGGTTGATCTTTGTTTAGTCTGTCCAAAGAAGGCTGTTCCAGAACTAGGCTGTTTTTTTTTTTTATGTTTTGTTGGAAAAGTCTAATCTGGCCTTTCTATTCCTCCTCTTTCTTGAGGGTTAAGAATGACTTGCACCTTCTTGTGAACCCTCTGTATTTGCTCTCGTGAAGACTTCTCTGTATGGTAGACTTGGATAATGATATGCCTATCTCCTGGAGACTGTTCTTCACATGGCTGGATGTTGTGAAGGGGTTTTTCTTTACCATGGAAAGGATCCTGCGATCATCCACCACTGTTTTCTTCCATGGACGTCCAGACCTTTTTGTGGTGCCGAGCTCACCAGTGCGTTCTTTTTTTCTTAGAATGTACTCTGTAACCATAACCATAACCGTTGATTTGGCCACTCCTAATGTTCCCACTATCTCTCTGATGGATTCTTTTTTGTTTTTGCAGACTAAGGATGGTTTCACTTGTATTGAGAGCTCCATTGACCACATGTTGTGTGCGTTCACAGCAACAACTTCCAAATGCAAATGCCACACTTGGAATCAACTCAGACCTTTTACCTGCTTAATTGATAAAGAAGTAACGAATGAATAGCCCACACAGGTCCATGAAACAGCGTTTGAGTCAATTGTCCAATTACTTTTGGTCCCTTGAAAAAAGAGGGAGCTACATATTAAAGAGCTGTAATTCTGAAACCCTTCCTCTAATTTGGATGTGATTACCCTCAAATGCATTATATAACTCATATAATTCATTATTATAACTCTAACTTTAATATAAGAATATTTTGGTAAACAGCTAAAATAACACAAATTCCAGAGTCCAAATATATATGAACCTAACTGTATATACATTTTTAAAAGAGGTTGTGGACAGCAAGTGATCCCTTAAATATGTTTTGTTTTGGAGAAAGTTCCTTTGTCAGAGCACTGATGAAGAATGACGTTTCCGTCAATAGCCTCTTCTCTGTATATAGTATGTTTCCTGCTGCATGCTATGCTACTCCACCTATACTGTATTGTATAAACCTATGAGCCAAAACATTATGACCACTGACAGGTGAAGTGAATAACATTGAGTGTGAAGCACTGGGCAATGTTCTGCTGGGAAACCCTGTGTCCAGCTATTCATGTCAATTTGAACAGTGCCACCTACCTAAACATCAGAGACCAGTTACACACCTTCATGGCAATGTTATTCCCTGATGGCGGTGGCCTCTTTCAGCAGCATAATGCGCCCTGCCACACTGCACACATTGTTCAGGAATGGTTTGAGGACCATGATGAAATATTTGCAGTGTTGCCCTGGCCTCCAACTTCTCCAGATCTCAATCCAACTGAGCGTCTGTGAGATGTGCTGGACTGACAAGTCCGATCCACGGCGGCTCTACCTCACAATGTATAGGACTTGAAGGATCTGCTGCTAATAGATAGGGGTAGTGGTGGTCTAGTGGATAGTGAGGACTGGTGATCGGAAGGTTGTGAGTTCAAATCCCGCCTGAATCAACACCACCACTAGTGTGCCCTTGAGTAAGGCACTTAGTCCTCAGTTACTCCAGGACACAGAATGTCCCTGTAGTCTGTAATTGTAAATCGCTTTGGATTAAAAGCGTCTGCTAAATGGCAAATTCTAGATACCACAGGACACCTTTAGGGGTCTTGTAACGTCCATGTCTCGGTGGGTCGGCTCTATTTTGGCGGCACACGGAAGACCAGTAGAATATTA